>NW_027122166.1:1838615-2451487 GCF_030686945.1 Centruroides vittatus | reverse complement strand
ACGCGTTTTGATGAGTTTTAAAGGTTTTTGAACCTGGCCTGCACGTCAGATATAAAACATTTTGTAGTTCTCGACTTTTTTTTTTTTTTTTTGTTTTCGATTTTAAACCCTGACATAAAAGTTCGAACTTTTTTCTTTTCTTATAATTCTATTTGTTTTAACTTAGTTTAATTCGGCTTATATTGGAAACAACAATTTTTCGATGCCAATTTGAACTAGGCCCAAGTTTCTTTATTTTCTAATGTGTCTGCAATTAGAAAATTTTTATAGATATTGATACTTTCGTCATTAAGTAGTCGGAATAGCTGATATTTTAACACATTTAGCATTTGTTTCTTGTCACTATTGCTATATTGAGTAATTTTTGCATTCAAAATAAAGTATAGACTCATAGAAAGAATTGAACAATTGGGTTAATGTTACCCTGGGTATACAAAATGGCGGCTCGTCTCCGATTCCAGCAATCAGAAGACAGGGAACAGTGGGGATGCACGTTCTAACCTAACCTAACCTATTCTAATAATTTGGTTGCTAATAATTATGGTAATTTATTAGAATAGGTTAGGTTAGGTTAGAACGTGCATCCTCACTGTTCCCTGTCTTCTGATTGCTGGAATCGGAGACGAGCCGCCATTTTGTATACCTAGGGTAACATTAACCAAAAATTGTAATTAGAATTTTTAAATTTTTGTATACAGAATTCTGAATATATACATATATATTTAATATAATCAATTTTATAAGTGAAAATTATATGGCAGAAGGAACGAACAAATTTTGCTTTAGTTAATATTATTAAAACAAGAATATTCTCCATGCTTTATCATCTTTCGAGTTAAAAAAATAGTCAAGAATTTTAATTAAGCTATTTTGTGTAATACTTTACCTGTTTTAACAATAATATCTCGCTTAAAAATTTCTCTACGGAAATCAATAATTCAAGAGTTTTATAAAAGAAATATAATTCTCTTTTCTTTACATAAAAACATGCGAATATTAACAGCCGTTAAGTATTATTATACTTGCAAACTGCTTTCAAGTAGAATATTTTATGTATAACTACACATTTTATAGTTCGAAATTTTTTAAAAATGTTCTTAAATGTATATAAGACAATTTATAATCCATTTATTTTTGTATATAATTAGAATAATTTAATTATAATTCATTCAAATATTGTAAAGTTGTATTGGTTTATACTGTGCTATAGTCACGAAACACGCAATTGTCTCTCCATATGTTAAATGAACTATTTTCTCTAAAATAAACTTTCATCTTGAATATAATGATACATATTAGAATAAAATATTTATCCACGTAAATTTAATTAACGATAATCTAGCCTAAATGTCATTATTAAACTGTACGTTAGATTATTTAATATTCGAATGTAATTTTACATCTTTGATATTTCCAGAGAAAAGAAAAAACAATTAAAATAGAATGCGATTGATAAATAATTTTTTAATTTACAAAAAAACTGTGCGAACGTATAATTAATTTATTAGAAATTACGTAATATTTACTGATAACCTGGAAAATAATTAACGGTTAAACATAACTGAATTATATCAAGATACGTATTATGTATTACCGTAAACTTTCAAAATCTTTGATCAAAGATTATGAATTATGCCTCAATAATGAATTTCTTTTTTAAATTTAAACTTCAGTTTATTCAAATCACATCGTTCTAATCTACGTATTTCGAGATTCAAAGAAAAAAACTTCCAATTTGAATCGCTCCGTTTGGAGATTTACTTAAAAGATCTCTATGCTGAGTTAATAAAGAAATATCGATAGGATAAACTGGAGAAATATCTCAAGAGCATCGTTTTTCAAGTGCCAGCAATAAGTTTCGAGTTCTGGAATCCAAACAGTGTTGTGTTATCTAGTTAGATATCTCCATCTACATTAGTTATTAATGACTTAAGTATTTATGTAAACTTAACGATTCTAAAATATTTGCCGTATATTTAAAACGACAATTTAGATAACATTTTTAATATTTACAAACGAGACTTAAATTTCAATTAGCGCTTAATGAATTTTATAATATAATATAAAGAAAGAAAGAAATCGAAGCAGAGCGCATCTATTTTAATCTTAAAAGATATGCTTAATATCATTTGCTATAGAAATACATAAAAGTTCTTATTTTAATTATTATCAAGTACTTCAAAAGTTATATAGATTATATTCATTCACTATATTTTTTCTAAAGTAATGTTACAATTCTTGATATATACCCAGTGATTTTTTTTTTAATTTGAAAATAGGTCTAACCAAAGTAATTTATTTTTCTATAATAAATGATCTAAATATAGGCTAAATGGTTTTTGGTATGAGAATTTTTTTGAATGTAATTAATATTTTGCTTATACATAAAGATATGTTTTTATATTTTAAACAGGATATGCTTACTAGAAGCTATTAATCTACTTCATTAAATAGAGAATAATGTATAAATATATTAAAAATAACGTTATTTAATCAATTTGAAATGAGTTATTTATAGTAATGGTTATCAAAATGTTTTCGAATATTTATTCTAAAGAATAAAATGAGTTTACAGTTCAATAAATAAACTCAGAAATTTAATGATTCAGAGAACATAATATAAAATATATTTTTATCGGATAAGCATCATCTGAATGTATTTATTTAAATTTATCTTTCTTCTTTTCAAATAATTAATTATTCTTGGATGGGGAAAGGCTTATAATGCTTAAATACATCGCCTTTCTAATACTTTGTAAATAAATAAAATAAATAAATTTATTTATTTATCTCCTCGACAAAAACATTTAAATTTTAGAAAATAAAATATTTACAACTGTAAAATTTATTTATAAGTTTGAATCAGGCTAAATTATTTTAAAGTTCAATGAGTGGAAACCTTTTTTCTTTTTTTTTTTAAGCAGAAGCCACAAAATTCGAGTTAATTAAACATACTATTTCGGATAATACGGTGTACAACTTTAATCAGAAGACTCTAAAGATCATACAGTTTAAGTATATTTGTTGCAATTAGATATGAACTAAAAATAGGAAAAATATAATGAAATTAAATAGTAATTTAACTTTTCAAGTTAAAGCAATCTCGGGCATTGCCTTATTGAAAATTCGATGTTGAAAGTGCAATATCCGAGCAGCGTATTGACATATGCTCTCCGAACATCGACGTTTTTATGTAGTTTGTGAGATAATACTTTTTATTAGTTGCGTGATTTAGTTACTTTGTTACACCTGAATGCGATTCGTAATATTTTCTAATATAAAATTTCAAAAACTTTTATAAAAAAAGTACATTTTATCACTTCGAAACATTTTTATATATGTTTTTCCTGTAAAAACTCATATCAGTTCAAATTTTTTTGTTTGAAAAAGTAATTAAGAATGTTTCTAAATATGCTTGAAATTAAATAAAATTATATTTTAAATATATTAATATTCTCACTTCAAATAAGCATTTAAAAAACAATTTATTCTAGTAAACGAGAAAGCGTAACTCAAAATAAATTATATACGAAATAACGTTCCCGTAATATTTTTCTTTTTTAAGTTAATGCAACACCACAATTCTTTGTTACGCTGTGGTAATTAGTGAGAATCTTTACTTCTGGGTTAATAAACTTTTGCTACAGTGAATGCCTGTTATCTCAGAACTACAGAGTTGCTGCAAAGTCCCTATTCATGAGACTGTTCTGGATTAATTATTATTATTTCTTTTTCGTAGGGTTTCAGTGTAATGGACATTATTAGTGACTATACGATAGATACGAGATTGATTGATTACTTATCTTTGAGTTCATAATCGTCCTAATTCATTGTTAAAGAGAAAATTTAACTCTTCCTTATAATACAGTAGTAAAAACGTTAAAAAGTTAGGAGCTTTTGAATGATTTCCAACCGTCAACATGGAAGAAATCCAAAAGAATGTAAAGAAAAATTAAAATTTCTGTAGTGAACGAAGAGGAGCATACAGATAACTTCTAACATGTGTACAAATTCTCACTAAAAATTGACAAACATTAATACAGTAGCGTAACCAGAGGAAGATCGTGCTTCCTACCTTTATAAATAAATGAAGGAAAATCAAATGAGTGAATAAAAAATATTTAAACAAGCTAAATGCACCTATAAACATGTATATATAATATTTAAGAGTTTACTCTTCATCCAATGGTACAGTAGTACAGGCGGGAACGTAGAACGTACGTTTGCATGTTCAACTCGACCCCTTATGTTCAGTTCTAGTCACGCTACAGCATAAATATCATGTTATCATTAAATAGCATGTGGGATTCGAACCCGAAGTTATGAGAGCGTGAAGGATTGTGTATAATGTGTTCCGCAGCAAAAATCTTTTTATTACTTGTTAATCAATTGTAGGTCGTGTAATAAATGTAAATATGAATTTATATATTTAATTAACGAGTAGAAATGTACGATATAAAGAATTTTTTTTTAAATGTTTATAAAAATTTCACTTTCTCTCATTTAATACAAAAATAATATATTCAATACTTTCTACAATAAATTCATTTTAAACGATAAGTTTAATAGGGAAGTTTAAGACGTTATTTTAAAATTATCCAATAAACGATCAAGTAATAAATTTAAGTATAAATATGAATTTATATCTTTAATTAACGTTTAAAAATATACAGTCTAAAGTAATATTATTAAAAGTAGTGGAGAGTAGAGTAATAACTCATAGAGAATTAACTCGGATCGGCTCAGCATGAGTGACGTTTAACATGTGAAGTGAAGCACGTGGTCACTCTCCGAGAGTACATTCACAGCAAGATTTCGATTTAAATAATCGATAAAGTATTATTTAATATTACGCAAGACAAATACTTTCAGTTAAGTATCATTAAAATGGCTTATTTCGAATTCAATATACAAAATTATTTTATTATTTTATTTTATTTTATACTCCGCACAATCCGAATGACGTCACACTTGTGCTAATTTGGTTACATTAAATGCATTTTTTTTTTTTTAATAAAGAAAGGGTTATGAATCATTTTAAGTTCAAATTAGTTATAAATTGAGCATTTTTCTCGGAATAGAAAGTGATAAAAATAAAATTTACTTTGTTTTCTCATAGATTAAATATACTTAATGGGATAAATCTATTCTCATCAATAAATTTATATTTAAATTTTTATTTTTAGCGTGCGAAATTTGTGTATTTTTTGTGTTTTTTAATAAAGTAAATTTATTAAGAGGTTAAAAAATAAAATAAAAAGAAAGGTTTAATTATGGAAAATTTTATTATCCTTTAATTATTCAAAAATTTAATGAAGTAATATATTTAACTGACTCTTAATGTTAAAAGAGAAAAATGGCAATTATTCATATCTTTATAAAATTATTCACGTTTATTACAGAAAATAAAATTTGTTCATTTAATAATTAACATATTAAATTTATGATTTTTCTTAAAAGAAAAATCATAAATTTAGTATGTTAATTATTTTTTTAAAAAATGTATTTTAATTAATTTTTATATTAAGAAAGAAATATAAAAATTTCAATTATTTATGATTAAATTTATTATTTTTCGATATTTATGCTTTAA
This sequence comes from Centruroides vittatus, assembly GCF_030686945.1. Lineage (NCBI taxonomy): Eukaryota > Metazoa > Arthropoda > Arachnida > Scorpiones > Buthidae > Centruroides > Centruroides vittatus. Next base: position 2,445,894 of record NW_027122166.1, on the reverse strand, counting down.
AACATGTTAATAATAATAATAATAACAACAACAATAATAAAACATGTCAGCTATTCAATAACATTATAAAAAAATTAGTATTAAATATTCATTATTTTAGAAAATAACAATTTTAAAAAGTACTAACATTAATAATACAATGCAATATTCTCTTACACTACAAATAATATAGTATGTTATTATAGTACAAAGGTTAATTAATATGTTAATAATAATACTACATCACAGGACTACTGGGCTGTATATGAAATCATTTTACTACAAGAAGTTATTAGCAATTACTAGAATTCTAATGTTATTACTGTAACAATTAATGTCAGTATAATGCTGTATTGCACAGTGCAATAAAGTAATATTACAATAAGGAACATCCCTTAAGAGCGCTGTCCATAAATTACATAATGAAGATGCAGGTATTCGCATAACATCGTGAGGCCCAGGAAAATTTGAAATAGGAGCTCCATGTACACTATTTACTTCAGGCAATTGTCTTCTGAGAAACTTTTTTGGGGAAATATTTTCTTATAAAAGATTGGTTTGGGCCCCCCTTTTAGTGGAGACCCCAGGAAATTGCCTTTTTGGTCTATAGAATAACACACAACTGGGTATTCGTTACGATCAGAGGCGGGGCCTTAGGCAAAATTTATTTTTGAGGAGCATAAAATAAAGGTACAGGATAAGCTTAGTTAGGTGTATAATAATAAACGTTTTTATGTAGAAACAGGTAGTAAAATACACAATGAAGTAATAAAAATGTGTACAATAGTTTTACAATGAATTAGAAAATTCAATAGGTGAACAGAAATTCGCCTACAAAACAGCTCTCCTGCTTTTAGCAGCTCTGAGTTCATCAATTACAGAAGAAAAGTCTAGTTCTGCAGCAATGTCGTTTTCAATAGACAAGATTGAAAGTGAAAAGAGTCCCTCTTGACACATTGTTGATTGGTGGTAACTTAGTTCTTGATCAATTTTAGCTTTGGAAGTGATCGTTCTGCAGATGCAACCGATACCAATACAATTACGTTTTCAATAATTACTAATTTTATGATTTAAATACTAAAGTAAACTACTAAATTAGAGGTCCTTAAAAACGCGAAGCCCTAGGAGCGGTTTTTCGCCTTTACGTAGGGTTGCTTCTGGTTACGATGCGTTATAAAGGAATGGGGTTCACTGTTTATGTCACTACTTTGTATGTTATAAGTTACGTATGATTAATAAAATAATATAGTGTTCAGTATTTTTTTCTTTCCGTGTTTTGAATTATTCCTTAGTACAATTAAGGGATCGATAACATGCGTTACGTAATGTCGGGAGGGAGAATGTGCGACGGAGTTATGGAGCGTTAGTCTACAGGGAAGTGAGATGATAGTTGAAAGTATAAAAATAGCGTTACATAATATATGGATGATCCCCAATACTACTGTAATACATTATGTACAATACTAGTAATTAATGTTACTATAGCACAATACTACTATAATTTGGATCGTTGTGTTAACATCATCAATGTTAGTTTACTCAAGGCCAAGGCCGGATTAACTATAGAGTACAAAGTGCACACGCAAAGGGCATCCGCAAAATGTCAGGCTGTAAAAAATAAAGAAAGAAAGAAAAAGGAATATATTTTATTTTATTTTTAAAACGCAGTTTTGCGAGAAGTGAGCGGGTTCATATTTTAAATTGCATGGACAGGGGACATTTTCTTCGTAATCTGACTGCTGAAGGCTGTGCACATGGGGAGTATTTTGTGATTTAACAACATCCTATTTGGCAATTCAAATAGAAAAATATTATGCCAATGAAACAGTATATTGTATATAAATTATATTTATTTTGTATCCGTTCATTTCCTTCTTAGTCTATTGTATTGTGTTATTCTACATTATAAAAATTAATAAACTTGGTTATAAAAAATGGTTTTTTTATAAAACTATATTTTTAATCCTGCTGATAAACCTACTTACACCAATATTAATAATGTTAGTATTGTGTTACATTAATACTGATCTATTAACGTTATACACAATATTTTAATATCATCGTATAAATAATATTGAAATTAATCATTAAAGGAGGAAAGTGGATGAATAATTGTTCGAAATAAACATATTTAATTACTCAAAACTCCGAAAAAAGAAGAAAAATACAGTATTTAAATCAGACGAACGGAAATCTTTAAAACACGTTAATTATTCATAACAAAACATGTACCTTTTATGCAAAATATTGTATAATGGGGTTATAGCCTACTGTGTGTTCAGGAAGTAACTTTCTCACGTAGATTAACATTATTTTTGTTTTATAATTAATATATTATGAGGATTATCTTTTAAAAAAAATTGGTAAATTATCAAAATATGTAAATTAGCTCAATCGATATAGGAAATTAACATGTAACAAAAGATAATGAAATACATTTCTTTGTAACGTTACGTGTTACATGTTATTCCCATTATACCGATTTCTTCATCAGAGAAGAATTTTAAAAAATGAGAAAATAAATTCTGCGATAAATCCGAACTTAGCATTATCTTAAATGAACGTAACACTTTTTTAGGCATTACTAAAGAAATTTAAATACATTATTGTGCTAATTTGCATATTTATAAGCTTTTTTTTTTGTTTGTTTGTTCGTTTTAAAATCTCGTAGTTTGTTAATTATACGTTAAAGATATCAAACTTAACCAAGCTACAATATCAAAACTGTATGTTTTTTTTACATAGGCTAATATATATTGAGATTTTTGACTCTCCGTCCTATAATAAATAAAAGGACCTTCTAATCCTATCCATCTTGGATTCCGTCAAGGCACGTTGGCATTCTAGGTAAGCGAGGCACACATCTAGAGGCCCCGGGTCCGAGGAGCCCCGAAATTGAAAAAAATATATATATGAAGCCTTTTACCATTGTAACTGTATATTATAATTTATAAATATTTCTGTAGCTGTAATTAGACGTTATTAATTTATGATGTAAAATCGTGTGCAGGAGCCCGCAATCTTCTGCGCCCAAGTTCTTAATCCACCTCTGATATAGTACAATAGTAATATTGTTTATATATTGTATAGAAGTTGTGTATTCTTTACATATGAATTATATATGCCTACATATTTTGTACATTCCTTCCTAATGTATGAAAGCTATAATTTAAAAATTGTACATTCTTTAGAAACAACACAAGTCAATTATTCAAAACAAACGTTAATTATAAAAAAAAATGGGAAGAAAACTAAAATTTAAATTATTCAAAAAACGACGTTTTATTATTTAGAATTTTAAATAAACAAAAAATCTTGTGTTTAAATATTAAAAACCTCAAAGAAAAAAGAGAGAAGGGGCACACTTTTTAAATATTCTATCCGTTTTAACTTGCTAAAATTTCAGACATTTAACTTATTTAGTAAAACCTATATCGATTCGTTTTCCATTACGGAGATAAATTAATGTTGTTTACACACTTAAATCTCTATCTACCATTTAAAAAAAATAAATAAGGATGTGCATATTTGATGATAAATGCAAATAAAACATTTTATTTTGAAGATTTCTATGTATTAAATATAACAGGAATTATAAAATTTTCCAAATAATACAGCATCATCTTACACATACACATATTTTTTAAAATTTATTTTAAGTAATTTATTTATTAATAATAATTCTTGGTTCAATGAACTTTTCTCATTTATTATTTAGCAGCAAACATGTGCTCATGTCCAAAAATCTCTTAAAATAAATATTTGATTTGAATTATGTAATAATAAATTTTTATATGCGGATTTAAATATATTAACCGCCTTATATAAGAATAAATTTAAAAAAAAATAAAGAAAATTTAGTGATTTAAATAATTATTTTTTTTTAATTTTAGATTTAACTTTAGGAGATTACTTCATCTATTGGTTGAATATCTTTTCATATTTTAAATACTTTTTATCATTCTAAAAATCTTAACAATTTATTATTTGTGTAAAGTAACGCCAATAGTTTAAAAAATGCAATTTTTATATAATAAAATTTATTCTGCTATTGTTATTATTACGTGATTCTCGAGGCGATTTAAGCCAATTTTTATGTATTAATTCCTATGAGAAATGAATAAACTTTACATTATTTCTAGCATAACAAAATCGATATATATATATATATATATATATATATATATATGTGTGTGTGTGTGTGTGTGTGTGTGTGTGTGTGTGTGTATTTCTAGAACAACTCCAGACAAAATTTATTGTTTGCCTGTAGCTGATATATTGTATTTTATAAATAAAAATTTCGGATTGAAGTTATTAAAATTTGATTACGATTACGTTAAAAGTTTTATGCTGTTGCCTCATATATATCAAAAACTTCATTTGAATATGACTTTTATCCATTTATAGAACATCTCTATAGTAGTTTATCGTATAGTGGTCACACCCATATTTCGTCCCTGTATAAAAAAAAACAAAATTGCAGAAAAATCCATGCGGGCAATGAACTTTTTTGAAAAATGATAAACATCTCATCGTGAAATCCTACACGATCGCAATACTAAGACCTACTTTTATCAATGTTTTTTTAATCGCTATGCGTGCTATAAAAATGAATATTATATCAAAATGATGAAGCAATTATAAAGGAAAACTTACTCAACTACTACATCATATTCCGCGTGATACAAGCTTACGTAATTCGAATTTATCACTAGCATTAATATTAATTTTTCCAGTTATCTATAATATCGGTATATAAGAATATATATTTTATTTATAACCTATATAATAGACTGTAATTTAAAAAAAGAACGGTTACTAATAATAGTAAACAAAGAGAAAGGTCGTCTATGAAAAAATTCTACACCTTGTTACGAAATTACCCTTATTTTTGTTTTAATAAAATCGAGGTAAAGTTAATTCTTTACACAAATTCGTTTGTTATGCGAATAGATTAATATAAATGCCATACTTTATCATAGAGAAAAAAAGCGAATTAATAAATGTCGAGAAATTAAATAGTTTTCGTGACTTGAACTTTACTGAGTAACGTCCACAGTTTGACATGTAATGTCAAAGCATGCTCATGTGGAATATTGTTTTATACGCAGAAAATTGCTTTATTAATGTTTCTGCCATTGCCGGATTAAGGAATGTAGGACCCTAGACAAACTTACGACCGGTCCTCCCAAAAACCAATTAAAAATTGTCATATTGGATTCTCTCGAGAAGGCTAAGAATGTTACTACATTGTTTATACATTGGTTTAATTTATTTATATATGAATTTATGGACCTGTCAAGTTGAGGGGGCTAAAGTTAGATTGGGTAGGATACAGAAGAAACAAATAGGGGATCTGCCAACCCTCGCTTTAGGATGTTAAGCACGTAAAGAAAACCCGGAAAACTTTACGTTTGTGAGGTGTGAACCCGCGACCAGTTACCAGTGTTCAGTGGTTTTATCCACTGAAGCCGAAGGCCCTAAACAATCGTTTAGTTTGCCTAGACCTAAGTCTGATACTGGTTTCTTCTATGAGTTTAAAATATTATTTTTTAATAAAATATGTTTTGTTTTATTAAAAAATAAAATATATTTTAAAAATTAAAAAAAGAAATCTATCTGAATTGATTTTGAAGTTTTTTTATATATGAAGTTTGCATAGAGCTTGTTAAGGAATATTTATATAAGGCTATATGAATATCTGTTTTATACATATATAAATAGATAGATAGAAATTCTTAATATAAAACTCGTCAAAGTAATGTGTAAACAGCGCATATTTGGTATAGAATTTAATATTTGCATATCGAAGGTTTTCGAATAATCCTTAATAAAATGAAAGCCAAGTTGTTTAAGAACGTATATAAATTTTCGAAAATGTCATCGTGTCCTTTATGAATAATTGAACTCTAATTAAAAAATGATTTTTTCTACAAATAATGAATTTCAATGTATTATAATTAACTTGATTTTTCTTATTAAAATATTAAAAAATTATTAAATTAAAAAATATTCTTTATGAAATATATCATTTCGTCCTTGAAAAATATTCTAAATAATTTTTTTAGTGTATTATATATTGAGTAAAAAGCCTTTCAAGTTTATATTTGCTTTGGTACTTTGTTAATGTTTACAAAGCTATAATGTTGTACTTCAATAAGCTTGACTTTCCTTATTAAAATATTAAATTTAAAAATATTCTTAATGAAATATATAATTCCTATCTTGAAAAACGATCTAAATTAATTTTTAAAATAAAATATATGTAACTCTTGTATGTTGTGTGGTGTTAGAAGTGCCATAATTAACTTTTCATGTGTCCTTGCAAGATTTTATTTTTGGCTCACCCTTTATTTTTTGGGAAAAATATAAATAACGAGTGCATAGGCATACGGCCCCTTCTTCGTTCAGGATCCTGTGCCTATCCCTAACACGAGTGCAGGGATATATATAGGCTACTGATTGTTTTTATGTGTTATTATCATCATTTTAACACCATCTTTTATTTTGTGTAATAAGCTTCTTAGCTCGGTAATCACAATCTGTTCAATTATCTATAAAAGATTAAATTTTTCTTGTAAAGGGTCTTATGTGGAACGAAATATATTGAGTTAACGGCCTTTCGAGTTTATGATGATTGCTTTGATACTTTGTCAATTTTTATTATTAAATGTATTACATTTAATGATATTTTCGACCTTAACTAGAAAAGACTCGAATTTTCTCTCACTTATATAATTTAATTTATAATATCAAATCTTAGTTAAAATCGATAAATTCCTCCGGATAAGGAAGCTAACTGTGTACGACCTGTTCATAAAGTAGCAGATTTTCGAAATATAACTTTATTTTTAAATTAAAATCGTTAAAAAATTTTAAAAATATTTTTATAAATAAATATTTTTTGTGATTAGTTTTGATACGGGAACGTATTATTGATAGGAAAATTGTATAGAAAGTTAGATTATGAAAGGAATGATTCGATTCTTTGCTTAAAGGGAAACTCAGCTTGAAGAAATCCATCATCGAAAGTTATCATAGGAATCAATACATCTAAAAAAGCAACTAAAATATTCGCTGCAGTAAGAAAATTGAATCATTTTGCGGATTGGTTTTTACTATTGAACTATAAATTATAGTTTATCATGTTAAACAATAAAAAAATATACATGCATTATTAACTTATTACTAAATAAAATATTGTTTTTATTTAATTATATGAAAGGAAAAAGAAAAATTTAATATATAAAATTTTCTAGTTTGAATTTTTTAATATACTTTTACCTTTCTTATCTGTCTGAGTTTATAGATTATCATTGCTTATTTTAAAATCGTATATCTAAAAATGTAAATAGAAAATGATCTTGATAAATAATCATTATTCAAACTTTCCTAGAGACCCAATAGGAATTGTATTCAGAAAAATCACGAAAAAATAAAAATATAGTTTAAATCTGCCCATAGAATTACTTTTAAGAAAATTTATGAATGCATTCACATCAAAGAGATATATGATTTTGCATATTTTTGTTATATATTTTATCTAAACCATCATATTTTAAAACATATTTTATACATTTTCTTATGCAGTGTATTATATATTCCTTTTATTCGAATAATTTAGCCATTCCAGACTCAGTTTTTGGCAGGAAACTATACAGAATATCTTGACAAATATTTTGTTTAAAATACAATATCATATGGATAGAATCATATAGTTAACTAGTAATAACTAAACATGATCACTGTAATCATAAATACTTTTATATTTTTATATATTATATATATGCTATATTCCTATCTAAAATAGTGTTTTTGACTTAAAATATATACAAGATTTGATATTTTGTGTGCATAAAATGAAATTTTAACAAAGAATTATGTAGTAAATTAGCAATAACCAATCTTTATTATTATTTATATGTGCATAAGTATATATTCTTATTGTATCAAATATATAATATATGCTTTATATAGGCTACTATATATAAAGTAACTATATGTATATATGCTTTATATTATCTAAATAATAATTTTAATGTTAAAATATTCATAAATATATAGTTACATACTACAGTTAACTAGTAAAAATTAAGCTATAACATTGTTTATATTATAAACAATGTTATAGCTTACATATAAACATATATTTTTATTATATCACACACATATGCTAGATTTATAGCTAAAATAACATTTAAAAATTAAAAATGCACACATGATTTGATATTTTATACACTCCAAACAACATTTTAACAAAGAATTATATAGTAAAATTGTTATAAATCATTGTTTATGAAGATATATATTTAAGCATATATCTTTATATATCATATTTATGCTTTATTACTAGCTAAAATAATGTCTTTTAGCTTTAAAATACATACAAGACAAGACGTTTTAAATAATAAAGCAAACAAAATTTTAACAATTTTTAGCAACGTTAACAGCTGCATAAATGCTTCTACAACAACTGTTTCCTTTCTTTTTTAATTATTTTAAAATTTCATTTAAATAATACAATTCTTATTGCATTATCAAAAATTACATCACTAACTTCATTAAGTTTTAATGAATTTATTTAATTTAATAAAACATTTTCTATTTTTAAAAAAATTAAAAAATTAAAAATTTAACTCTCATAAAGTTATTTAAAACTACAATGCACCAACTTAAAAAATACTAAAATTACATGTGTACAGTACAGTACATTGGCAATGAAAAGAGTAAAGGTATTGGATTGTTCGGGATTGTTTATGTATACAGTATGTTAGAAGGGCACAAAAGCTAAATAGATATAGATAACACTATTATCAGAATTGTCCTAGACTCTTGTACTTGAATTAGGATTGTCCTAGACCCAAATCTTTAAAGTGCTAGGAGGAACGTCGTACACATTGATTATAATATTTTTTTTTATACAAGTTATAATAAAAATTTCTCTCTTAAGTGCTAAATCAATAAGTAAGAAAATTCTCTTTTAGTTATATTAAATTAAATTTATCACTATTACTTAAGTTTTATATAACCAATTAATCAAACAAGAAGAGCATTTTTTAAGCAATTGACTCTTCTTTAAATTAAATTAATTTTACTAATAAAATTCTTTTAATTTTTAAAAGGAGTAACAATTTATTACAAGCATTACATTTATTATTATTTATTTATTTATTTTTAAAATAAAATATTATCGGAGTAATCTGACCTGTAAATAAATCAACGATGTGTAAACTTGTCACGAGTCATCATTTAAATGCTAGGAGCTTAATTCTACTCCTGCAAATCTTGCTTTTCAGCAATGCTCGCTTACTAAACCAAAAAGTCGAATAACAAGGAACATTCTGTAATGCTGTTGGGGTTATAGAAGATAAGATCGTGATCATAAATCATCCAATTCAACTTTAACCATTAATTTATTTACTGCTGCATGATGTCTACATTAAATTTTAATTTTCTTTAAATTCTTATTTAGCTTATAGTGATTTTTATTTATAATTAAAAGTAAATAAATGTTAATAGAGGAGAAGCAATAAATTATTTATAAAGTTACAAATTCGAAATTTCATAAATATGAATTTAGTGTAAAACCTTAGTTTTATAACAGGAACACACTGAATATGCTGATAAGAAGAAATAGTTAATCAATACTAATGGCTTTGACGTCATTCCATTTTGTTCTGTTTAAAAAAATAATAAGGTGATAATAGATTGTTTAATAATAAAAATTATACTTAAATAATAAAATTCTCACAAATTGTATAAATGGCATCAAATTGAATTAAAGCAACAGTTACTTTTTAAATGTGTAATTTAGTTTAATAATTTTTAATAATTATCTTATAATTATTAATAGTATTAAAATATATGTTTACGTTCTGTTTTTGTTTGTTTTTTCAATTTAAATATTTGCATAAAATGATCGGAATTTAATTTTCGTTAAATCATACTTTCCTGTAATAGAGATGTGTTATGTGGCACAGACGACTTTCAGGGGTTATCAAAGAACACGATCATAACATTACTTCTGGAAATGTTTATTTTTAATTAAAATGTTTATCTATTAAATTTTATGTAGGAGATAGTTCGTAGCTTTAATGCAGCAATTATATTTGTTATATAGTGAATAATTATAACAAATATTGCAAAAATTATCATCAGCTTTAAGATTTACAAATATTTTAGTTATTTTTAGTGCTCTTTTTTAGTAAAATTTAACAAAAAATCAATGCTAAATTAATAATAATTATACATTTAAATAATTAGAATTATATATGTATATATTCACACACGTGTATATAAATATATTTATTATTAAAAAATAAGGAAAAAATATTTCATAATTTTGATTCAAAAACTTTAAAAATTTATTAATATTAAATAATTAAGTCTTTCATTTAATTTATATAAACAAAATCATGTCAATAAAATAAGTGACATTTAAATCATTTGTTATGCATTCCATAGCTAATCAATCATTCAGTTGATTTGGATAAGTTGAAAACTACCCAATTGTAATTATGCAACTTGGGCCATATGATTAATATCAGAGCGTGTCGTGTGGAAAATCCAATTATGTGTATTGTAGAGATCCTAATATCAACTATCTTCTCCTGTCACCTTGGTCGATGTCGTTTGTGGATATGTGACAGGAATTGGCGACAATTGCCATTCCCTCAGCGAATGCTTCTAAATCGATCTAAATGATTAAATGTTTAATTTACGATTAAAAATCGATTATCTTTCGTTATTAGCTATTCTTTTAAGCTAACTCTTTAAATTTAAATGGTTTTATCTCATCTGTATCATTCAAACGCTAATATCAATTAAAAGTAAAATAATAAATTATCCTCAGAAGAAAAAGAAGTACAAAAAAAAAGGCAAAAAGTCTCTTAAGAAGTTTAATTAAATTTTAAAATTAAATACTGTAAATGAAATTCTTTATAAATAAATAAAATTTCTAGATATTATTTTAGTATATTAATTAATTATATTTTTAAAAAGTTATACTGTATTTTTTAATAATTTAATATTTTAATAAACATTTTTCAAAATCAGAAATTAAAATTTTTCTCAAATAAGTAAATATTTTGAAAAAAATAGTGTTTAAAATGCCATTAATTAAGATAAAATATAATATTTCATTTCTATTTTAAATAATAGACTTTATTCAATTTTAATTAAAAAAATTAATTAAATTAAAGTTATAAAATACAGATACTTTATTAAATAGATAAACTAAAAATTGATTTTTATTAAAATTAAGTCATTAACCGGTGATAATTTGTTATATTCTAAAATTCTGATAAACATTTTGTTTTAGTTTTCCTAATTACATGTTTACAGTAAGTGAACTTTAATTATATACAGGAAAACTTTTAAATTATTTTATATGAAAATTACCTTAATAATCTTTTTACAGCTTAACATTATATAATAAAATGCTCAAAGATTATTTTTAAAAGAAAATTATTTACTAATATATTTATCTGGAACTAAAATAAATGTATATTATAGATATTAAATAGCATTTAAGAATTTATTTCTCAATAGATAAATGATTCATTTTAAATTTATTAGATTATTTATTTTTATGTAGATCCGTTTTATGAAACTAAAATGTAGAATTAAGATAAATAATGGCCAATTAAAAATAATATTAATAATAATAATTTAAAACAACAAGTCTTAAATAATAATTTTATATTATTTAGAAAGTTGTTAAATATATAATCATATTTTTACTCTTGAACTTTTTCAAGATTTATTTAAAATGAAAAAAAATGACTCCATTATGAATATGATATATAAAGCTTAAAGTAAAATTGTTTTTCTGTGTTTTGCAATCTAAAAATAATTTACAGAATATAAAATATATAAAAATGATCTTATAAACGATAATTTTCTTCAATATTCTGCATCATTATTTTATGACATTACAGCTTTATTTAATTTTTTATAAATAATGTTCAAATAAAATTTGATTTTATAAAAATAATTATGAAAAATATTTATATATATATATAAAAGTAAATTTAAATAAGACATTTTCCTATATTTTAATGTTAATAATTAGTTTGATAAAAATAAAGTCTAAGTTCAAGACAAAAAATATAGATTTATCTAGAATCTCGTCATCTCAACTTCAATTCCATATTTTTCTTACTGTTGGGTATGATCCAAGAGTAATGACTGTTTTTATGAAACAATAACATTTACAAAAATTTTAAAACTCCATATCATAATAAATAAATTCAATATTTTATTTTAATTTGTTTTTTATTTCTTCAAATTACAAAAATATTTTTTGCTGTTCTTTAATTAATTAAAGAATAAAGAAAAGATAAGAAATTTTATAATTAATCCAGCTTAATTAATTTTAACTTTGTTAATTTTTTAAAACAATTAAGACAGTTAAAATCTGCAGACAAACAAAATAAAATTGGTAAAGAAATTTATCCAGAGTATAATTTAATGAATAATAAATAAACAAATACTGTTATTAATGTATATATATATATATATATATATGAATGAATATATATATATATAAAATGAATATATATATATATTCATTTTTTATTTTAAATAAATATTTTATATTTTATTGATTTCTTACTAAATAAAATTAACTATTCTTGTATATCATGACTAGTTGAAAGATTTAACATCAAAAATAATGAAAAATTGAAATAAATGTATTTACTTTTATGTACTTTATTACTAAATATGCTTAAATTTAAATAATTTATCAGAAATTATTTTAAAAAGTAGATAATAATTTAATTATTATCAAAAACAATTTATGTAGCTATCGTTGTTAATTCAAAAGGGAAAAAAATGCTTTCTTAAAATGTATTTTATATGCATTTAAATATTTGGCGCCAGTTGATCAAAAATAGGACAAAAAGAAGAAAAATATAAGCTCAGATAAAGGTTAAAAGGTTAAAAACAGTGTTTAATATTATCTTTAATATTGTTACAGGTGAAAGGGATGAAATGAATTTTATCGTTTAGTAAACATATTAAGTAATTTAAATTTATTAAAACTTTTATAAGTTATTTGTGTTCTTTAATAGGGTTTATTTTTCATATCAAATAAATCTCTTAAACAGGAAATGGAAAAAATAAAACGTTTATGGTGTCTCGTTTCTCATAACATATAAGCTGTAACTAGAAAAAAAAGAGTAAAATTTTATGAGAAAACAACTTAAAATTATATTTTAAAAAAGATATTCTCTTACTAAAAGATATAAAGATAGATATATATATATTTCCTGTATAGAAAGCAAAGTTTTAAAAATAAATTAACAAATCTGATTAGAGGATATAGTAGAAGATAAAGTTAATTAAAGATTGATGTATGACTCTTATTTCATTGATTACATCTTACTGATTCATTTCATCAAAGTTTAAAGCCATTGAAAACAAGGGAAAGTTAATAATTACTACAATCAGTACTTAATTTTGGCGTGGCTAATGAAATTCATTAATATAAGCACCGGTCATTATTTTTTATATATCGAAAACTAGAAAATATCGCACGATAATAAAACAGTTTTACTAAATTAAGGGAAGATAAATGAGTATGTTAAAAAAAGAAACAGGCAGTTAAGAATGTGGATTTATTTTTAAAGCCTTAAAACTGTTAATTCTTTATTTTTTATTTAAAAAAACATTAATTTTACTAAAATAAAATTGATAAAACATGAGGTGGATCATAGTATCAATTTGCTTCTGATAAATGCCTCGAAGTAAATAAAAATAAAGAAAATTGATTGCAATTATAAGCAATATATCTAAAAAAAAAAGGGGGAAAAACTTAAGTAATCAGGAATGCTAGAAAATGAGGTAAAAGCTCTAGAGATGAAGAATATTTTTTTAAATTTTATTATTTTTTTCGGGAGTTCGTACGCAACATCAGAAATTATCAATTTAACTTTTTATCACGTAAGAAAGAAAAATTTTTTAAAGTAATTTTTACGTGTCAAACAATCTCTTCTATAGATAAAAAGATAAATAAACTAAGAAAAAAATTTAAAACAGAGTAAAAACGATCTAAAACACGAGTAAAAATGACACACGCTCCTCTATATATATATACACACACACACACAGAAAAATAATTTAAAATAAAAAAAATAACAACGATACGAACAATTACAGATTTTTAGAAAAGGGCAAAAGTAAAAATAAAATTAAAAAAAAAAAAAGTTAACTAAAAGAGTAAATTCATTCAGTAGAAACTCCACAAATGTATTGCAGTTCATCGATTCCCTCCTATTTATCGTCACCCCCTCTCTGCATTCGACAAATCGACCGGTCTGCTAGTGACGTCAGATACCGTCATGGCGGACGTTGTCGGTTTACGAGTTAGTTGTAAAGAAGGAGGAATTCTGACGTTAAGAATTACTAATCTCACGCTGGAACACAAGGATTCGGCCATCATGTAAACTTCACCCCTCAATATAACAATACTTAAGATATTTTAATAGTTAATTATTGTTAGAAGAGAGTAAAGCATGTCTCTCTTATGTGTAACTGGTGAGTCCTTTTTAACGGATTTTATTTTTTAAAGTCCTTTTTACTTTTTTAAATAAAATTAATAAAAAAAATCCATTATTCTAAATGATACATTAAATTATTCCCTTTCGGATTACTTAAAAGATTTATATATGTTGCAATAATTATTTAAATATCATAAAAACAGTTTAATATTTTGTAAATGATCATTTATAAAATAATCAATTTCCATTTATCAATTCCTGTTTATATATATATATGTTTAATTGAAATTTAATCAAAACAAAATGTGATTAAGTATCAATTACCTTGCAATAACTCTTGGCTGAGTTTATAAAAATAAAATGAATAAAAAAAATTTAATTTCTCATGTAAAAATTACAAAAATATCCAATTTTCTATTAAGCATTTTACATAATAATAATAATAATAATATCTAAGGTGTATTTTTTTATTTTTATTTTATTTAAAAAATTTTTCTAATTTACAATTGAAAAATGTGACTCCTAATGTCATTTTTGTTGTTACAGCTGAGTTTATTATCAACTAAAGTAAATTATTAGGCATATAACTATTCTGATGTGAAGGAGAGTTTATGTAGTACATAATACATAGAAATTTCTTTTTTTTACGTAGAAGCGATACATAAAATTAAATGAATTTTATTAGTTAAAGTCATTCCGAGTTTGACAACTTTATTCTTTTCTTTCTAGTATTTTAAAGTTATAAAAAAAAATTTTTACTTCCTGATTATTTTAAAGTTAATTTATCAAAGGAGATTATTGAAGTTTTATTAACAATCTTGTTTTATTTTTATTTTTTATAAAGAAAATTTAATTTTTCTTAATAAAAAAGTTTTTCTTGTGATAAAATAGTAATTACTTGAGCATAATTTAAATTAATAATCTGTACAAGTATATTTGTCAAATAAATAAAAATAATAATTCCAATTTGAAAATTGAAATAAGAAAAATAGCCCTTTTTAATAAAAAAATGTTTAAATATTTTTATTTAAAAAAAAATAATAATAATAATTGCGTCAATTAAAATTTTAATAATATTTTTACAGATATTATATTCTATTTGAACAGTTATCATTTTAATAAATGATAAATTTTGATGGAGAATTTAAATTGTTTGATTGCATGTTTTTGTTGGGTAGCAAAAATATCAAATTGAAAAGCAAAATAATGCAAAAAAAAAAAAAAAAAATTTTAGAAAAATTTGGTTGATATTTAAAATATAAGCATTAATTTTACTTAAAAAAATGTTAAAATATAATTAAAATAAAGTGTTTTAATTACATGTTTACAAATAACTTTGCTTAAATTAGTGCTTTAATATTAAAAATTATAACTTTAATGTTTAAATTTTAAATTAATAATGTGGTGTTATATGTAATTATTTATATATATAAATAAGGTTATTAGTAATTTGGAACTTGCAAAATTTCTTTTTAAAGGGAAACAGATGATTATAGATTTAGGTATTTAAGTTGGTCAATATATTCTTTATTTAGATTATTATTACTATTTTTTTTTTCTTTTATTGGACTTGTCAATGATCTAACATCTTCAGCATAGTAAAATATAAAGATAGAAGTTTACTTTATAAATAATCTTTATCATTTAAATTCAGCAGATTCAAAGAAAACTGCTGTTTTTATTTTTGACAGTTAAACTAATGAGTTTTCTTAAAGACTGAGAATTTCTTATTGAGAAAAGATGAGAATGTCCTAAATTAAAATATTTAAAATAGTTTCTCCATAATCATTAAATTATTATAAAGTTTTAAATTTAAATGTGTTCTTTCTTGTAATAAAATAATTTTGATTCTTATGAATTTGATTAAGAATTTACATACAAAAATACACAATCTGAGCACATTTTAAAAAATATATTTAGGTAAAAATTATATTTTAATAATAATTATAATAAGATTTATTTTATTTAAATAAACTAAAGTCTGATGAAAACAACAAAAAAGTAAAAAATGCCAGTTTTATAAATTGGATTAAATTACATATGAAATTAATTCTGAAATAAATTTATTATTTTATCAGCCTAAGAACGATTGTGTATTAACTTTTAAGTCATATCTTCTTTAATGATGATTACATTTTGTAAAACAAGTTGAGAATGGGTTCCACATTTATGAAAGAATTTATAATGCTGCTTTTATTTGATCATTTGGTCATCATAATCTTAATTTTCATAAAAGTTTATAGCAGTTAGACCAATAGCTCAACCGTTCAGTAGTTAGATGATATTGACAGTTAAAAACTAATAAAACACTATAACATACTATAAAAAAAATGATGGCAATATATGCGGAATATTTTAAGAGTTTTAAAATTTATTTATAGTTTTTTAAATATAATTTTTTAAAATACATTACAAAGTGAATAATTATAATTTTAATCATTTAGTAACCAGCATATTTTCAATACAAAACTAATTAAAACATTAAAAAAAATATTCTAATATTTTCTAAATATTTCAATAGTCTACAATTACACAATGTAGTTTGTGTTTTTGGTTACGAAATTTTCAGTTTTGCATTTAATAGCATTAATAAAACTAAACCAACAGATGTAGAAAGAATGATATTTTTATGGTATGATGCTATTATTTATAACAAAAAGTAATAAAGAAAATAAAATTTTTATAAATTCCTGCCTCATTTTTGACAATTAGTTTAGAATAATTCTGTTTTTTAAGGGCAAATTTTCTTTTTTTTTCCAAGTTCTTAATATATTAAAAATTTTCTTTCAATAATTCTCAATGCATTTCTTTTTAAAAACTGAATTTTATTAAAAGGAAATGAAAGTAAATTTGTCTTCTATAAAATTAAAAGTAATTTTTTTAAAAATATAAACCCAACCCAATTGTACAGAGAATTTATCTTAAAATAAATTCCCTCTACAAAATAAATATATTTATTTATTTTAATTAATCATTAATAAAAATGAATATGTTTACAATATAATTTTGCACTTTTTTTATAAAATGAATTTGTTCTGGAAAAGTTTTACCAAATTAATTAAAGAAATGGAGAAAACATTCATGATTCATTAAAATAATTAGACAATATAAAGCTATAAAATAATTTAGAAAATACTTATAATTATTAAAAGATATTTTGTTTATTACAAAACATAGTTTTAATAATTATTTTAATTTTTTTTATAAAGAAAAAATTGATGATCATTCAAGAGTTTTTTCATTTATATTATTAAAAACAGATTTATTTTCTATAATAAAACCTTTTAGTTGATTCACTTTTAAAATTATTAAAATTTTTAATTATTTTAAAATTATTTTTTTATTATTAATTAGTTTAGTATGAGTTATACAAGTTATTTATCATTTTTACAAAAAGAAAAGGGCAAAAATAATGTTTTTTTGTTTTCTTATTTCAAAATCTTTCAAATCTTCTATCAAATAATGTGTAGGCCTGTTTTAGTTGTGTAGATTAGAATAAATTAAAAAGTTGCATCAAAGTAATTTAATTGTTTATTAATGTTTATTATAAATCTGTAATAAAATTCATACAAATATTTTGCATTATTATAAAATAACTTTAAATATTTTTATTTAAGTATAAATTTTATTATTATTAACTGTATTAATTGAATTTTGAGTAAACTTTAGATTACAAATACTTTTATTAAGAATGCAAACAAATACAACTGTAATTTTAATAAAAAATAATCTATTTGTAACTTACATAATGAATTATTTATTATGCTATATATATGAAAAATATGAATTATATAAGTTATCATGTTTATAAAAAAAAAGGAAGCAAAATATCTGTTTATTATGTTTTTTTCTCATATTATTTTATCATATTCTTTTAAATAGAAACTTTGAACTTTATGTGATAATTATGTTGAATATTTTTAAACCCTTGGAAAAGTATACTTCTAATCTGTTCACAATGTAAATGGAAAGTGAATTACATAGGAGAGAAAATGTATAAAATTAAACTTTTTGTTAATTAAAAAAAATTTTGATATTAATTTTGGAGTTTCAACAATGTTTATAATCTTGAGATAATCAGAAAATGTTTGAGTTTCGTCTAACTGATGATTAAAAAATGTTTTTGATCTTATAGCATATAAGTTTTGATAGTATTTTTACTGACAGTAAATTATAAGATTGTACAGAAAGCTTTATTGAATTAAAATGATGAATATTGATCAGCATCTTTGCTCTAAAATAATCTTAATAAAAAAGTTATAATGTAGAGATATCTTGATATTTACTTTCAAGGTTTTCATATTATGTAGAAAGTTATGTTTTAACTTTTAATGTAATGAAACTAAAAGCATATACTGTATTTAAAATGGAAAGACTTGATCTGTTGTTAGTACCAGTTCATATTTTATACGATGTTTATTTGAATTCAAAAACATTTTTTTCATGACATTTGCAGATGGAATGAATTGCTATCAGAATTTTTAATGTTGTATTCGGTTATATTTTTCCTTTCTGATAGTATTTAATTCATATTAACATTATTTATTTGTTTATACAGTTTTAAATATTTGTAATTTAATTAAGTTTAAATTTGTTTGTTTACAAAATAGTTTGAAAAAATATACTAAGAATTTTTCTCTCGAATATACATCAACTAGTCAATAGATTTTTTAAATCATATTAATGTTCAACATTTTATTTCTACAAAATTATACATTTATTTTTATTAAATAATGTAAATTGAATTTTACTTGAACTTTATAAATATAGATCTGTTGAGCTCGTCTTCACTTCACATACATTGAAAGAAAGGGAACATACAACAAATTTAGATGCATATTTTTGTATTTAATATTTAAACTTAATGCGAATTTAAATTAACCCCCCTTTTTTTTTAATCAAATTCATCAATTATTAAATAAAGTTAGAGATTATCTCTACAGAAAATTAGTTAGCAGAATTAAAGTAAAGCAGAAAAAATGAAGTTTTTAAAGCATTTAAGTTGAAAAAGATGTGTTTATAGTTAGTGATGCTATTCCTATTGATGGAAAAAAATATAAAACAATTACTAAAAATAACAGTTTATAGATATTTTAAAAGTAAATGTTTTACAATAAGCTCTACTTTGTATATAAACATGCATTAACATATCTTAGGAAGGATTCTTTGATATATGCATATGTCTCAAGCTTAGTAAGCGGCAGAAATTATAAGACACATTTAGACAGTTGTTTTATTCGACACAGTAGCTACTATCATGCTATAACATTTATTTTGCAGTTACAGTATATATTTATATTACAGTACATTTATACAGTATATATTTTATATCTTTTTGATTTCATTTTTCAAAACAGCTTTGTTTGCTTATTGTATTAAATAGTTTTTTCCCTCTATGATGCAATTAAATCATTAATGTGTTTTCTTCGTATTGCTTTTTTATTTGGAAAATCTTGTTTCGTACTTTGTTGTTTGTTTGTTTTTAACTATTTTATTTTCTATACAGTAGGATATATCACATCTTTATTGTCTTATGGAATATTTTAAATTGATCAGATTCTCTTTGTTTTTTGCTACAGATATATTGTAGAATAAGTAAAACAAAGTTAAGAATTTTTTTTTAGAGTTTCTATTAAATAATTAATAAGATTTATGTTTATTTGTTATATTTAAATCATTTTATTTATCATTAAAAGTCCATAATACATAAGTAAAAGCTATTTAATTAATATTGTTATCTTATTTCAAAAAAACTTTAAGATAAAAAAAAAATTTTTATAAGTTAGAAATTTAGATTTAAATCTTTTTGAAAGCTAATATTGTATGTATTCAAAACAATTTTTTTGTTTATAAAAAGTTTAGCATTAGCATTTAATATAATGTAACAATTACTGTATATAATAAATGACACAAATACATATAATTTAGTTAATATAATATTTTTAATATTGATTGTAGAAACTTAAAAAATTTAATTAAATAAGAAAAAATGTTGTTGCTTTGAAAGATTCCATTATTGAATGGAGTTAGAATAATAATACTGTTGGTTTGATAATTGTCAAGTTCATTAAAATATAATTTTTATAACTTTATGATCATTTTTTGTAACCATTATATTTGTAATCCAATATTTATCTATGTATTATTGTAATTGGGAAATACCATTGAACATATTTGTTAAGTCTTTTCTTTAATGCATTGAACTATATGGGGTTATAATAGTTCAGATTTATAACTAAACTCAATTTTTGATTTAATAATATACAGTTCAGAGATAAGTGTAATTCTAATAGTTTTCTTAATATTTTCAATACTACAAACATGTCCTTTCCTGTTATCTATAAGAGAGATTTTGTGATTAGAAAAGATGTTTTTAACAGTATTGAAAGTTATAATAACATAGAGAAAATTTAATGCTTTATAGTTTATTACAAATTTTTTTAGTTTTATGATTAAACAACTAAATTCTTAAAATAGCAATATAATTTTTAAAAAAATATGTAAATTTTATATATTTGTAAATATCTTATGACAAAATATTTTAGATGAGAAGATATTAAAATTAATTTTTTACAACTATTTAATTAATAAAATTCTAATTTTTGTAACTTAATCGTAAGTTATTTTCTAAAAAATATAATTTTTGTTTGTTGTAATTTATATTCTATGTTGATTTTTGTAAGTATTTTAGAGAAATTTGCACAATTGGATTAATTTAAATCCTTAGCCATTTATAAAATACACACTTCACTAAAAATTAAATCAGTACTACTAAAGAAATTCTTAATTTATTTAAAGCTGAAGGAACTAAGAAAAATGCACATCAAAAATTAATTTTAATATGTCTTTAGGTTATGCATATTTCATTTGAAACTGTTAGCCATGATATAATGCAAAATATTTTAAACAATTATCAAATTTCGATGTAATGATATCTGAATTTCAATATTAACAAAACATTATTGCAATAAAAATAATTTAAAATCTAATATGTAACTTGTTAAAAAATTGAATATATTAAAATATTTTATAACCTGAAACAATATTATTTTTTTCAAGAATGGAATGAGAAAATTCAGTTTTATCAATTATATAAAATAATGTTGATATTGATGACTATTAAATTTATTTTATTGATGTTTAACCAAATTTTTCGATTTAATGTAATTAAATTTAAAATATAAATATATTTTAAGTTTAATTACGTTCCTATTTTTTATTTTACGTAAAAATATTCAGAAATAATTAACACAAATATTTTATATGTTGTTAAAGTTAATTTTTAAATAATGCATTTTAAATTTAAAAAAACTTTTTAAAAATAATTATTAAAATAATTAAAATTTACTTATTAATTCTACAATATAAGTGGATAATTCTATAGGCTAAATCAGGGGTTTCCAAACTATGGCCTGTGAGGTCAGTTTATCCAGCCCACTGCCACACCATGCCACAAATAAGTTAAAATATAATCATATATATAGATTGTAGATGAACTTACTATGTAAAAAAAATTAAAATAAGTATAAGTAAAAATGCCAAAATAGGTCCAATCTGATTTTGCATCTGACAGTAATATAATTTTTAGATAAATCAGTTAAATAAAAAATTTGGCAACTTTTTGTGACTGGATATCACAGCACTTTTTGTATAAGTACCGTACCTACAATTAAATTTTTAAGAAAAGCGATTACAAGCTTGCTGCAGCGATTGTGCTTGTGTATTGGTAAATAAATGTGTTAGTTGTCCTTATTTTTTGTGTATTCACTGTACTGTATTGAACAGAATGGTTATGCGGCCCGCACTTGTCATTCTCTGTTATCTGGCCCGCTAAACTAAAGGAACTATGTCTAATTAAGAAAGATTAATAAAAATTAAAAATGAATAAAAAGACATTAAAAAAATCAGCAACATTAACATTTAAACTAGTAAAAGCAAATTAAAGTTTTATTTAATTAATACTTCTAAAAAAAATCTCAAAATTTCTAAATGTTGCAATGAAATATTTTTAACATACAAATTACAAAAGGAAAATCGAGTGATGTGAAGATGTGGAAACTTAAATATGCAATGTGTTTATGTTCAAAGAAAGAGATCATCTAAATATAAAATATCATTAAGATACTTAAAGATAAAAGAAATAATCAAATTATGATCTGAATGCTATTTAGCAACTTTAGCAGAAATAGTATTGATAAGAAGAGTGAGATTTTTAATTAGTAAAAAGAAAATTATTTGCACTTTAAATATGATTTCTGAAGGATTGGAGAATTAGTAGTAGTTTAAATCAAAAACAATAATAAACTTAATTGTGAGGGATAAAATGTCAGATAATTCAATATAATAGCTCTCTCATGGAATATCAATGACTGATTAAGCTAAAGTGGATGTTTTTACTTAACATATGTTACATAATGATTTACAAGTATTTTATATATATATATCTTTAGTAGAAATATAGATTGTATTAATGAATGAGAAGTGAAAGTATTTATTAAATTAACAATAAATACTAAAACTGTATTTAATGATACAAATATAAAAGACAAATTGACAGTATCTTAATTAAAAAAAGTTTGTTGTAATGACAGTATTTTTCTGAAGAGTATCATTTTCACTACGCTTACATTTTGCTGTCAGTTTTTCTCTAAATGCTTCATGTAATAAGTCAATATTTGTTTGTACTGAAAAGAGTGTATGATGTCTTCACATTAATTGAGAAATTGGAGACAAAATTAGCTTAGATTATATTTTGTTTGGGGATTTCCCAGAAAATCTAAGATAAATAATTTTCTTAAAATAAGTCTTTAAATATTTCAGCTATTTGTTGATTTCTTTCTTTTTTAAGTCACTATAATAAAGTTTATTTTGATAAATTTATAATACATTTCTTCAACAATGATTATCAGTAGAAGCAAGTATTATGGAAAATTTCTTCACAAATTTCAGTTTAAATATTCAGATAAAATTCAGTTTTGAATTAAAAATGTTTGTGTATCAGACAATTTTCAATGGCATTTGAATATACACAGAATTAAATATATATACAGATTATATAATAAATAAAATTATACATATATAAATAATAAATTTAAAATATTTCATTTATTTATTCATGCAAAATTATATGATTTCTAAATTTTTTTGACTCATCAATATCCATGTGTCTACCAGGCTTAAAAATATTAAGACTTTTATAATTTTTCTCTGACAAAGCCATGTTTAATTCTTATTGACATATGTAAAGTTATTTACAATAAAGGGTAGAATTTACTGTAAACATAAATTTAACTAAAATCTATTCTATTTCCATAATTGTTATTATTAGTTATACTGCTTTGCCTTTTCAATTAGATAATTTCTTTCATATATATTGAGAACATACTAAAATATCCTGTATGGTATATCTAGATGAGTACTGTGATTTATTAGTGCTGGAGATGATAATGAATGATAAAGAGAAGCTGTTAAATCTTGAGAAGTGTTAGATATTGCTTGTTGTATATATCTAAAAGTCTAGTGAAAGCTGAATGTTTCATTTTGATTTTAGATGAGAATAAGAATGCAGTCACTACTATAATACTGGCATAATGTACTAAATAAACACAACTACATATCAATAAGCAGCAAAAGGTTATTGGTATGTAGTTGTGGTTATGAGAATAAGAATGGTCTTCAACATTGCTTTGCTGTTGAGAATTTCATAAATTTATTTAGAAAATGATATAATTCTCTTAATTGATTTATAAAATCTAAATACAATTTTTCATTGATGTGATATCACATATTCTTTGGTATAGGAAAGAGTGGAAGAGAATCTCTAACACATTAAAATAGAATCCCACTAAGAGATGGAGACAAATTTTGAAAACAAAAACTATGAAGCAGGAACTATACTGAGTGAAAGTTCTGTAAAAACTACATTACTCCTGTCTATGCAAAGAGGAGAGCTTCATGTGCTTTCTTCTTTATGTTTATAATTTTGTGTTTGAGTAGTATTTAAAAATTTGTTTTTCATTCTCAATTTTTACACAAAGATTTAACTTAGGGTCATTTTCAGATTTTATTATGAGAATCAAACATTCATTAAACACTTACTGTTGGTAAAAAAAAATTTGATTATATAATTCAATATACAATGATACTTCAAATTTAATTCATTTTAGGAGATTGTTGAAAGTCCAAATCAATTTTTCCCATTAGAAATAATGGAGAGTGAATTAATCCATTCCCAGACACTAAACAATACTCATTTTGATAAATTTAAACATCATAATTTATCATGTAATTTAAGGTAAGAATAACATAATTAAATGTCCTGAATATTGAATTAAAAGATAAAAACAATAAATAAAATAAGTAAATATTGTAAAATGAAATAAAAATTGCATTTACTGGTTGCACATTGTTGTCTTTGGCAACTTAAACATCTGTCATGCATGTACTGCTTTCATGCTTTGTGATAGTTCTTTTTTCATCTCAATAGTTGATACAACAACCTTTCTCTTAGACTTCATTGTTTCCACATTCTTCTCGGATGCCATGGTTAATAGGTATGGCTCATATATATATATAACCAAACACAGCAAAACTAAAACAAAAAAAAAGCAATGAAAACACACATGCATAATGCAAGAGATGCTTTCACAGTGAGAGCAAGAGACAACAGATGGCATTGAGCACATAACAGATGGCATTTTTATGCAGCGAGTACATTTTTTATTGTGCATCAGTTCAAACATAAAAGCATCGTTTGAACTCTCTGGAGTTCAAATGATTTGAACTCTGGAATGTTAAAAGTTAGAATCATTTGAAGAACAAGATACCACAGTATTATATTACAAAAACACTAAATTTAAATCTTATATTTAAATCATCTGTTCATATGATATTTTTAGGAAAATAATGATTTTGCTGTAGGAATTGATATTTCAATAGACATATCTGCAATATTATTAAGCAATTTTATTTTAATTATTATCAATGGCTTTTCAATTGTTAATCCTGTTTCCCAATCATTGAGAAAGCAAAATCCCATGAGATTCAAAAACTGATATTTTGGTGGAATTCAATGCACAATATATGTATGGTTTTTATTTTCTGCTTCTGTTTTACAATAAACTAGTGGATTCCTTAAGTGTTCCAATTGGTTAAAATACACAGAGTATTTGGTTAAAGTCAATAGAGTCAATAGATGAAATGGCATCCATTCATTACTAGAAGTCTTCATGATTGGTTGAGATATTTGCAGACTGCCAAAGTGGAAAATTTGTGATTATGACATGTTCCTGTTTTCTGAATTGCAAAGGGTGATTATGAAACAGGCTTTAAATTAAATGTTCAGTTCATAAATTAAACTAATACAAACATAGGACATTTATATTGGCATCATTAGTTCAAAAGAAACAATGTATAGACTTGAGAAAACTTGTTTATTCTATCACTTATTGTAGTTTTGTTTAGGACTTTGTTCCTGGGATTTTGAGACCCAGGAATTTTGGGAAATCAAGTGTAATATTAGCAAAAGTTTTCCTAGAAATGAGACAAGTTCCTGGTAATCCCAATTATAGAATGAATAAATTCTAAATTATTAAAATGTATTAGGCAACTTATATGGTTATATCATAATAAGTCACAAACTGCTATGTTTACTTAACAAAGTCATTGGGCTATCAAGGCTGATTTGGATATTTTTTGTAGTGTGATTATACTAAAAACCAGGTATTTTAGTAAATCTTACACAAAAAATTTTGTCCTTTTTTCATGTCGTCAAGAATTAAAGGATTGCCTGTTTTGTATTTTACCATATTATTGCCATTATAAGCATCCACAAAAAATTTTCCAGAGGGGGCAAAGCTTGGAGAAAAATATTTATATGAATAAATTTTTATTTATTTAATTTTTTTGTTTTTTCACAAGTTAATTAAAGAATATAGCATTGCGTCAAAAATGTACCATTATTGGTGGTATAAAGTTATGTATCTCAATCACTTTTATGATTATAATTTGTGGAAGTTTTTAATCAATCCAAGGTAGGAGCAAGTGCCCTGTTTACCCCCTCTGTAGACATCCATGATGATGGTAAAATACAAAACAGGCAATGCTGACCTTAAGTGAAGATGATGTTCTAAGTGGACTTCTGCATTTAACTTGTTTAGAAAGTTTTCATTTAAGACAATATTATAAATCAGCTTATCAGATATGTGGGTTAGAGTTGACATTGTTTATGAAGTTCTGAATATCTAGATGTCTTCTCCATATGATTAAAACTTTCTGAGACACTGAAATGGTGCTTAAGTCAGTGGAGTCACACCTCATCCAAGTATGCTTCTAACATCTGTGTCTATGTCAGATACATTGATGATCTGCTAATTGTGTGGAAAAGACTCCCCGACATTCAGGAATTTATAAACGATGTCAACTCTAATCTGTTTTGACTCAAATTAAAGCTTGAACAAGAACTGATGCATATTTATTTGGATGTTACAATCACACTAAAGAGCTGTGTTTTTATAAATAGTTTGTAGACAAGGTTTCCATTATAAAACTTTTTAAAATTTATTTAAAAAAAGTAATTATGTAATTTATTTGCTATCTATTTTTTGCTTTTTTTAATAAAAGAACTAAATATCACTTTTAACACTCTTAATAACATATTCGCACAATTGTGATTTAAATGTAAAACAGCAAGAATTTTCTACATGTTAAGTACAGTAAAATCAGAAATGCTGTTTTGTATTGAAAACCATGGTAAAACCAGTTTACTTGTCTTTGTTTCTAGAAATCAGTATTTTGAATCCCAATTCCTAGAAATGAAAAAATTTGGGAAAAGGAAAGTCTTATATTGATATAGTTGTCCTAACAAAGTGCTATAAATAACAGTTTATCATTAGGTCTATAGCTGCTCAAACTTTTAATTCTAATAATGGAAATTTTATAACTATTATTTATATATATTATTAAATGTTATTTAAAACTTAAAAATATTAATACTTTGCAATTTTAATGCAGTTTATTAAACATTACATATTACTGAAATATAATGGTCAGCTAACAGAATTAATCACTGAATAGCTTTTTAATATTAAGTTTTTGGGTGATGAATTACTTTACAAAACTTTTTATACAGTAGTGTTCTATAAGGATCTCAATGCAATGATATTTCTAAACATATTCTGAGAAAAATTTGAATAAGTTGAATTTTTCATGTAAATTATTAATGTAAAATAAATATTTAAACCTCATTGTGCGAATATATATCATGTAATTTAATGAAAATAAATATTCAAAGTATAAATTATTATTAATGTAAGTATTCTGTTTCTATAGTAAAATTAATGACTTCTTCATGTGATAATTTAATATACAATCCAATATTTGTGTGTATTAAAATATCAGTATTAAGATATCCAAAATATTAAAAATTTGTTGTGCTGAAATTTTCAAATTGCAGACCTATAAATTCCCATTAGTGTCCAACATGTTTGTCTGGCTTTCCTTAATCTCGAGAATGGAGTTAGATAGATGAAAGTTGACATCAGATATGGAGAGCTTTGGGCAGGAGGCCCCAATTAACTATATACAGGTATACCTCGTCTTACGTCGGTAATTGGTTCCAGGAGAGGCGACGTAAGTCGAAAAACGACGTAAGTCAAATTTACTTGTGTAGTTACGACGTAAATCGTAGTTTCGACTTACGTCGTAACTAAACGCCAATAATGGAGGAAACGCCAATAATGAGCACTTAAAGACCGCTAAATAATAAGACAACACAGAAACACAGATGTTTTCATGCTTCATTCCCTAGGATTTATAATGATTATATTAATATTTACTGTAAATGTACATATTTTAATATGATTTTATTTGCTTTCAATGCTTTTCTAGTGATATTACGACTTCGATGTTTATGGCGGATGGATTTAAAGTCGAATAAACTGACTTAAACTTGATTTTTATTTTTCCATATACTTTTTTGACAAACGACGTATAATCGGGAACGACGTAACTCGAGGTATACTTGTACAAACTTCTAGTCTGGACCAGAAATCTCATGATTTCAGTTCAAAAATTTTTTCCAGAATGGAGATAGATAGATGACCAGCATGACTCTTGTTATCAGGAAAAGTATGATGTACAGGGGCAAGACACTACTAAAATCAAGAGTGCATGAGGTATATTTTAAATTAAATAAATATAAAAATATGATTAAAAATTACAGACCAGCATTGTGGTGATGTCACAATAATTTTTGCTCATTAACTTAGAGTATATTTTAAGCAATTGTTTATCATTTAACTTTATGAGTAATATTTCCATAGAACACAGTTAAATTTAGCTTTCTGCTATGAGTCAGAAACACACAGACTTTTGATAACTAAAAGTGGAAGAGACAGAAACATTTTCAAGTGCAGATTCCTCCAAAAGCTGGAACTAAGCCAAAATAGATCACCACATTCACTTTTTTCACCAAATTTTTTATTACAAAATGAATGTTTTTGGCCTTTAGCAGCCTGTCTCAGGTTATTGAATGAAAAAACTAAAGATAAAAAACTGAGCATTCCAAATTATAATGTTCTATACAAAATTATTTGATAGAATGTTATAATTTGGAATACAGTGGATCCCCGATATAACGCGCTTGTCAGGCGGGAAACAACACCTGCGTTATAAGGTGAACCACGTTATACCGAGCAGCGCGGTGTAATGCGGTTCACCTCTTTACTTTAGCAATAATGTCAAGCTTTTCTTTCACACTGTAAGCTTTTCTTTTACTCATCATGCATACAGCAATTAAACATTATTCAAAATACATGCAGGAACTCAATACATACACAATTACTCAGTACGCAGTAACAATAAAATGCACTACATACTAACGCTGCACGGACCTGTATAAACGTGTTTGAGCTTATCGCGTCGCGAACATCACTCGTGCTATAACCGAGTGCGTGGTATAGTGAGCAGCGCTATAACGAAGGTCCACTGTACTCAGTT
This sequence comes from Centruroides vittatus, assembly GCF_030686945.1. Classification (NCBI taxonomy): domain Eukaryota; kingdom Metazoa; phylum Arthropoda; class Arachnida; order Scorpiones; family Buthidae; genus Centruroides; species Centruroides vittatus. The sequence continues at coordinate 2,416,414 of NW_027122166.1, read as the reverse complement.
TTTTATCTTCTAGTTGTTTTTTTTTTGTTTGATAATCTGAGGCAGGCTGATAAAGAAGGCCAAAAATATTTGTTTTTTAATTAAAAAAAAACAAAATGAGGAAGGTGATCTATCATGACTTAGAAAAGTTTTCAAGTTAACAAAATCTTTAGTTACACAAATTACTGTTGTTTTAATGAGATCATAGATATTTTAATACAATAGGCAGTCCTCTATTTTCATGCAATTTGCTATTTCATACTCATTTTGTACTTTCAATTTTTATTGATATATATGGTAAAATGTGCATACTTTCATGTAATGATTTTCTTCTTTTCTTGAACTATTAGTTACTAGTCCCTCCTCCACCTCTCTGACATTAATTATGTCCATTTTCACCATCACAGGTTCAGTCTTGAGTTAGCACTTGTGTTGATAAGTTGTATCTTGTCAGTTTATGTTAGGATGTGTGCTATCACTTTATGTACATTTCTGTTTTGGTGAAAAAATTCACCCTTATTAATTCATAAACATGAGTGAAAAAGAAAAAAACAGTAGTGTTGATATGGATGAAAAGAAATTAAAGTCTGTTATATGCTCTTGATCATATGGCAGTTATCTCATGTACGAAGGGTAATAGAAAAAGACAGCATATTACAGAAGTCTATCGAGAAAACTGAACTGTACTCTTCTTTTTCTTATCTCTTGGTAAATTTATAAAGAAAACACCAGATACTAATCAATAAAAAATAAATATTTTGTAAACTTTTTTGATGTTTTATTTTTACATTGTTCTACTTTTGTACATTTCAACTTTCATACATATTTCAGGAACCAATTAGGTATGAAAGTAGAGGACTGCCTAGTGTTAAATACATTGTATTTTATTTAATTTTTAGATACATGTATGGACAAAATAATAATGTTGACACCTATTAGAAAAAAGTCTGTTACATGAGTTTGTCATCAGCAATTCGTTGCTTCTGGCTTAACAATGTTTTTGATGCAGTCAACTACCTCAAAAGCATCTTGATTTATGAATGATGATTCTTTCTAGAAAGAGCCTTAAAAGCTTGAGAGCCTTTTATTACTGTACATATAAGGGAGAGCAGAATATTTGTCCTTTACAGAATTTTTCTTTCTCATAACTTGTTTCTTGCACTAGGTTCTGTAATGGTCTTTAGACAGGATCATTGTCAACATTGAGGAAATCTTTGAATGATGCTATCCATCATTCATTGCTGTAATGAGATTGGGTCCAGTCTTCTTTGATATAGTTGATGGATTCTGATGGAAATTCAATTTTATTAGAAGCATCATCAAATTGTTGATCAAATCTGTTTTTATAAAGCAATTTGCAATGGTGATTTCTGGTAATTCTTATTGCATCTAGCCAGTAAACTCCAAACTTTGCATAATCTATCTTTCATAACATGCAACATCTTTTTATACAGTAAACTTTCTATCTGTAATTTAAAGTTTTGAATGATTCTCTGAAATTGTAATCTACAAGTTTTATTTGATGGTAAGAATATTCCATCTTATTTTGAATGTTTTTTTTATTTATTTGTAATTAATACAAACAATCAAATGAACTTTTTTTTTTTGATCTTATTTAAAAATACAGGTGGTATTGACTTTCGGATACTTTGATACCTTTCATATGCCAAATTCAAATGTTTGTACATAAGCAGTTGACGTACTGTAGTCAACTTATATAATCACTATTAGAATTTTGTTTTCATTTATATATAGTAATACTTATTTTTTGTTTTATCCTTTCCTGTTTTCCTGTTTAATTCTACTTCTGCTAATTGCTCAGCAGTGGCTCTTTCTCTTATTCAAGAAATTATACCTAGGGTGACCAAAATTACTGCTTTTGAATGTAACTGAAAATACTCGAAGTATCATCGGGAAGATGGTGTCCATAATTGAATACAATTGCATAGAAATTGAATGCGGTTCTTTGAGATCACAAAATTTCAAAATTAATATATATTATAAGTAAAATAAAATAAAAACACAGTTGAGAAATTTTTAACAAATGGATTATTTTTTCATGTTTGCCATTTCAATTGTATAAATGCCTATAAAGTGTTTTTATTGAAATTTTATCACTTTCTTTTAGTAAGAGATTTTGTTTTTTTTAGCTCTGAAAATGAAACTCCTTTTATAACATGCAACTTTACTGCTTGGCTTTCAGAACATAATGCATTCATTTTTAGGAATGCATTATGACCTAAAGTCAGGGATTATTTGTAATTAAAATTCAATAAAACAACACTTCAGTAAAACTTAATTTTTAGTCTGAAACCTATAAGTCAGTTTAGAATTCTTTGATTTTTTATAAATATTTATTGCTGATTATCAATTATTCTTTTTCAATTACTGGTATTTGTTTTAATTTAAAAAATTTTTATTTGGCTATTTTGTAACCAATGAACAAACCAGATATATATATATATATATTTATGTAGAAAGATAGTTTAGATGCTATTGGTTATACTGATGAATTAACTTTTAATATTTTAATATTTGCTTAATTCTAATTCAATATTGAAATTAAAATTTTTTATCGATCCACTTTTATATAAACTGATACAAATAAAAATACTGCATGTCGGTTTGTCATAGTTTTGATGATAGCCGCTTGAATGATAGCCGCCATGCAAGTCATCAAAAATAATCTGGATGAAGCTTATAAATACCTGGACATTTTGGAAATGGACAATATCAAACACAATGAAGTGAAAAGTGCAGTTTCAAAAGAGTACACTCAGAGTCAGGAAAATTTTGAGATCAAAGTTGAATGGTGGCAACACAGTCAAGGCCATTAATACCTGTGCTGTGCCTGTGATTCAATACACTGCTGGAATCATCAACTGGACACACTGATTTGGACTCACTGGACAGAAAAACAAGAAAATTGATGACTATCCGTCACTCACTGCACCCTCGAAATGATGATGACAGATTATATCTGTCCCACAAACTGGGAGCAGAGAACTTTTGCAAGTAAAACAAACAGTTGAGGTAGAAAAACATGCACTAGTAGATTGTCAGGGCTAGTCAACAACAAGCCCTGATTGAAGCCAAAAATAAAAATCTGCTTTAAGTCAAAACTACAAAGAGAATACAGAAAGAACATTCTCAAAGAACGAAGAGAAACCTGGCAAAATAAAGCATTGCATGGCCAATTTCTGGAGAAGATCAAAGACAAAGTGGATAACAGCAAAATGTGGCAATGGTTAACATCTGGAACATTGAAAAAAGAAACAGAAGGCCTCATTTTAGCTGCTCAAGATCAAGCTATCCAAACAAATGTAATCAAAGCCAGAATTGAGAAGTCATCAGATGATGCAAAATGCAGACTGTGCAAAAAAGCTGATGAAACTGTGGACCATTTTCTCAGCTGCTGTAAAAGATTGCCCAAACCAACTACAAACTTCAACATACATTAATTCAGTGGCAAAATGATTCATTGGAACTTATGCAAGAACTACAATCTGCCTGCCTCTAAAATGTGGTGGGAACATCAGATTAAAAAAGTCACTGAAAATGACATCAAAATATTGTGGGATTTTTGAATTCAAACAAACAAGATTTGAATTCGAAAAACACACTAGATATTACTATCATTGAAGAGAAACAAGTGTGGATAATTGACATAGCCATACCAGGTGACAGCAGAATTGAAGAGAAGGAACAGGAAAAATCACAAAATATCAAGATTTGAACATTGAAATTCAGCGAATCTGGCACAAACCAGCCAAAGTAGTACCTGTGGTGATTGGCACACTGGGTTCTATACCAAAAATTCTCCACCAGCATTTAAAAAAAACTCAACATCAACAAAATCGCCATTTGCCAAATGCAAAAAGCTGTACTTGGATTTGCCAATATTTTATGCCAGTACATTATGCAATCCTAAGCTCCTGGGTCGGGCTCGAATATAATCTAATACCAGCATGTAATCTTGTTGCTGTGTTTTTTTTAAGTCAAGATAAATTAGGTACATAATAATAAAAAAAATAATAAAACCAAAATATTATTATTTTTCTAGGTTTTAAATGCTTATATTTGTATATTAATTTTGGACATTTCTCATTCTGTTTGCTTTTTAATTTATTTAATTTTAAATGATGATAAAGTTAAACAAGAACACAAAAATGCTTACAAATAAACAAAGATAAAAATGAGAAATTTTTAATTGTATTAAAACAAATATGTTACATACATACAAATATATATACTGTGTATGTATGTGATGTGTGCAATAGACATATTCAGCTATTAAAAATATAATGTATATAATTAATGAAATTCAGATGTATCTTTGAATTAATTATTATAAACATATGTTAGAGCGTTTTGAAAGTTAGAAATAATTATATCAGTTTTTTTATGTTATGTTTAAGTTGAAGGAAAATTTTTTAAAATTTAGAACTAAGTGGATAAAATAAAATAATAATTTTTATGCGTAGTTTATATAAATAAAGTATTTAAATATTTGTATGACAAATGAATAATGACTGATTATTTCAAGCAAATTATTAAATAATTCATAAAATTGATACAGTAATTAAATATTAAGTTACACAATTTGTGAAAATCTTATCACTAATGTAATATTTCTGCAGATAAGATGATAGTTGAATCATAAAAAAAGGCCCCCAAAATCCGGGGTTGTCTTATAGGACAGATACAAAAAAATTAGATGGTTTTAATTTATATAAATTTCAGTTACAAAAAAACGGACAAATTATTTATTAGTAGAGAGTAGGGCATGTCCACAAAATAGAATAACCCATACGACGTTTTTGTGAATAGTCAAGGTCATTACCCAAATGCCTGAATCAGTGCGAACGTTTGCAACAATAGCAAGGCAGAAAATAAAATTTGTTTATTGGAAAAATTACAAATAGGACATAATTCCATATACGCTATACAGTATTATTATCCAGATGATGAGTGCTGATCTAAACTAAATTCATAGGCCATTGATAGTTTGGGGGGTCATCTTATAGGACAGATATATGCTAAAACTATAAAACTTTGATGAAAATTTATACCTTGTCTTATCCGAAGGTTGTCTTATCTGCAGAAATATATGGTAATTATTTATTAAATAAAAATTAATTTCGTTTTACATTTTAACTGTTTAATGCTGTTTCGGACTTTGATAGTTTTTATTACTGTGTAGTAACACAAAAAGCAAAATTTATATATGAAAATAAAGTTTGATCTATATTTATCATGAAAAAAATTTTATTATTAGATCTTTGTTTACATTTATGAAAAAAAAATTTAAATCACGGGCTGTTATCATTCAGTAGTGGACCAGTGGGTTGCTCAATCATTTATGGTGATTAACAACTGGGTTTTCCTTCATTGAGGCATCACAAATGTGGCAACTGTGAAAGGATTAGCAAGCTCAATAATAGGCATTTTGTAAAAAACATGCATCTGAAATGCAGAGTCCTTGTTATCTTCTATCTGACAATGCTTCATTGTATGGTCAAATATCAGAAGGGGTGTTGTGCACTAATTTTTTCCATCACTGTGAGTGAGTCAACCTGTGCCATTGAGAATAGGGACATCTTATGATGCTTCCTGTACAGATGGCTTGCCTAAACTTGCTCCAATAGGCTAATTACATACAGATTTCAGCTTATATGGTCAACTACTGGAAGTGGTTGACAATACACTACCCCAACCTACAGTTTAAAAGAATTTTATTAATGAATAAAAATGTCAATAATATATTTAAAAGGATAATTAGCAGAAAACAAAAATAGGAAATACAATAAAATTTTCATTACATGTGAATTTTAGGAATGTAACAAAGAATACCTGATTTTAAGACACACTTTTCACATTATCAAACTTACCTTATGTTTGAAATCATATAGTAATTTTTCTTAGTTTTTCAATATTCAGCAATTATGCATCTGCTGGATTTTTGACAGAATACTTTTATCAATAATGATGCATTAAAAGTAGTTTATTAATATATCATTATAATAATTACGTAAATTATTTCTTTATAAATTAAGACAAGGTTTTTATTCATTTTTCACTGCTTCAAAACCCTAGATCATCCAATATGCACGAGCGAAGGATTCTTTGCATTTTTGGAATAATTTTGGTGAACCATGCATTCATATTTTTTACCAGATGCTCACTCTCTGGTGTTTAAAGACAAGGATTTTATCAGGTCGTTTGAATCATTCTTGTATATTGTCAGGAGTAAAGATAAATAACAATAGGAAAAGCAAAGCTTTTGAATTGAATTTCAGATTGAAATTCCAAAATCACACAAGATTTAATCCATTTCTACGTGAAAACATGATTATTTGGAAATCAGAATTCGGAGAAACTCATAAGTGTAATTGACAGAGTGAATTCGACGGTTAAGAATTGACAAGAAAAGATTTCCGATTATTTAGCTTTACATGAACAAATCAAGGAAAAATCTTGTAAAATTGACAACATAAAGTTTTTAAAATTCCAGTAATTTTTGTGAGACAATGTGTGCATTTACATTCATTTGATATTTTACTTGTGATTAAACGAAATAAAATTAGAACTGTATTAATAAATCTAATTTTCTTCATCTTTAAAGTCACACCTTGCCCTATATGCGAGTAAATATGGTATTTATATTTTGCTAAAAAATTCATAGGCATTGTTATAAACAAGATTAAAATTGGATGAATACAACTTTCTCAAAACAACTTTATCTAGCAAAACTATTGAATTAAATAAGTTGAAAACATTTTTTTTTAATTAATGATTTTTTATTGAATATAGTTTTCGTTTTCTCAAAATCCTGGATATTGATTCTATGATACTTCATATTTTTTTATAAAAAAACAATATTTTTAGATCAAATTTTTGAATTATTTTAATTTATTATGTAAATCAGTCATATTTCTGGTCATTGAATGAAATGATAAATTGTAATTTTCTGTTAAATTATGATTTTGCAAAATTCAGAATCTATTCTTCAGTCTTTAAATCTGATTTTCCTGGTAATATTTTAAATTAATAAGCCAATTATTTTAAGAAAATGTTTGTTTGATATTTACTAAATAAAGGATCTTTCATTTTAAATTAACTGATTGTAATTTTGAAATTTAAAATATTCAAAAATAAAGAGATATAAATTGTCTTTAAATAATACAAAATAGAAGAATTAATTACATAAACTATGGCTAACAGATCTGACATTTACATATAATTCTATACTAATAAAATATAATTTAATTATTACTTTTATTTGATATATCTTATCAACTTAAAGAAGTTATCTGAATAGGTTTTGAAGGTTATTTGTAGAAAATTGGTAAACCACTAGCAAACTCGAATAGTTTATCACTGTTTCGCTTCCAGGAAATGAACATGTTTGTTGAGAGTAGATAATTATGAAGCTGTGTAAATAAAGCTATAATTGAAAGTAATCCGAATAGAATAAATTCATCAATAAGATTTATTACAGAAATAAAAAGAATAGAATATTTTTAATGATGAAATTGAATTAATTATATCTTATTTTTAAAATAATTTCAATATATCCAATTGATTCTTTTTAAAAAATAAGTAGAAATGAAAATCATTTTAATTAATAATAAAGAACAATATTATGTTTAAGATTTAAAATTATTTTTATTATATTAAATTTTTTTGATTTCTATCATATTTTAACAATCCTTTTATTTTTAGAGATTTATTTATGAGACCAAAATTCATTAAGTTTTTAAAAAAATCACTTATAGTTTGTCTCTACGTTACGCAAATAAATGATTACTTTGTAGCTTTTACTCTATTATAAGCCATTAAATACATTAAACAAATTTTGATATTTTTTTTATAGTTTATTTGAAATAAAAGAAACTCGTGACATTTTTTTAATATTTAAATATTTTTCCAGATGTTACCTAATTAAAATAACAAATTTAATATAATTTATTTTGATAGATACATCTTTGTTTAGAAATTTGTTATAAATACTGTAGTTCAAATTATTTACTATTGTGATGATATGTTCTATATTTTTAAAATATTAAAGCTATTAAATCTTTGAACTGTTTGATATTTGAGTAGATTTTAAAGAGGTTGCAAATTGCTTAGATTAATCAGTGTTTTATTCACATAAATCAATTAAATTTTAAAAATTAATGTGCAAATGAAAACCTGTGGTCTAGTGACCATTATCACACTTTATGCATCCCTTATCCTGAGGCTATGGAGTATGGATGGGTCTATAGACCAATTAGAAGGGAGAGGACTCACATGATAAAAGGGGAGAGAGAGGGTCTAGCAAGATTCTAGGCTGGACGGTGAAAGAGTGTGGACATGTCTAAGAAGAGGTAAGCTTCACGTGACTAAACTTAGTGTTGACAAAGAAAATCTCTACGAAAATACATTGGGGAAAAAAGTGAGAAAAAAAATTGGTTCTGCAATAGTTTTTGCCTGTATATATTAACTGTATCAATCGTATATTAAAATTCTCGTTTTGGTTTGTTCTTTACATCAGCAATTTTTTTCCTGCTCTGTGTGCGGCATGCATTTGGACGTATCATGGAAGTTCATGGTGGCGAGAAACTTTCATTATTTCAGGGTCCATCACCACAAGCCTCTAATTCACTTTTCTGACAAACAATTGATTTTTGATCATTCATATTAAGTTCACTTTTGTGTTTTGCTACGTAAAAGTTTATTTATATGACTGACATCTTCCATTCCAAACCTAATAACCGGTGCAAAACAATTATATTCTGGCTAACGTTTTCGGTCCCTCCACTGAGACCTTCCTCAAGCCTATATTTCTTCTTACACGATCTTTTTCAAAACGATTTTCGAACAATCGAACCTTAAAATTTTCCGTTATGCACGTGCCACCCGATTAAATCGAAAAAATCAAACAATTCTGATTCAAAGCGTTGAAAAACTTCCGTAAATCTTCCAAATCCTAACGCTTTAATCGTATAACCAATCCTAAGCTAATTAAGACCGCTCCATCATTCCTCTAAAAGTATCTTGCCATCCCTTTTATTACGATGCCATATACATTTTTTTTCTAACATTTTATCACTTTCACCAAACTGCCCCTCCCTTATTTCGTTAAACTTTCCATTCATTCATTTATTCCGTTTCGTCTTTTTGCAACAGGGCCTGCCAAGCCATCGATAACCTCATTTCATCTTTTGCGTTTATTGGCAGTGACGACTGGAACGCTTTACAAATTTCTATCTGCTCCAACCATCTAATATGCTCCGTATGAATGGTGGTGGCCAGCAATTTTGCAGCTTTAAAGTCCGGGATGATTTCCGGATCCGATGCATAAACCGTCAAGGAGGTGGTATTTCTCCCATTCTCAACATCCTTCTGGTGTTCTCTTATTCGAACTTCCATAGCCCTTTTGATGGATCCGATGTATACCAATTCTCTATTACATCGATTATCGGCTAATGGAATAGCGTATACCCCCGGAAGTTTGTCCTTATCCGGTCTATCCTTGTCATTCCTTAGTATTTGCATCATAGAGGGGCATCTCCTGTATGCTATGCCTAACCCTTGCCTTTTCGCAATCCTTCTATATAACTGTTCCAAGCACGGGTTGTACGAAATTGGTACGATATTCTTTTCCTTACTCCTATTCTCAGGTGGATTCCGATTGCTGGCATTTACGTAATCTTTTTCTAGCTGTGGTACCAACCTGCCGTAGCCGTGCCTTTTTGCCACTTCACTCAGATATTCAATTTCTTTCCGTACAGCTTCTTGGGTGGTGCTATGTGTGTGCGCCCTTTTAACCATGGACCTGAATGCTGCTCCTTTATACAGAAACGGGTCACATGAATCCGCTGTTATATAATTCGCACTACCTGTGGTCTTCCTGTATACTTTCGTGTGCAACCCGTTACTCGTTATCTGAATGTCTATGTCCAGAAAATGCACTGCTTTATTGCTGTGTTGTTCCAACTCTATCGTAAGGCCGTACCTATTGTCATTCATCTGTTGTAGGAATGAACTGACGTCCGCATCTTTCCTCCATAATATTAAGACGTCATCCACATATCTTCTATATAACAGGATGCTTTTGCTGAACCTTGGAATTACTGCCTCCTCCAACTTTCTCACGACCAATTCACAAATGTCACCCGATACGGCGCTGCCCATGGGTACTCCCTTCCCTTGTGCATACGTGGTTCCTCCGAATTGAAACAACGATCCATAGCAGATTAAATGCGCTAGCTCCAACACTTGATTGTGCAATTCTCCATCATTCACTTGCTGGAGTAAAAAGTCCCTAACAGCACAAAAACATGGTGGTAATTTGATGGAAGGGTAAAGCGCACGGAAATTTTCTTTTTATTAATATAAACAGCATCTTTATGCATACATAGCATAAAGTTTGATTTATAAAAATTGAAAATATCTTAAAACATTGGAAAGGCCTGATAATCAGTTACTCAAATGAAAATTGATAAAACTGAAAATTTTAAATTACAAAAAGTGCATTTAAACTGAAACTACATACAATATTATACGGTGTATAATGTAAAAACAATGTTTAAATTTTAAACTTAAGAATCTTTAGAAAAATCTAGAATTCAACTATAAACTTTATGAAATGGAATTAGTTATAAGATAATTCAATATTAATATTTCTTTGTCAAAATAAGATAACTTTTTTTTAATGAAAGATCTATCTGTTTCACATAATACCAGCAGGTGACTTCTGAGAGTGGATGTTGGGTTTTGAAAAACATTTAAGTTTTTAATAAATTATAGGCTTTTAAAATTAGGATAATTCTAACATTTTTCTTTTAAAACTTTTTATAAAACTTACAAGAAAGCTTATTAAAATTTATTAAAAGTTATTTTTAGAAAATAACATTACGTTAAAACATTTTTCAATTCAAACATTTCAAAATTGTGAATATAAACTTTTTGAATTCTTGTTTATTTTAAAATGACTTTTTTAAATTATATGTATATATAGAAATTGTTCAATAATATAACCAATTTGTCAAAATAAAAATATACCATTGTTTAATGGGTTATAAGTTTTTTCTTTAGCCTTAACAAAGGTTTGTGCTCGAAGGATTAAAAAAAAATCATTAATATATGAATATTATCAATTTAATTCATACTTTGAGTGATGTTATTGAATAATGGATTGATAAGTATGATTGATAATTTATTTTTATATAAAATTTTTACAATTGGTGGATGTAGCAAGAGTTTTATCTCTTAAAAGTGAATTAATTCATATGATAACTCATAATTCATATTCGAGATTTTTGCTTTTCCATCATAAAATACTACAATTAATCAGTTACTGAATTCAGTTATTGGTCAATTAAATAGAAAGATTTCATAATATGGATATACTGTACTGTACTTTTGTATTATTAAATTGCTTTATTTTTATTCAGCATGTTAATTATCGATTATAAATTAATGAATAACTGTTTTTTAGTTGAGAATTTATTAAAAAATTAAATGTTTTTAATCTATATAAAACTTTGGAAACATTTAAGCTTTTGATAGATTTTTCTGACTTTGAAAGCAAAGCTACAATTAGTTATTGATTTTAGAAGTTGTGATTTTGTAAATAATAATGATTGATTGTAGGCATTTTGAATGATGGTGAGGAAGCAAATCATTATTAAATCAGAACAAGTTAGGTTTATTTTTTACTTCTCTCAGTTGACTCTTCTTTGTCTAATAGAAAAGAATTGAGGAAAAAAATTGTTCACACATGAAACTATTCATTTATCCTTGTGTTAATTGATTTCAAATATAATAATAATGATGAGATAATGTGAGAATTTATTATAACAAAAGTATTTACAGAAATCTGTAAATGAAATTTGTATTTAATAATGAAAAGAGAAATTAATTGCTTCTAGATTTAGGTTTGAAATTTTTTGAAGTAAAACTTAACAACACCAAAGAATAGAATTTCATTTAAGAATTTAATTATTATACATTGTATAATGGTATAAATTCTTTGATCAAAATTAATTATATAAATTTAAACCATTCATAATATAATCCAAATTTAAATTGTTTTACTACTCATCAAAAGATAGTTATTGTAAATAATTATTAAGTATTTGTTAGGAGGTAAGCAGTTATACCACCATTTCTTGTTAAATTTAATAATTATAAATAAATTAATTTAATTTTAGAATACTTTGGAAGAAGAGGCCTGGAGTGGGCCTCAAATCCACAACTCCAGCTTACTGTACAGATGTGTTACCAGTTATGTTACCCAGACCTTCATCCAATCCTGTTTCCAAGCTAATTAATTAGATTGAGCTGGAATGGAAATTGGACAGAGGTCCAGGTAGCATAACTGGCAACACATCTGTACAGTAAGCAGGAGTTGTGGGTTTGAGGCCCACTCCAGGCCTCTTCTTCTAAAGTATTCTAAAATTAAATTAAATTTATTTATAATTATTAAATTTAACAAGAAATGGTGGTATAACTGCTTACCTCCTGTCAAATTACTTAGTAATTTTTTAGCCTTAATAGCCTAATGAAAAAGAATCTGGCTCTTCATTTGATATTTAAAATAATTATTGTGTTGGTTATATTTATTATATTGGTAGATAGTTATTGTCATTTAAATTATAAATTCAAAAAATTGATAATTTGAATTTGTTATCCAATAAAAATTGCATTTTATACATAAAAACAGTGTTCAATATTTAGTAAATATTTTTATACATATAGGTATCTCCTGCTTTATAAAAGTTTGTTTTTGCTTCTTTGATTTTACAAAAGACCTATGTTAGTACTTGTTTCTCTTTCTGAAAGAAATCTGAAGAGGATTTTTGCTTTTATGACAAAACGTGAAAGCAAAAATAGCATTTAGCATTTGTTTTGTAGTAAGTTGTTTTAGAGACACTGTGCACTCCAAGCAGTGAACAGCAAGAGACATCTCTAAACTCCTTCCCTGAGAACCACATTTAACATCAAGCTGTCTTAGCTTTGAATTCTTGTTTGTTGGCATCTGTTCTGTATGTCAATTTATTTTGTGCATCCATTAGCAAAAATAAAATAAAAGCAGAAAGTCTATTGTTTGAGTCAGTGCCGAAACTAGCCATTCCTGTGCCCTGTGCAAGAATTAGCATTTCGGCCCCTTAATTAATGTTTGGTAAAATAATAAAATAAATACATTCATTTTGGGCCCCCTTCCAAGTGGGCCCTGTGCAGGTGCACCTGTTGCACCTGCCTAGTTACGGCACTGGTTTGAGTGGATTGATGGTGTACAAAGCATAGCATTCTGTTACATTATCTCTACTTAAGAAATCAGCCAGTTTTTTCAATAAGCTGAAACTGAAAGAATGGACTATGGTAATGAAAATATTGCAAAATAATAATTGTTTTATTTTTAAAAAGCATATTCATTTATATCTGCTTTCTTCAAACTTGAGGATGATCATTTAAAATGGAAGAAAACATTTGTTTTTGTTTTATTATATTTATTTTTACTCATTTATTGGTATTCATGTGTAGCTGTAGTTATTATATTACAAAAGTTGACTTTAAAGGTAGCCATGAATAGTTTGCTCAATACTATGTCGTACCACATGTCAACTTTGTATAGGCTGAGTATATATCATATCATTTCTGCTTTAACTATCCGTTAGTTTTATTTTGTGTATTATTTGGTATAATTTAGTAAGTTAATTTTGAATTTGAGTATGCTTAAAAATTTTTCTATATAAATTAATTGTAATTGCTTCTTTGTTTTACTTATTTTAACTTATTTTAACTTATGAAAGATCTCACAGGAATGTTCTACTTTTGGATAGTGGTGGGACCTGTATCTTTGAAAATAAAATGATGACTCTAAAAATATATTAAATTCTAAATTAAGATTTTTTTGAATTTAAATTTAAAACCTTTATAAGAATTTATTGTAAAATTCTCATTATATATTGTTTAAAGTTAATAGAAAATAAAAGTTTGGTTTTTATATCTAATTTAAAGATTATAACAATCATTAGGAATCACTTTAAGCATTTATCATCATTATTTTCACAATTAATATAGTTATAAATAGGAAATTTATTAAAGTATAAAGCAAAAATATACATACAGGTATACGTCACCTTACATCGGTAATTGGTTCCAGGAGAGGCGACATAAGTCGAAAAATGACGTAAGTCAAATTTACTTGTGTAGTTACGACGTAAGTCAAACTACAGTGGAAAATGCCAATAATGAGCACTTAAAGATCGCTAAATAAGACAACAACACAGAAACACAGATGTTTTCGTGTTTTGTCCTTTAGGATTTTTGATGATTATATTAACATTTACTGTAAATGTACATATTTTAATATGATTTTATGTGCTTCTAATGCTTTTCTAGTAATATTATGACTTCAATATTTGTGGCGGACGGATGTAAAGTCAAATAAAATGACTTAAACTTGATTTTTATTTTTCCATATACTTTTTTGACAAACGACGTATAATCGAGAATGACGTAACTCGAGAGCGACGTAACTCGAGGTATACCTGTAATGGATAGAAAGTAGGTTCATGTGCAGGTCTCTTAATAGAGTGAGATTTAAAAAAAAAAAATTATTTGTCTCATAAAATAGTTTATTAATTTTTGCAATGTATCATAGGTGTACACAATACAATAGACTAAGGAGAAACTGAATGGGTACAAAATAAATATGATATTCTTTTACTTAATATCTTATTTTTCTAATAAGGATTTAAATTCCCAATACTCCTGTTTGCAAAGTCCTGGTTGGAAAAATGAAGTTTTATTAAGCATCATATTTGGAACTGAATATATATATTCAGTATTAAATATTTATATTGTTGTAAGCACTACCCCATATTACATTATTTTATAGATCATTAAAGTGTACTGATGAGCAACAGCATTTAATATTAATAAATTTATGTGAACTTTATTGATCAGAATGCATAAGTTTATATATTTCTTTTATATAAAATATTCATTTGTTATAAAATTTCTTCATTATATAAATTATTATATTATAACTTTAAATCATTTTATTTTATAGTGAGGAGTGCAAAGTATAAGGGTACAGTAGGTATGTATTTTAATCTAATAATTAGACAAGTAAGTACTTCTTTTTAATTATTAAATATGATTGTAAGTTGTAAATAATTAAAATATGAAAAACAGACTTTGTAGAAATCATTTTTGGTTTATTAAAAATGAATCTTTACTCTTTTACATATAACAAACATTGAAATTTCTGAAATTGTTCAATTTGTTAGACTCTTGAGAATGAACATATTAGCTCAAAAGTACAGGTTATCCTCATTTCATGCTAGTTTTATTTATGGTGATTCACAATAATGACAGTTTCAAATTTACCCAAAAAATTCTTAAAGAATCTTTTCTCTTATGTGTAGAATATTTTTTGCAAATGTTAAATGCAAATATTTATATAGAAAGAATTAGCAAATTTGTTAGAACATTTATATATGCAAGGAGAGGAGGAAATGAATGATGATGAACCAGAATGTGTTTTAAAGATAACCACAGATGTCCATAAACAATTCCTTGCTAATGTTAATTCAATTCTTTGATTGAAGAGTGTTTTGAGATCGACCCCAACTGGGAGTGAAATGACTTTGTAAAGAGGTATTTAAATGAAGCCTTAGCTTCTTCTTATAAAATTCTCAGAAAAATAAAGAAAAGATTTGTAAGCAACTTTGTATTCAAATTTTATAAAGGTTTATGATTCTCAGCCTAGCTTATCATAGATAGATAGCTCTTAACCAAGGGCCATCATTGCAGAGCTGAAGTTGTATCTAGTGGCACTGCTATATGTGATCAACACAGTGGTGGTATAAATTTTGCATTGTCAATTTTTGATATAGATATAAATAAATTATAATTTCTGTAACATTATTATTTTGTATTAGTAAAAATTTTGGTACCAAATATGTTTTTATTGAGAAGAAATATTCATTTTTGGATGCCTGAGACATTCCTATTTATTCCATAATAAAATGAATTCATTTTATGCTGATTCTGTTTACACCATCTTCAAAAATGCATATTATATTTGTATATTGTACTTGTATTGTATTAGAGTAACTATCTAGAAAACTTTGAACTACAATTAAAGTATTTTTTTGATTTAATCTTTTGTATTTTATACATCTTGATTTCTTTATTCATATTTTGTTCTTATTTACAGTTCAAACATCTGCATAATATATCTTGTTTATATAGCCAATTATTTGCTTTTAAACAAGTAATTGACCAATAACTAGATTTGTCATATCAAAAGCTGTAATTCAGATCTGGACAGAGACAGATCTAAAACATGACTTACATCTAAAACTTTTTAAAGATAACATAATCAATCATAGCTGAATTCTTTTCAGATGTGTCTGATTGAACTTTATTGCTTCATTTTGATAAATAAATGTTTAATTCTCTTTGATAAATATATAGTTTTAATTATTTGGTGAAGAGAACAATGACTTCCTAATATAAACATTACCAAAAATATATTCAAGTATAGGAGGCAGAAATTTTTTATTGTAATAAGGTAGAGTTTTGTATCTTCTTGACCATCAACTTTTTTTTAATTACAGAGATAGTTATGAAAAAACAAAAATGTTCAGCTCTTATATTTGAATTTTTTAAAAATAGTTTTATTATATCTGAAGTTTAAAACATTTAAAATTATTTTAGTTTTTAAATTAAATTAATTTTACATAATCATAAAATTATTTCATGAAAATACATGTACTATTTAGAGATATTATTTTGTACAGTTGCTTTCACAATACATTTTTTTTTATAGATTTTTTAATAGGCCAATTCAATACATATGTCACATTAAAACTGCAAAAGGTAAAATCAACTACAGTTACTGTGAAAGGAAATAATCCAAGCTGGGAGCAAGATTTCATTTTGTAAGTTATGTTTATTTGTAAAGATGATTTGAACCTATGACTAATTTCATATATTAATATTAAATAATGAAAAAAATATGTAAATTTAATTCTTTTTATTAATTCAGAAGAATCAAAACTATAAAATATTGTAATACTTAATTTTCTCAGATTTATTATAGTAATCATATTTAAGGCACTTTCTTTACACCTATTAAATGATTATGAATGATAATTAAATATGAGTGTATATATATTTTATGGTATAATAAGATAGATCCTATTTCCAAGATCCAACTATCCTATGATAAATCAGTTGTCTGCTGATTTTATAAAAACAGATTAGAATCAGTTACTGGAAAATTCAATTTTTACTAACCAGTACAAAGCTTATTGTAAGAAGTATTTTTAGCTTGTTTTAGAAAGCCATTGTTGGGTGTTTCTACACATTAATCCTTGGCTTTTTAAAAAGTTAGAAAGTACTTGTTAGTAAAGATTTGATTCTGACACTGTTATCTAGTTTGTGATTTGGTTTTAAATAATTTAACCAATATAACTTCTTAAGCCTTTTAAATTTCCGGTACTCAATACGAACATAAACAACCATTTACTAACGTTTTCGATCGCCTCTGCGATCTTCGTCAGGTTTTTTTTAAATAATTTAAGTTTGAAATTTATATTTTTTATATATACCATATTTACTCACATATAAGACGAGGTTTTTATTCATTTTTCACTGCTTCAAAAACCTAAGTTGTCCTATATGCACGAGCAAAGGATTCTTTGCATTTTTGAAATAATTTCTGTGAACTGTGTATACTTCATGCTGACATTATAGGTCTGCAGTCTATTTATTGTGAGTTGGCACCTATTGTAAACAAATTAAGACACACTTTCCTCTGTTTATTGGTTTAATCCTACATCCATTAATTAAAAACCGCATTGCATCACATTTGTTCACAGAAAATAGTTTGTAGTTATTTATAAAAACAGTAATGAAATACAAGTCACTTTGCAATGATTATAAATGTAGTTATTTTATATTAATTAAATTGTTATTAAATTCCTACTATTAGTTCACACTCTCCCTATATTTATCTTGTTCAAATTTTCAATTGTTAATAAAATACTTTTTATTCATCCACTCAAGTTGAAATACATTTTTTAAAACTTGTAGTGGATGACACTTGATGTTAATACAGTTTTTTCAAATATTAATTCATTAATTAAATTTACTTATTGGTTAATATTACCTGTGGTATCGAAGATGGCGACAGGGAATTTTTTCCCAATATACTTGTTGATTATCCGATGGATCTAAGTCCACGGATGTAATAAGGATGTATGTTAAGGACTCAAGTAATGACCAATTACACGTGCACGAATTTGGCGAAACAACAGTAATTTATTCTAACAGTACAATAACCGCGAGATGCTTCCTAACCCTCAAGTTTACACGATACACGACTTAAAACTAACGAAATTTACAATACTCTATATACATATATACATACACATTTTCCTTCTATACAATAATTGCATATATTAGCCTTCGACGAATCACGGTATTATGTTAAGTAAATGCAACACGATCTCGAGTTCCAAGCGTTCCTTTTCTTTACGTTAATTCACAAAACTAATAGTTCTTTCCGATACCTGAACGTAATTTACGTCACCAGAAGTACGTCCCTCGTTGATACTTCTCAATTACACTACGATGGAAACGGATTGTGCTTCCCGACTGAAAGTGGTCGCCCTTTCTAGACTCCTGTTCTCCCGGTCTAACTCCGACGTCCTTGCTGACCCTTCCTCGGCAACCTTCCTCGACGAATCCAAAAGCAGCCAAAAAGTGTCCTCAATCGTGAGAGTCCCTCAATTTATATTTCCCGCTCTCCGGAAGTCCGCTTCACTTATTGTCCCACTCTGGACCAATCAGAAAGCTTCTCACGTATCCTAAGGTGACATCATAAGAAAATTCCACGCGACACGGTACAAACCAAGAAAACCCGATACATACAAAAAGGAAACCGAGAAAATAATTAATAATAATAATAATAACAATAATACATAGTTGCGTAGCACTACATATCTCCCCCCCCAAGCGACTCACTTCCCGTAGTGCAAACTACGGAAATCAATTTTGCGTTCACGTAGGTTATAAGGTTTCTTACGCACCTCAAGGTCAGTGCACTTCTGCACACCACTTGTGTCAACACCTTGCGTGTTAGTGACCACCCCACGTCTCCTCACCAACCGATCATCCAGGACTTCATCATCATCCTCCAGTACAATTCCTCTATCCTCCCTCTTTTTTTTCTTATTACAAATCGGATAGCCATAGCAAGGTTTTAGGCGATCGACATGGACAGTCTCCTGATCCTTCATATTGCAACCCTCCACACGATACGTAGTTGGGTTTATCACCTTGGTGATCCGAAAGGGTCCTTTATAATTATAAGAAAACTTATTCCCTTTAACACCTTTCTTTCTCACCCAAACCCTCTGCCCTTCCGAAAAACTTACTAATGTTCTCCCTTTGCTTCGATAATCCCTTCCTTTCTTGTTGTAATTTCGCGCATGGATACTCGCATTTTCCCGTAATGCACGGAGTTTCGTGACCAGGAATGCCCTACGCTCATCGGTAGACATATCATCAGGCAGGTATTCGATATTAGGGGTACGGGGATCAACACCATACAAGAGGAAGGCAGGTGACTCATTTATGGCAGTGTGGTGCGAATTGTTATAGGCAAAACATGCAGAAGGTATCATTTCATCCCATTCGACTCTCCCATCGTCAGAGGATTTAGTTATCATTTCGACTAACGATCTGTTCACCCGTTCGCACGTGCCATTCGCACAAGGTCGATAAGCGGTAGTAATGTTCCTCCTAATTCCTAACCACTTGCAACAGTCCGAGAATAAAGATGATAGAAAGTTGGTACCTCTATCGGAAATAATTACTTCTGGGGCACCGTACCTACAAACGATTTCATTAAATATTGTATTACTCACAGACCATGCAGTTTGGTCCTTCAAAGGGTGTGCTTCGACGAAACGAGTGAAAATATCTACTATTACAAGGATGAATCGGTTACCGCTGCTCGATGTGCGGATAGGTCCTACTATATCCACAGCAATCTTTTGGAAAGGTGCCTCAGCCGTCTCGTTTTCTTGGAAAGGAGCCTTTCCTTTGTGTACATTATGCCTCTGGCACCTTTCACACGTCTTAATGACACCTTCGACCTTCTCCCTCAAATTCCGAATATAATAGTGTTTCTCAATGTTAATTATAGTTTTTCGCACGCCCCAATGCCCCGACAGATTGTTTTCGTGAACAGCCTTAATCACTTCCCTAGCAAGATCCTCCCCTACGCATAATTGGCTAACATACTTGTCACGGGACTTCAAGAGGCTTCTTCTATACAGGCATTCGCTTATTACTACATACTGGTGCATATAGCTCCCAATATTTCTATTCCCGGGGCTTCTCAGTAAATCCCTTTTTATGGGGCCAAAAGTTTCATCGCGATCCTGTGATAAACCAATCTCGTATCTATTAGGGATTACAGCCCTTGTAGATTCAACATCGAAGTGATGAACCCCGTTAACGTTCCTCGAAAGGAAATCCGCTACTTTATTGTCAACGCCTTTCACATGTTGGACTTCTATATGGTAGTCCATAATCTCCATTATCCAACGAGTCAGACGCTTGCTCCCATTTTGAATGTTGCTAAGGAACACAAGGGGTTTATGGTCAGAGAGTATTATCGTTTTTTGGCCTAGAATTAAAAATTTGAAGTGTCTTAAGGCTAAAACAATTGCTAGACATTCTTTCTCAATTGTGGAATAATTGATTTCTGCCCCTTGAAATCTCCTACTAAAATAGCCTATCGGAGCCAGTCCCTTTTCGTGCCGTTGTTCGAGCACCGCAGCTGCCGCGTTGTCAGATGCGTCAGTGTGCAAATAGAATGGTCTATCAAAATCCGGGTGAGCTAGAATTGGTGGGCTTGCTATTGCCTCTTTTAACTTTTCAAAACCTCTCTGACATTCTGGGCTCCATAAAAATCTCTTCCCTTTCTTGGTGAGTTCTGTTAATGGAGCAGCGATATCGGAAAACGACGGGATAAAATTCCGAAAAAATCCAACCACACCGAGAAAACTGCGGACCTCTTTTACACTACGAGGTGTTTCCACTTTCTTGATCGACTCAACATTGTTGGGATCAGGTCGCACACCCTCGCTATTAATAATATGTCCTAAATATCTCACCTCCTTTGCTAATATTTGGCATTTACTCGGATTTAATTTTAGGCCCTCATCCCTTAATGTACTAATTACTCGATCGACAAGCTCAAGATGATCCTCCAAACTTTGTGAAAATAATACAATATCATCTTGAAACACAAAGCAGCTATTTCCGACAAATTTTGCTAAGATCTTCGTCATAATGTATTGGAAAAACCTCCCACTATTCTTCCCACCCTGAGGCATCCTACAAAGTTGGTATTTTCCCCATGGTGTGGAGAACGCAAATATGTGTCTTACCTTGGGATCTAGAGGAATCTGGAAATACCCTGCTTTTAAGTCCAATACCGAGAAATATCTGTTCCCATTAAGTTGGGATAAGATGTCGTCTATTCGAGCCATCGGGAATATTTGGGGTTCTGTTATATCATTAATTTTTCGCAGGTCCAAAGTGATACGAATCTCACCAGAGCTTTTAGGAACAACATGTATAGGAGAGTTCCACTCCGATGAGCTCTCCTCACATATACCTGCTTTTATCAGCTCACTAACTTGCTTCTTAAGGCCAGGTAAGTAACTGTACGGAATTCGGTACTGTCTAACGTTGACCGGACGTTCCGACGTCAGGCTAACAGAGTGCATATGTCTGCTAGTGCCAGATAACTCGGCAATTTCGCTAGCAATAGCGTCCGGATACTTTCTCAAAATATTTATTATTTTCCTCTTAACCGGTTCATCTAGGTGATCCAATCTCCACACCTCTCTTTCTACCTCTGCCACCCCTACCTCACTATTTATATTAATACAAAATCTCCCTTCACGACCTTGCTTATCTGCCTTAACCACTGATTCGATCCCCACCAACAGCCCAGGGTGCTGGCAAATAATGTCCATCCCGATGATCATCTCGTAACCTGCCCTTTCAGGAAACCCAACACTTGGTGTTGTCGTGCATACCTTTTTCCCATCGTGGAAACAGCACTCGATTGCTACGGCCTCATCACTGTTTATGAGTGCTCCCGACATCCCACTAATACATGAATTGTTTGGGACCACCCAATTCCTATTTTCACGCCTGATATATTCAGTCAATTCATTCTTAATTACGGTCCTTTCTGCACCTGTATCTACTAGACCAGCAATTTCACGTCCTAGGATTACACCTCTTACAATCGGTAACCCCCGGTCTGACAAGTGGATCTTTCTGGTCAGTTCTAATTTAACTAACCGGTCATTCGCCTGACCTTTCAAATGACCTCTGACTAGTTTAAACCTCTTCTCTTGTTGCATTTTCTCGAAATATGGCCTATTTCACCACACGTGTAACAACGGCGCTCTTTTCCCCACCTCTCGCGGTTATTGTTCCCCTTCATGTGCTCGAGTAAAGATGCCATGGACTCGGTCAAACTCCTTATTTGAGTCTCCAACTCCTCTACACGCTTACCCAATTGTACTTCCCTTCTCTCCAACCCCCTTTCATGCTCAACATTTGCGCATACCTCACTTATCCCACCTCGTTTGTTGCAGGCCGATTCGATTTCCTCTTCTTCTTCGGCCTTTACTATCGCCTCATCCAAGGTGTCCGGCCGCCTCTGCATCACCTGCCTCCTAATCTCCGCTAGTAGTCCTTTTATAAAGCATTCCTTAACAGCATTGTCGCGAAGCGTCGCTAAATTAGAATTGCGCGTCACCGCTCGTGAAAACAACGACTTAATCCTAATCCCGTATTCGCAAACCCTCTCCCCTCTTCTCTGGGAGATCTTTAATACCTGATCAAACGGGTCCTGTTCTTTTTCTTTACGACCAAAGCACTTTATAAGAGCCCTCCTTATTTCATCATAGCTCATGACGCCCTGGTCCCTTAAATCGAAAAATAAAGACAAGGGCTCACCTTTTAGGCGGGCTTGAACTACGGTGACCTTCACAGTCTCATCCCAGCTTGCCAACGACGCGACGTTCTCGACGGTTTGGAAAAACCTACTCACATCTAAAATATCTCCGGGCAGGTTCGAAAAACATGGGATCATGCCCATAAATCCCGTTACAATAGGCACATTGCCCAATTCCCCTGCCCCTGAAGATCCGCTGGTAATTTGTTCATCCATAGTTTACCGAAACCTTTTGGTTTTACAATAATATAATTTACAATTCCAATGGCTATAATTACAGATATAAGCGGCAGTAGGATGAGGGGTTAATACAAGATGCACGTTTGGTCGGTCCTTTTACAACAAACAACCCGATCAATATCCTGTCGCGGACGCCAATGTTGATTATCCGATGGATCTAAGTCCACGGATGTAATAAGGATGTATGTTAAGGACTCAAGTAATGACCAATTACACGTGCACGAATTTGGCGAAACAACAGTAATTTATTCTAACAGTACAATAACCGCGAGATGCTTCCTAACCCTCAAGTTTACACGATACACGACTTAAAACTAACGAAATTTACAATACTCTATATACATATATACATACACATTTTCCTTCTATACAATAATTGCATATATTAGCCTTCGACGAATCACGGTATTATGTTAAGTAAATGCAACACGATCTCGAGTTCCAAGCGTTCCTTTTCTTTACGTTAATTCACAAAACTAATAGTTCTTTCCGATACCTGAACGTAATTTACGTCACCAGAAGTACGTCCCTCGTTGATACTTCTCAATTACACTACGATGGAAACGGATTGTGCTTCCCGACTGAAAGTGGTCGCCCTTTCTAGACTCCTGTTCTCCCGGTCTAACTCCGACGTCCTTGCTGACCCTTCCTCGGCAACCTTCCTCGACGAATCCAAAAGCAGCCAAAAAGTGTCCTCAATCGTGAGAGTCCCTCAATTTATATTTCCCGCTCTCCGGAAGTCCGCTTCACTTATTGTCCCACTCTGGACCAATCAGAAAGCTTCTCACGTATCCTAAGGTGACATCATAAGAAAATTCCACGCGACACGGTACAAACCAAGAAAACCCGATACATACAAAAAGGAAACCGAGAAAATAATTAATAATAATAATAATAACAATAATACATAGTTGCGTAGCACTACATACTAGATGGCAACGGGGAAATTTTTCCCCCTACGTTCGAGATGGCCGCGTTTCCAGTAATCTCGAATCAGATTATTGAGTGATAATCTGGAAGCAGAGTAACAATGGATAATCTCGAAGTAGAATACGAGTGATCTAAACGTTAGGGGGCATATCCGTACTATCTGTCGCATTATGCAAATTAATAAATTTCCGTGTCACCATCTTCAATACCACAGGTAACATTAACCTAATTATTAATACTTTAAATAGAGTTTTAGCAGTTTGTAATGAAAATTGAAATCAACAGGCAGTAGCTCAATCAGTAAAATGCAAGGATTTTAGTATTTTTCACATGGAGGTGAAGAATGAGAGTTCAATTTTTGTGAAAATCGATAAATTTTTGAAAATTTTTGCTTTAAGTAGACATTTTATCCAAATGATTTTTGAGAGTGAGTTAGCAGTTGTGGCTTAGTGGTTAGAATTAAGGATTTTTCTCAATGAAATTTTATGCTTTGGGTTCAATTCCGATTTCTCTTTCTATTTTGCCACTTAATATTGTGATTCTGTCATATGTATATACATATTTATATTAATTGTAATTATTTAATAAAAAGTAACTAAAATAAAATTTTTCTTTGTTGACTTAAGTAGGAATTGACTTTAAAAAATTGTTTTTTATATTACTTGTTTTTAATGAATATTAGCACATTCTAAATCATTAAAAATAAACTTTTTCTGGTCATGCACATTATGATGTTTTGCTTTTGTTTTTCGTTTATCATATATTAAGGCAAACATGTTTGTTTTTCTTGATACGTGCATTTGATAATATTTTATTTATGATTAAATGAAATAAAATTAGAATTGTATTATTTTGATATCTAAAGTCACACCTCGTCCTATACATGAGATTGTCTTATAATCAAGTAAATACAGTATATATAAATAAATTTTCAAACTTAAATAATAATAAAATAGTATATAAGTAATAGACATAAAGCATTGTTTTGGTTATTCAAAAACAAAATATAATAAAATAAGTATATGCAAACAATCCAATAATTTAATTATTAAAATAAACTGCCAGATTCTCATTAGGCTACATTAACTTATTTCTAATTATTAAATTTAACACAAAATGACTGCTTATCTCTAATCAAATTACTTAATTCTTTAATAGTTTATTAGTTTTTACGTAGCCTGATAAGAATTCAATAATAAAACAATTTGACAGGAATACATAATCATATTGAAAAGATATGTATTAACAAAATAAATTAATTAAATAGTAACTAGAATATAAAACTTTCCATATTTTAAATATATGTTACATATATAATGGATAATAAACTATTAAGGAATTCAGTAATTTGGCTGGAGGTAGACAGTTAAGCTATCATCTTGTGTTTAACTTATTTCTAATTATTAAATTTATGTAGTAAGAACCTCATTTGGAGCAGAGAAGTAGTAAGAACCTTGCAGTTTGTTTGAATAATTAAATTATTTGGATTGTTTGATTATATTTGTTTTTTTATACTTAGTGTCTGAATAGTCATAACAATGCCTTATGCATATTTATTTAAATGTTAATTTTTATATCATATTAAAGTGTAAGAATCATTCTTCATTTAGCTTCATTTTAATATAGGATATAATTTTAAATGAAACCTTTAATGTGTAGTGAAAATTCTACATATTAAACAAATGTTTTCAACTACTTTACTCTACTATTAGCAGCCATCATTACATTAAAACAAATATCTTTTGCTAGTTTTTTTATCTCTAAAATTTTTTGTTGAACATTAAAAGTTTTGTTCTTTATCTAGTTTCTCATGTGTTTAGCTGTGTAGGATATAAATAACAATTTTGTTAATGGGTTCAGAAAAAAATTTTTTGACTTGGATTATGTTATCAGTATGTAACTATATTAAGTTTTTATTTTTTGTCTGAATTTGAAAGAATTTTACTTTAATACTAATTTGTTTATTTTATAATAATTTTTTACAATGAATTAATAATAAAAATATAAAATTTCATATTGCTATTAATTTATTTTTCTAGATATAAATTTCGTACTGTAATTTAAGAAATTTTTGTTAGGAAAATATTAAATTTGAAAGTGAATCTTAATAAATGTTTGGCTAATACTTGTTTTTATTCTGAAAATTCTATATTATATTTTTATATTACACATAAAGTTTTTTGAAGCTAGATGAATTTTACCATATATTTTTATTTTTATTTATTTTTAAGCATTCTGGTACAAAGACCCTGATGCGGGGATAGAACAAAACAAAGTATACATAATCTTATAAAATAACAAAACATATTTCACAGATATATTCATCAATTTTACCATATACAGTAGAGTGTCATTTATCTGAATCAATTGGGAACGGGGGTTGTTTGGATAACCAATTATGTATGAAAAAATATATTAATCTATCTGATGTTGAAATTTTTCTCTGTTGCGTGTCGCTTCGTGTTGAATTTTTGTCGATTTTAAGCGTAACGAAAATTTTTATATTAATAATCGAGGCTATTGTATTGTTAAAAATTATTTCTTTATTTTGTACAAACAAAATAAATATATTGAAAAATATAAAAACAAAAAAATTATACTTTAGAAGTTAATCTAGTATCAAAAACGTTCAATTCAGCACAACACAGTCCGACTGGAAAGCTTTCGGTTAACTGACGTTTCGGTTGACCGGCTTTCGGATAAATGATGCTCTACTGTAGTACTAAAATTCAATTGTCAAATTTATTAAATGTTTCAGCCAAAAGAAAGGTTTACTGACAAATTTTTTTATTTCTAAATCTCCATTATTATTAAAATTTTTATCTCTATTTGGAAAGTTTTAATGTTTAATGATTTTATTTATTTTTGGCAGTCTGTAATGCCAAAATAATAATTAATAATTTATATTTTATAGTGAAACCAATACAATGGATACAGGGCTCATTATAGAAGTATGGAATAAAGGAATGCTATGGGATAAATTATTAGGTACTCAGTGGCTACCGCTGAGACTCATTCAATTTTCAAATGAGGTAACTTAATTAGTCGATTAGTATTAAATATGTGAATATAGTTTCTCAGATTTTTAAAATTACATTCTCTCAAATATTAGTATATAAAGTACAGTGCATAACTCTAAAATGAATAATAATGAAGAATTTATTAAGCCAAGGCCATGTTTTATGTATTCATTTTAAATTTTCAAAACTAGTTTTAATCTGCATTAAGTCTTGAGGAACCATGAATACTTTAAAACTATTTTAAAATTTATACTAAAATATTTTTAAAATTTTATCTTTTAAATCACCTGGTTAGCAATATATGTAGACCATACTTTTACTCAATGTAGAGCAAGGATGGTCAACCTTTTTAAGTGTGCATACCAAAATCACCAAATCTATCACAAAATATTTTCATGCATCAATTGAAATTTTTATCCACATGCATACACACTGGAAATTCTAGTGAATTCCTTATAAAACAAAAAAATATATAAAATGATGGCAAAGAGATCACCTCACATCTGGTTGCCTAGTGAATGATGCAATAAGTGAAAACTTGAAGTCAATATATCATAAATAAATAGATATCCTTTATTTTAGATATGAAAACAATTCTGTTTGTTTTGTTTTCTTATTACTAAAACTGTTGATAGTGCTTGTTGCTCTATTTAGTATCACTTTACTCAATAAAGTAGTATTGTACAACTCAGCAAAGATGTTGGATATTTATTTTTTAAGTTGAGCTTTGATATAAAATTTTTCATAACATTTTTATATGATTGCATTACATTATAAAAACTGCTTTAAATTATCATATAATACTGAGATATAATTAGAATTTAAATAGAATTTGCTGTTATTTGCAATAAATTTATTTTAATATTTACCAATTAATATTAGCTTTTCAAATATTAACAGTTCAAAGATACAATCACATCTACTTTGTAGCAATATTACTTTAGAATTCAGCACCATTATTTTTTATTTACAAGTTTAATTATTTTCACAGAAATAAAAAATTATTATAATAAAAATAATTCATCTTTAATTTACAATTATGATGATAAATTATGAAAACAAGTTTTTGATTTTTATAATAAAATAAAACTATATTGATTTGAATATAATAATTGTAGTTAGTTAATACAAAACATAGCTTGTATCAATGTTGAGGTGATACTTAGTACAAGTTAGTTGTCAATATAAAAAATATGATTTTTGTAATGAATTAATGTTCTTGTTATTATAACGGTCAACTCATATTTCATTTTATAATTTTCTTGTATAAAATTTTCTATATATATATATATATTAATCAATTATTAATATTGATGTAAATATGATATAAATAGCAGTAATTTAAATTATTTGAATTTATTGGTTAAGAAAATAAGTTTTAATTTTAAACAGATTATTATAATCAAATTTCTATAAATTACATTTTAAATTTTATTTTAAAGTAATTTAAATGTAATATATATATTTTTTTAATTTAAAAATTATGTTAAATAATTTAGTAATAGTTTACTATTTTATTAATGTTCACAAAAATATAATTATTTATAAAGTGCATATAAATTATTACATTATGTATTATACTTCTAATAAAAGTATAAATAAATGCAAAATTTTATAATTATTTATAATTATATAATATGATCAAAGGATTACATGTATCAAAAAAAAATATGTATCCATAATGTGCAGACATCTTTAGTAGATAATCATGAGAAACTGACATTGAAATATTAAAGTTCTTGTGAATAATCAGAATATCATATACTTAATAGTGTATTATAATTAATAATTCAGTGTTAGTTTCAAGTATAATATATATTCTATTATATGGAAAGCTTAAAACTAAAGACAGACATTGTAGATTTTTGAAATTATAAAACATATTAATGAATGTGTTTTATTTATTGAATTAATATTTGTCCTGTTTAGTGTATTTACATCAAATAATGAGAGTTAGAATTACCAAATTTATCAACAGAATAGGTTTTATTCTTATACATATTTTATAAAGTTAGCTGTGTTGTGCATTTTCAAGCTTGTAGTTTGTACAAAAATTTTTTAATTTATTAAATTCACTTTATATAAGACTGAAAATTTCATCTTTAATTATATAACTTCTGTTAAAATAACTTCTGTTCAGTGCTTCTCAAAGTAGTTGATGTCACACAGCAAAATCATTTTCTCAAATTATCATTTCAATTATCAAAAGTATAGTAACATAGCAAAAATATTATTATATTATTTTTGTATGAGTGCTAGGATGCCCACATAGTAGTATTATTACATTTATGTCTGTGTGTGTGTGTGTGTGTGTGTGTGTATAATATATATATATATATATATATATATATATATGTAATCTGGTTTTGTTCTTTTAACATTATTTCATGTAACATTTTCTTTTCTGGAAACTTTCTGAAGATTACTGCTAATGGCAAGCAGACTTTTTCCCAAAATTATGAAAAAAAGCTTTACTCAACTCTAAAATTATTCTATGTACATACATACATACATACATACATATACATATACATATACGTATATATAGAATAATTTTATACATGTTATATTATATAACATGTATAAAATTTGATAAAAATAACAACATAAATAAATAAAACTGCAGAATAAAACCAAGCAATTATTAAAATCAAGTCTATGTTATTACTCAAAACTTTAATAATGGCATAGAACGGGTGGGCAAGTGAGAGTTCAGCGGGAGCCGAAATGTAGGTTTTGCAAATTGCATGAGAGCCGCAGTTCTGTACTGTTATGGTGGATAGTATGATAAGGTGCGCGATTTTATTATATAATATAAATATAATAAAAAAATTCAATATTTATTTTATAACAAACATATTTTCACAAAATTATAAAAATAAAATTGTAAAAACAATAATAAAAAACAGAAATTAACACTTTCAGCAAGAGCTGCATCTAACTCAAAAAGAGCTGCATTTGCCCATGTCTGGCATAGAATAACTGATTTTGTTAATTTAGAATACATAATGTGCTCTTAATACAGTTATTATACAATATTTTTATATGTATGCAGAGAATTGAATTATAAATATCTGAGATAAGAATTTTGACAGTATTATAATTGGAAAGAAATCAATTTGACTTTATTTAAATTTTTTGGTCTCCTAATTTATAAATAGAAAACTAAATCATAATATTACTTTCTTCTAAAACATATGTTTGAATTGTGAAAAGGGAGAAAAACAGAATATAAAAAATTACTGTCATGGAATATCGAAAATACTTGATTATGCATATTAAATGCTTTCTATATAAGACTTGACATTTATTTATCTAGTCTTTTGTTGCTAATTTATCTAGTGTTTTTTGTTGCTAAGTTATAATTGACTGAATTGTTTGTAAAAATTTAATACTGAAGAATATATTTACTTTCCTTTATTTCATATATTTTCTGCTTTATTTCATTAAATTGCATTATTTCTTTTCCTATTTGAAATTCAGCATTATCATTTATGTAAACCTTTTTTTTTAAATAATAAAAAACCAATAAATTCTTAATATAAAGTTAGATGACTTTTTAGAGTAAGTTTATCTTCAGTACAATAAAAAAATTTTTAAATAATTTATTTTATACAATAATTTATTTTATATAATTTATTTTTATTTTTAAATTAATGAAATTTCAGAAATTTGAGTTAATTATGTAAGCACCTTTCAGTCTTAATTAATTATTAATTTAAATTTATTTTGTATACTAGTACTTTTTATATATTAACAGGACTTATTATACTGGAAAATATGGATGCAGATATTTAGTCTTACAGTTCTTTATTTAGTTCACCTGTCAGAGCACTGGGCAGAAACTAGTTACTAGTTACTAGTTACCTTTCAGTCTTGTATCTGTGTTTGTTTTTCAAATTTAAATCTAGTTTGAGCAATGAAAATGGTATATTTCATCAAATCTGTTTATGATTAAAAAACAGATGCTAAAAAACAAATTTTAAAGGAGTTCATAGATAATTTTATTTACAAGTGAAATGTTTTTTTTGGATATTATTCCTGAAAAATGTTTGACTCTATTTTGTGTAATGGTAGAATCTGATGATGGGAACTAATATCCTGAAAAATGTTTAATTTGTAAATAAAATTGAGATGTGGACTCTTTATCTTAGCATCAGTATTATTCAGTTTACATTATGGATTTGAATATCATGAAAAAAATAGTCTCTCAGTTTTTGATTAGAGTTTAAATATGTTTTTAGATTTAAGAATTTGTAAAATAATTCCTACATTGATAAAATAGTCTATATATAGAATATTAATATATATAAATATACATAAATAAAATATATATTAATATTCTTATTTTAAATTTTTGAACATTACTTAAAAGTAGTCTGATGTGTATATTTTAAATAATGCATATACTTCTCTGTTTTTATCCAACCTCAAGAATAAATCTATAAGATTATCATTGACTTCAAAAATAAAGTTTTCAGTTTGTTTTTTGATTTAACATTATCATATCATCATTTACAAATCTGAATTTTGTACATTATAAACAAATACAGTTTTATATAATATTTAAATATGTTCTTTTCTGTTTTTCATTTTATTTCTTTTTGCTTTGTTGTTTTATTTGTGGCCACCCATTAATTACAAGTATACATTATATTTGGATCTGTAGTTTTTAAGCCACTTTTGATCCCTTCCTTCCCCATTGTGTACAATGATGCACTTTCAGGATCTCTTTCTTTTAAGTTGTACATATAATTAATGGACTTATTTACTTCTATTTCAGATTACTTTAGATTACTTCTATTTTCAAAGGACTTGAAAGTCCTTTGAAAATAGAAGTAATCTGTTTCAAAAATGTTAAAAAATCTAATAAACAGTCACAAACAAAGCCTTTTTACCAGTGTTGTACTTGATAAAAAAACCTACTAATGTTTCCGGTCTCCACCAAGGCCTTCAGGTTCTGAACTGACTGGAATCCCCCTTGGACCGTTAGAACGATGCTTCCCAAGTAATAAACATTACACGTATCACATTTCACCCCTCCACCTGGCGTTAGTAGGTTTTTGTATCAAGTACAACACTGGTAAAAGGTTTTGTTTGTGACTGTTTATTACTCACTTCAGTGTTAATAGAAGATGTTTATTTTGTGTTAAAAAATTGTTAAATTTTTATATTTCACATTTTTAAAGCATTTTCATTTTTCTTATTGTTAATTTTGAATTTGGCTAGAATGTGTTAATGAAAATTTTCAAAAATTGGTATTCCAGATACATCATATTTTGGTTTCTTAGTACAGAATGAATGAGTTAGAGAAAAATTTGAGAATTATCTTGGAATCAATTGGTTTGAATTATCAAATATCTTGTATGGAAATTTCAAATTATATTAGGCACTTTACTAATTAATGAAATACTAATTATTATGCTAAATAATGAAAGAAATATAAACTTTTATAATCCAGTAATGTTAAATAAGTTTTAATGAAGGTTAGTTTCTTTGGGATTAAAATTTATTAAATGAATAAAGTAAATAAGAAATTGATAGACAAGAATTATATTATATGAATCACAATAAAATGAAAAATTTTTAAAGTTTTTAATTATATAAATTTATACTTTGTAGTGTATTTATTATAATTATGATAAGCATTGTAATTAATTGATATTACAGTAGAGCATCGATTATCCGACTTAATTGGGGACTGGGGTTGGTTGGATAACCGAAAAGTCGGATAACCGAAAAGTATGAAAAAATACATTATTAGTATAGTGTATTAGGCCTGGTTTAAATACTAGCTTCCCTTTCATGGTTGAGCCAGTGCTGCCAGCTAAAACATGCAAAAATTTAACAAAAATAATATTAAAGTAGCCAAGACATAACTAAATATTGTAGGGCCACATCACTAGTGGGCATTTGAATTTGCTGACTAGAACGTGGCCGGTTAATCGGGAGTCGGATAATCGATGCTCTACTATACTTTCATTAAACATTTTTAATCATGCTTTATTAATTATTCATTATATTTTATATAAAATAGTAATATAAAATTATTTCCAATTTCAAATAAAAAATATAATGGAATACTTAAAATTGAAAATAGTAATTTGTTTTTGTAGGTGGGAGAAGGGGAGTGGTTATCCTTAGATGCTGAGTTAGTCGTGGAAAATAGAGAAGTGGTTGGGACCAAAATACCTACTGGCCACAGCATTCTTATTGAAGCTCATTTTGAACTCCCATATGGTATGTATACTATATTTTAACAAAAATCACATAAAGAAGTTCTGTTTGAAATATGAATAGTAAAACTATTCATATTTCAAACAGGTATACATATATAGGTTTACTATTTGAAATTATATAAGCTATATATGGCCTACATTATAATTAAAATGCTTTAAAATTAATAAAACAGATTAAAATATTTTAGAAAATTGATATTCTTTGCCTATTGTTTTAAAAAATGGCTTTGTGGTTGGAGCAAAAAATTTTGATAAATATAAATGTGATTTTCTATCAGTTTATGTAGTCTTCAGTAATCTAAGTACATACAATCAAATTTGAATAATAAAAAATTTAACACATACTAAATCAATGATTGTTTGTTTTATTTTTAGAATTAACCTTCAGTTAATTGGAGGAAAGGTATATAATTGTGATGATTATAAAAATAATTTTTAAAAATTATTTCTAAATTACTAAAAATAATATATGAAAAAAAAGATATGTTCAATTAAAATCATTAGAATCATTATTGTTAATTTTGTTTCATTATGATGATAGAAGTGTAATAATAAATCTGTAAAATATAAAGAAATTAATATCTTCAGATAATAATATTCAGAACTTAATATCTCAATAATAGTTCTGAATAGTAATTATGATATGAAGAAATAATAATTATAATTATTATTCAGAAACTGTAGCTATGTAAAATTAATTCTAAATATATACCAAATACAAACATTGTCTCTATCAATTGACTGTTGTTAGAATATTTATTTTGTAAGATGCATAAATATTTCAGTCTTTGTTTGATTTAAAAGTAAACATGTTTCTAGAGTTTTGTTTTTGAGAATCTATTAGCTGTATGCCTTGTTTAATTTTTTTTATATTGTAACTCAATTTATAAGCACATCTTGTTCCTGAAATCTGTTGTAAGTTAATCTTATAAATTGGGACAAGTTTTTCCATTATTTCTTATGGTGGAAATTTGAACCTCATTCTTACATAACTCAGTTGTCTAATCATTTTTCTAAATATGGGTAAAAGTGCTTCAAAACTACATACAAGTAAAATAAAGTGAAATAAAATTTTTTTTAATTAATAAAATACTTTTACTAGCAAATAAATTTCATCTACATTGAGTACTAATAAATTAGGGTCACACCATAATTAATATTTTAAAGAAATCATTAGGTTTGTGACACTGTATGTATCTCTAAATTTTGCACATAAAATTCCATACTTGAATTGGAGATATTTAAAAGTTTATGCATCGTTTTAATTTATATAAATCAATCAATTATATAAAACAATTTATTTCTGAATAGATAAATGTAACATATGACTTTATGCTTATATTTTATTATTTATTTTAATATATTTATTTTTTACTTATTTGTAAATATACAGTACAAGCAAGGCTACACAAAATTGAAAATATACAGTATTTTATTATTATAATTTGAATATAACAGAAAATTGAACATAACAAACAAAAACAAAAAAAAAAAAAAAAAAAAAAAATCAAGACTTGCATCAATCTTCAGGAACATTTAGAACACTAGTCTTCTGACCATTCCTGAAGATGGAATTGAAAACATTTGAACTTGTTTTTTATATTTTAATTTGTGTTATACTTCATTAAAGTAAATAGTTTTTTTTTATATTTACTATTATAAAAATGTTTCTTTTTTGATGAAACTTTATAAATTACATACTAGAAAACTGCATTCCGATAATTTTAGAGAGATTTTAGTTTTATTACATAAATGTTTTTAATAATCATTTGTAAGTCTATTTCTGATAGATTTAGGAGATAGAAATAGAAAAGAAAAGTCAAGTCAATAAATATAAATTTATATATATATATATATATATATATATATATATATGATTATAAACTTTAGTATTTTTCATTTTAAATTATTTTTAATGAGTACAATTAATGCACCTGCAAAAGTAAATGATAAATTTGGATAAGTTGTTTTTTTATCTAGAGTCAAAATAATTGAAAAAGTAAGAAATGATAAAATAATAATGGCTATATTCTGGCTTTGAATGTGGAAGTGATGCTAAAGTTATGAAAAAACGTACTTCTCTTTCTTTGCGTGTAATAAGTATTTATTAAAATTATGCTACCAGAAAGAAAGTGAGGAGTTTACTTAGTATGTACAGACAAATGTGTAGAATTTTATTATAGCAACTTAAGTAGTTCGTGAAAATTTTTCTTTTTTGTAACAGATTATCATAAACATTTACATTTTACTTTTGTTAAACATTTCATCAAATTTCAAAGTAAATGATTTGATAAAAGATACTTATCAAAAACAGATAATTACAGCAGTTAAACATTTATTTATTCTAATAATAATGCTATGATATAAATTAGGAATAAATCTAAATGTAGATAATTTATTTCTAATTATAAAATAAAGAAGCTTTCAGTCTTATATAATTGGTTTTAAAGTATCATGAAATCATTAATGATTTGCTATTTAGTTTTTTTTTTTTTCTGTTTCATTAGAATTTGTAATTTTTATAATAATGTTGACTTTACATAATTTAATTGTATAGGCTATAAGTTAAAATCATAAGTTGATGTCTTCCACATTCATTTGCTGATGAATAATTTTTTTAATCAACAACTAAGCATCTGCACTACTGATTGAATGCTTACATTTGATTGCTGTAAATTAATAATTTACTTAGAATTACATAAATTACATTTATTAATTTTTTTTAACATAAATTTAAAATATTGGGTGGAAATTGATGTGTGTACCACTGATTCAACTTCACACTTTTACTTAATTTATGATTCTGTTTTATAATTATTTGCAATAATAATTTTAAATATTCTGAAATTGATTTCATAAACATATTGCAAAAATATCTTGAACTGATTTGATATATCTATTGTGTCAACATTTTAAAATACAAAAGTTTTAAGTTGCTTTAAATTAGACGACAAATGTATATTTTTATGTAAAGTATAATTTATTTCGACGAAAATTAAGTTTTACATAATGACATTTATTTAATGTATTTACATTTTTACACTTATTTAATGTATCAAATTATCATAAATTTTAATGGTATTAAATTTTATAAATCAAATCTGCATTTTTTGATTCTAAATAATATACACAACTTTAACAGCTGAACAATTGCATGTTATTCAGACTCTAAAACTGACAGATTTTATTTGATATTAGAATTGGATTATTCATGTTCTTAGAATTAAATAAATTATTTTTAGTTGAACTGATCAACATAGAGAAATTGTATTCACCTGAAATTGAAGAATCAATAGAGTAATAATTTTATTTCTATAATATTTTATGGAATTATTATTTTTATATCGAGTAAATTCAATGCTGGCTTGATAGTAACTGCACCTGTGACAGAACCAGTTTTTGCCACTTCTGCTTACGGAATGGTTGCCAATAGAGAACACTTCTAGCACTATGAATTATTCATAAACAATTTTATATACATTTACAGGACTTTATTGTATTTTGCTTATTATTTTTATTTTCATTTATTTATTTCTTATGAACATTTTTTACTACTTTTCATCACTTAAGACAGTTGCCTCATTGCCTCACCCAACAAGCCAGACCCAAGTAAATGTATAAATATATACAGTATTTTCTATTATGTAAAATTCATGAAGAATAAAAATAAATCACTTGTACAGAATTTTTGCTTATCTATTATAACTAAATATTTATTCTTGTGAGATCTGAATTTTATCAGATCCACTTTTTATAATAATTCGATTTAGGAATTTTCCCCTAATATAAACATCCTGTCGAAAAACGGCCCTGGACGAGAAACTATGCGTACCCGGCCAAATAACAGTCAACAAGCCGTTATTCCCTCGGATGCAGGTAGATCATCTTGCACGATAGTTTACACTTAGCGTCCGAACTCGTCATATGTTTTTAGTCCCGGGAACACCTATGACACAAATCGTCATCCGCTTACGATCACGTGACCGATTTCCCAGGCAAAAACTTATAAAAGCCAATCCTTCCACCCCCTCGGGGGAGTCGCATATCATCTGCCGGACAAACACCGTCGCTCGTCGTCACCGACTCGGATTTTCTCCGAACGTCTCTGCGCTCAGTCGCGATATTATAAAACTGTGCCTATTCAGAAACTAATCTACACCTTGAGGATATCAAAGTGGTAACTATATCAGGAGCTAATAATGAGGTATGAACCGAAACTGTAAGCTCTCTCTCGAACCCTACGCAACTTAGGGACTTTAGTCAGCTTTTTGTCTTTGTGTCCGTTGTTAAATATTAATAAACCTTGTTATAATTGTTAAATGGTCTCCTCTTTGTCTCGAATATCGCTTCGCCTTATCGTCGACCCCATCCGTCTCCCCTCCTATCCACTCGCGTGACGCGTGACGCTAAGAAACGAACAGCCATCCTTGACAAGTGAACCGGGAACGGGAGATACGACATCCTCTTACCTCCCCGTTTCACATATTGGGGACAATCGAGTGGGGTTGCGACTCTTTCGGACCCCCCGAAGTCACATTCTCTTTACAATAAAAAGATAAAAGTTATCAGTAAAATTTTATTTCCTTACATTCTGTTGTAGAAGTTAGTTAAATTAATATTTGTATACATTCCTTCTAATATATCTGTATAATCTTTCTAAATAAGAATGAAAAATGAATTGGCATGAATACTTTGTGAATTTAAAATTTTTTTAGAGTAGTATAAAAATTTGCAGATTTTATTGTACCTTAATTTTTTTTAAAATTTGATATGTAATCATTTGATGTAGTTATTAATTCATAAAAATTTTCTTTAATTTTTTTTGTATATTTTCTGAAATTGTCTGAAGGATATATATCTTAAATTATCACAAAAATAATTTTTATTGAAACATAAAATTAAAAATTTCATAAATTTTGTGAATTGCAGATTTACAAGAAGAAGAAGAAGCTGAGCTCATGAGAAAGTTAGAAATTTTAAATAGTATTATGGACCAAGAGGTAAAAATCTTTCATTTTTTTTTATTTATTTAAAGTGGTGGTGGTGCTGATAAATTGAAAGCTAAAAACAAAATAGTTTTAGAATTAGATGTAAGAATTATATTTGACAAGCCAGCTATTTGAGATAATGAATGGTTGGTTTAAGATTGTTTTTAATTATATAATAATAATTTAATTACAAAATAAGAATTTTGTAAGTACCAATAATTAAACTGACAATTATTTAATTATGAGATATTGAAGATTATACTAGAAAGTAATTACATTACTTTTACAGTTTCTGCTGTTTGTTTCTGAAAGCTTTATTGACATGTCAACTGAAAGTATATACATAGTTACTCACATATAAGATGAGGTTTTTATTTATTTTTTACTCTTTCAAAACCCTAGATCATCCTATATGCACAAGTGAAGGACTCTTTGCATTTTTGGAATAATTTTGGTGAACCATGTATTTATATTTTGTACCGTATGCTCACTCTTTGGTGTTTAAAAACATAAGTATTTTATCTGGGTCGTTTGAATCATTCTTGTATATTGTCAGGAGTAAAGATAAATAGCAATAGGAAAAGCAAACCTTTTGTATTGAATTCCAAATTGAAATTCCAAAATCACATGGTAGCTCAATACAAGTTTTTATTCATTCCCATGTGAAAACAGATGATTATCTGTAAATCAGAATTCAGAGAAACTCATGAGTGTAATTGACGGAGAGTGGATTTGTCTGTTAATAATTGGCAAAAATGCTGTAATTTTTGCCAATTCTTATGGTAAAGTTGGACAATCAGGAACCTTTCCTGATTGTCCAACTTTACGTGAACAAATTATGTTGTCAATTTTACAAGATTTTTCCTTAATTAAAGTTTAAAATGCCAGTAATTTTTGCAGGACAATGTATACATTTACATGCATTTGATATTTTATTTGTGATTAAATGAAATAAAATTAGAACTGTATTAATAAATCTAATTTTATATATTTGATCTTTAAAGTCATATCTTGTCCTATATGTGAGATTGTCTTATATGTGAGTAAATATGGTAAATTTATAATAGATCGTGCTGTGGATAATTAGTCTTCATTTTGATCTCAAATATATACAATATTTCAAAGACTGCAAGATATTTTGTATTAGATCTATAACTTGATTTTATAAAAATTAAATGTACAAAAGCTTCCATTATGTAAGAAATTTTTAAATGTATAACAAAGGACAGATATGAAATTTGTTTAACATTACGATTGATCATTTTCAAAGTAATAACACTTGAACAGCTAACATCAAAACAATATCTTTTATACTTTTCTAGCTTGGGTGTATTTAAGATAAACAGACAAACACATTTTTGGTTTATTCATAAACCTGCTTCAG
Organism: Centruroides vittatus; assembly: GCF_030686945.1. Classification (NCBI taxonomy): domain Eukaryota; kingdom Metazoa; phylum Arthropoda; class Arachnida; order Scorpiones; family Buthidae; genus Centruroides; species Centruroides vittatus. The sequence continues at coordinate 2,376,569 of NW_027122166.1, read as the reverse complement.
CATTAGCTGAAGTTTTGAATGCATTAGCATTCAAAAATTACAGCATTTTGAAATTCCACAGCAGAAAGTTAAGTGCATTCTGTGACATAACTTTAAATTTAAAATATTCAATTCATAAGAATAAGTATACTTTTAAAATACAAAGTGTAACTTAAGTGTATTGCAAAATTATTATCTACATATATATAACCCATTGAAGGAGTGTCCGTCCATTGTCTGTCCATCCATGTAACATTATGCCAAAAACAGGCACTAGAGGCATATTGTATAATTTTCTTTGAATAAACATTATACATAAAATATTTGAGTATTTTTTTCGGTGTGGAATGCATTATCATATTTTACATTAATTTATATGGGAAAAATTGTTTCGCTTAATGAGTGTTTCATATTACGAGTACGATTCTGAAATGAATTATGTTGTTAAGCGAGGGTCCACTGTACTAATATATTTAAAAGTAGATAAAATATAGTAATGATGAATATTTAAACATTTTATATATTTGGAATAGGGATTGAAATCAAGAAGATTTATAGACAAATATTATTTTCTCTGTCATTCATTTTTATATTTAAATTTTTGTCACAAACAAAATTGAAAATAATTCATTACATGTATATTTTAGTATAATACTAAAATATGTATTATATATATATATATAAAAATAATGAACGCAGTTGACTGGAATGTTAATGAATGTGATAGTAACATTAGAATATGGAATATAATTCTCTTCTCTTTAATCTTTGCTTGCCATTGAAAATGGAATCATATTCATATTCCTAGATCAAAGATTTTCAGAAGGCATTTTTCCACCCATGTGAAATCATAATGTCTCTTGCTACAGTGTTCATTCTTTTGTCCTTAAGATTTTATTTAAGCTAAATGTTAATGAAAAACTGTTCAAAATGATGGATATCTTAATACCATGATAGTGAATGAAAAGTTGTAAATAGACTCCCTGTAGAAATTGACCATTTGGAAAATCATGCTGAATAGACCTAGTGACTATATTTGAGAATCCCTGCTCTAGATCTATATTCTGAAAATACTAAAGTAAAATACTGAATCATATATACCAGGGGTGGCCAACAAGTCGATCGCCAAGCCAATTTTGGTCGATCACTAGCGATGTCTTGACTTAATGTATTATATTTGTAACCTGACTCGACTCATAAGCAGTGAGTGCACTTCGTACTGAAACAGCGTATAAACATAGTATGTATTTCACACTTCTCCCTCCCCACTTAGACTATGCCTATGACAACAAGTCGATCGCGACACATTTTTCCGATAAAAAGTAGATCTTATGTGCACAAAAGTTGGCCACCCCTGATATATACCACTGATTCTGAATTTCTATGAAAAATTGCTTGGGAGAATATCTCAGTTCAGTTCAATAATCAGTTTACCAGAAATATCATTTTTTATTATCTGTTTGTGTATCAAATAAATTCAAACTAAGAATGTAATATCAATATTATGTTTAAAAAATGACAGAAGTTGAAAAAAATAGATGAATTTCTATTAAATTCCAAATATTCACTCTTGTACAAAATACTTGTAATACAAACCATAAGTTTTCAATTTAAAACATACACAAACAATCCATAAACCCAATTTTTAAGTAATTCCAAATGACCTGCTGTATTATTGGATTACAATAAAGCTAATTTCATACTTGGAAAGTAATTTGCTTAGAAGTATGCAATTAGGCTGCTATCTTATCATCAGATGTGGCATAACCACTTATCTCTAGTCAAATTATTTTACATATAATTATTAAATTAGCCTTATTATAGCTTGATAAACTGAAATGCCATATTAAAAATATATTAAAAATTATATAAATTGTGTTGGAATTATATTTCATCAAAATGAGAATTTGTGAAAAATCAATAAAAATGAGGTGGTTTTAGGCAAATAGTTCATTTACTGAAAAGAATTGATTTAGTTTTGAAATATTTCTCACACATTACAAATCAGTTTTGTTTATCAGTATACTATTGGGTACACTAGTTTGTTTCATATACAATAAACTGATTTTAAATAATTTGGATAAAAGGATCAAAATTTAAACAAACAGTTTTATTAATCATAAAAATATGGCAGAAATAAATTTACACTAACACATTTTTTGTCAACATAACATTTTATATCCAAATACGGTCTATGTGTGAGCGCTCTCTCTCTTTTTTGCTGCGTGAAGGTGCTAGTGTGTTTGGAATACTCCATTTTTTAGAGATTGGTTGTAATTTTGGTTGTTTCACATCTTTACTCATTTTTGTCTTGATTTAAATAGATTGGAAATTGGTCACTATGTAACATTTAAAAATCTTTCGCAAATACTCAGGATATATTCTCTTCATAATTGAAGTTTAGACTACAAAAAATAGACTCAAAAATATTAAATATTATATATCTTTTAATCCTTTTACATCACCACAGAAGTAACAGTTAACATGGCTTTTTTTAAGACAATACTTCTTAAAAAACAATGTTAAAAATGATCAAGTATCAGCCTTTTACTGTAGGATCTGACACTTTTTACATTAAAAAACACGAATTATTCTCACCATGTTCTCCTTATCCATTCTTGGAAGTGTTAACATTCCCATTCTTAACACTTCTATTGTTAAGGAATACACTTCTTTCATCCCCATGTGGTACCCTACTAAAATGCAGTTAAAAATAAAAAATTGCATTTAAAATAGTACAGTAGAAGCTGAGTTGTTTAGGATAAGCCTTAATCCTTTCCCTCTCCCCCACGGGGGAATTTCGAAAAATCCCTTCTTAGTATACGTTCTTGTGACATACCCTAACTGGGTACCAAATTTCAACTTTCAACACTTAATTGTTTGGGCTTTGTGCTTATCATTATCATCATCATCAACTCATCTCGATTATATATATATATAGTTTAGATAAGTACAGTATATTGAGAGGAGCTATTTGGGGAAGTGTACAAAACTTTTTAACTTTTAAATATGAGGAGCTTTTATTATTAGTACATGAAAATCAGTGTCTCAATTTAACACTCTTTCTTTATTGTGGGTAGAATCATTAATGTGGAATAATATCTTTCTTTTAGTTAAAATACAGAACAAATATTGAGGGAAAACAAGTTATGCAGAAACAAAGAATATGGGAAAAATTAACATTATGTATATGGGTCCTTATTTGGGAATGGAGAAAACAACTGATAGATGGGAACAATAGATTGAGGTTTCACAGCATATAATGTGCTACTAAAAACAAAAATCATTTGCCTAGAAAACTTTTTTAAATTAGAAAATTCAGGTCATTGTTATAAAAAAAAAAAAAAATGTTAGGTCTTCAGGTCATTGTTTATAAAAAAAAAAAAAAATCTATAAGATTGCCCTGTTTAAATAAAGTCTTGATCTACTCATTATTTTTTAGCTCTATTAACTCCATTTGGCATTCATTTGATACATTGTCCAAGAAAAACAAAACTAGATCTCCAAATAATGAAATTCTGTCTTCAATAGCTTTAAAATCCCTAAAGCATTCATTTATTTCAACCTCTAGTAATTTAACTATTTTAAAAAATAAGTTTTTAGGAATAGATTCTTGTAATTCATTCGTTTCTAATAATTTTTGACATGATTCAAAGTGTGTAAAATTATTCCTTAATATTTGCCATGAGAGAACTTTTTTCCAAATACTTTAACTTAAATTACTGTGCAATATATTTTCTTTTCTTTCCTCGTGAAGTTTTAGATAAAATTCATTAATATGTTCTATTAAATCTGATAAGAAAGGAAGTTTCCAAACCCGGAGGATTATTTAGTTCAGCAATTTGACACTTTTCCTTCAAAAATATACCAAGTTCTTTTTGTAATAGGAAAAAATGGTGGAGCACTTTAGTCCATATTAACCATTTTCTGAATGATATGGAACATCTCCATAAATCATTTTAATCAAATTCAGAAATTCTTTAAATTGTCTGTGATTCAATCCATTTGATCATATGTAATTTATACCTGACACTACTGTTCTCATCACTACTTCATATTTTAATGTTTTCCAATCAAAGCTTGTTGATGAATGATGCAATGCAATATTAATGGTTACTGTAAATTAATTTTATACATTTTAGTATTAATTTTCCTAACTGAACCTGAATCAGTTCCATACATGTTTTTTGCACAATAAGATGTTACTTATTAAATTTTTCCACTTCAGTTTTAAATTCTGAAAAGTTTTTCTACATTTCTAAATATATATTTACCAGTTGTTGAATGTTTTCATACTACAAAGAGCTGATAAATCTTGCATTACATAGAAATTTTTATCAATTCCTCTGAGTATTGTCATAAGTAGTGCTGTGTCTCCAATGTTATTACTTTCATCCAAAGCCATAGAAAAATATTTGAAATTTATACATCTTTGAATTAATTGAGATTGAATGTCTTGACCAAACTCTTCTGTTTTGAACAACAACAACACAACACTGAGTGTAGTAAAAATGTACTCTACGAACCAATGACTAGTGTGCGATGAAAAAACAAGAGAGAAAGTTCTTTGTTAACACAGAGATTGACACCAATCTTTAAATGTCAAGATCGGCTAGCCATATGAATGTACATGTACATGTGCATGTGCAACATGACAAATATTTCTCGAGTGTCGAATTTGAATGATTCTTCAAATTTTCATAATCCAAGTGTTTTATGTTCCATCAGAAATTCCATTTAACACCTGAAGAAATGGAATTTAATGCCAAAAGAGAAAGTTCACCACTAATGTTTTCAAACTCAGGAGAGTTCGAAAACATTAGTGGTGAACTTTCTCTTTTGTTTTTTTCATCGCACACGATCCTCAGTGCACAGATCATAGTGTGTGTTTTTTTCTACTGTTTTGAGTTGTCATTCTTGAAAGTGTTATATTTTTAAAATGTTTAATCTTTTCTTGCATATACATTTTGGAGTTTTTAGAGGACACACTTTTATCACTTCTCCATCAGAAAATTATTTATTTAATTAAGCTAATTTGTATATGACATGATAATGAAAATGAATCTGCACATTTAGTTAGTTATGTGTTTCTATAAGAAAATTGCTTTATTTCTTTAGATTCTTATTTTAATGGAACTTAACTTTTTCTTCTTTAAATTAACTTATATTTCAAAATTTAAAAGTTGACATATATCATAACATAACTTAATATTATTTTTGTCCTGAATTTACTAAGGTTTAAGCTCTGTTTATTTAGGTGTTTGGTATTGAAATGTCTTTTTATGTTACATTCCTTTATAAAAGCTGTTTTTATTGAAGATGAAATAAATAACCCTTTCTAATTCTACAGAAAAATATTGTTTGCTCCAACTTTCTTTAAAAATACAATCTTCAGAATCAACTATCCTTTTTTAAAGGCATCCATCATTGTAAAATATTGTAATATTTTAACAGTAATATACCATAAAATTGAGGGTATTATTCATATATATAGAGAGAGTAATTCAAGAAAAATACAGTTATTTTTAATTGTTGCAATTTTTATTCATCTTTAAATTAAAAAAAATAACATTACTTTCAGTCTAGATTGGATATATAGTTCATATATAGTTAAATCATGGTCTGCAGCCCTTAAGCTTTCTGTATTTGGTCTTGATTTTAGTAGTGCCTTTCCCTTTTACATCATACTTTTCCTGATAACAATCAAGTTATGCTGGTCATTTATTTAACTCCATACTGGGGAAAATTGTGAATTGAAATCATGTAACTTCTAGTCCATACTTAAAGTTCATATATAGTTAATCAGGACTTCTGGCCCTAAGCTTTCTATATCTAGTTGTGATTTTTATGTATCTAACTCTGTTCTCAAGATTAGCATAGAACAAATAGAAGACATAGGTCTTCTATTTGTTCATTAGGTCTATAGGGAAAGTATAGGTCTGCAATTTGAAAATTGCAACCCAAAAAATAAATTTTATGAGAAATTTTAAATTAATTTAGTCTCATGAAATTTATCATACTTGTTCTGCTGCAACTAGTTATATGGAATTGAACTGATAATTCTTTCAAAAACAAATAAGATACCAAATAATAATACTTAAACTCTATTCATATGTTTATTTTAATTTTTCTTAATGTGATTCTGACTGACAATATCTGTGTTATCAAAAGAAATAGGCATTTTTTCCTTGTTTGTTTATATTCATAAAAATAACTGCCTATTGTAACTGTTGATTATCAAAATAAAATTTTTCTGTTTTGATGAATAGAAACAAGTTGCATCTTAAAACTTTGAAGAATTTGAAACTAAGCCAATTGAAAGAAATAAAACTATTTAAAACTGCAACTTGCAACAGTTTCTTCTAATTCAAAAAATGCATATGAAATTTTATCTAAAGAGAAATAATTTTCTTTAGAATCTTGATCATCACTAACTTGTAAATTTAGATAACAAATAACCTAGAAATCACTAAGCAAGTAATGGATACAGTAATTTATATAAAGCTTGGGGTTTGTACAGTATTTGTGCAAATGTATGTATTGTTCATAAGTGTTTATATTAAATGCAGACATTTGGGTTAAATAAAATACTTATCTTAGTGCAACTATGTACTGTACATACACTGTATATTTTTTAATCAATTCAAAAATTAAAATCTTCTTTTGTAACAATGTAACCAATGTAAGAGAAATTACTGAATACATGCATAGTGCCAATGTTAAAAAATTTATGTATAGAAAGCGTTATTAAAAGCAGTTTTATTTGATACTTGCCTGATGATGGTAGCTTTGTGCTATTGAAAGTGCTAGTGAACTATTTTATACTTTAAAAGTCACTGTTGGTAATGCCACAACACTTAAGTGTAGTTACTTTATATAGTTAAATGTTGGTGTGAAGTGTATTTTACTTTTATTATAGGAAGTATTTCTTCTTATTTGAAATAAACATGCAAATTAGATATATTATAAAACTAGTATATATAGTTTATAAAATTTCTGATTTCTATTATTTATACATGATTTTTTCAAATATTTCATTGGCCAAATTTACCAAGTACTACAGGCTGAATTTGGTTCAGGGAGACCATAGTTTGGACACCATTGATCTAAATCAATACAAAAAAAAAAAAAATATATATATACAATATTTCAATATACTTTTTTAATATATAATTGATGTTATGAAACCACTCTTAATCACTATATTACTATACTTCTATGAATTTTAGGAAATTTTTTAAAGCTTTGTTTCTTCAGTTTCTTTTTGACCAACCACTGGCTGAGTGGCTTAACCATTGAACACTGATAGTTGTGGTTCTTGTGGAGATTTTTAGGTTTATTTTGTGTCGAAAACCTAAATATGGACCATTCTCTTCATCCTCCCTGGAAAATTCCTCATATATTGTTTTATCCCATCAAACCATATCAGTTTCTTTTCATAACTTAATTTTTTTTTTTGTTTGAAATGATTTCAGAAAGAATCTAAAAAACTAATATATATCATTACTAAATAAATTTAAAAATCATATGCTGTTTACATAGTTTTACAGACCTAAAACTAAAATATAAAAGTGGACAATTTTCTTATTTTTATAAAAATTAAGTTTTTGTATAAGTTATTTATTATAAGAATAGTTCATTTTTATCTGGCATTATAAACCTTTATAAAGCATAAAAAGAAATAAAGAAAACAGCAAAATATGAGCTTTAAATTTTTTAATATGTTTTTAGTTAGACAACTGTTTACTTTGTGTGTGTTTATTTGTAATTAATCAGAAAAGTGAAACATTATTTTGATATTACACTATTTTACATATTATATGATGCTATTATGTATATAAAAAAGCAACAAAATATGTTTTTTTAAATGACCAGTTTTTATTGAGTTTTTTAAATTCTACTTTAAGTTCTAGATCAGATGGTGCAAAAAGATAGCAACTACCTATATATATATATATATATATATAAATCTTATATATCTTAAACCTATTGTTTATTTTTCAATACTATATAAATTTAAGATGTTAAGATTTATTAATGTTAGTATAATAATTATTTAATATAATTTTTAGACATATAAACTTAAATTACATTGTCTTATAGAAACTAAATAAAATTGAAAATAATTTTAAACTTTTAATATGTAACTTTAAATAATATTTTAGAATTCCTTGTACATTAGATTGCCATTTTTAAATTAAAAAATTTTATTATGAATTTTTTGTTTTACAAAAAAAATTTTTATTCTTGTAAAACTACTGAAAACAAACATTGTTTTCTTATTAACAGCAAACAATGTCTTCACATTTTGTGAAGACATTGTTTGCTGTTAATAAGAAAAGTACTTGAGTGATATGATATATAAAGCTGAATTAATTGATGCATCTTTAACAGTGGGTGATGAAGTTTCTACTTCAGTCTGAATAGTGGGAAGAATTCACTTTCAATTGTCTGTGCCTGAAGATGGTAATATAATTGAAAGCATTATCATTATTTAAACTTTACCCATTTATTTAAAAAGTGCATTGAGTATTCAGCTGATTAATTACAATGGCTAGTTCATCCTTATAAAAATTAGACAAAGATCAAACAACTTTTTATTACTTAAAAGTTCAAATATCATGTGTTACAATTTAAAATTTTATATAAATTTCTTCAAATTTCTTTTTAAATTAATAACAATTATAAAATTGCTGTTTTAAAATTCAAAATAAAATTTTCATAATTTTATATTAAATTATATTGGAGAATAATTATAATAATTCTGTTATAATTATTCTAGAGGCAAAAAGAAAATTAACTTGATAAAAGTTTAATAGAACAAAAAAACCAACTTCTCACACAATCCCTGTGAAGGATAAATCAACACACTAGAAACCTTTTTTATATTCCAGTACAAGAATAGCTTTAGATAAAAACATAAAAATACTGGGATATAAAAAAGGTTTTCAGTGTGTTGATTAATAGAAAAATTATATTTTATGTAAACTACCAGTTTCTTTTTTCATAAAGACATCAAGCTATTGATTTTCATATACTTTTTCTAACAATCTAAATTAAAAAAAAATATAGATACATTAGCACCTATAAATTTTATATACAGTTAGTGTTTGAGTTATTAAAGTTATTTTTGCTTTTAGTTGATCCATTTATCAGTCAATAAATTTTTAAAATGTAAGCTATAATTTGTTTTGAAACATTTTATTCAATATATCCAGTTATATTGATTTATTTTGCATTTTGAAATACAAATATATATGCAAATGTATTTATTAAAGGAATGAAATTTTCTATAAAATCTAATCGATATTCCTTTATATTCATATTGATCAATAAATTCACCAAAATTACTTGAATATTGTTAGACTAATATATCAGTTTGGTTTATATACTGTATTTGCATTCAGTTTTTGATATAATTTTACTAAAAGTTTTAAATCTTTGATCAAAATTTATTATGAAAACTATATAATGTGTAATCCAATTTTTTAATTTTAAATCTATATTTGCATTTAAAAATTAAGTTGAAAATATAAATTTTAGTGACTTTTTCTTCTTGATTGTTTAGATCAAGTTTTGCAAAATAACTAGAGGTATTTTATGTTCTATATTGTAGATATTAAAAAAAATTTGCAATTTTGAACATTTCTATATGGTCAAATATACTTGAATTCTAATTCTTCTAAACATTAAAACTTTTAGTCTAATATTTTAATCAATTATGCTTATTATGTTTATTATTAAAGTTTTAAATAATAATGCAAGGTTACAAATTCTGCCACAGAATTATTAATTTAAAACTAAATAAAACATAAAACGATGTATGGAATGAAAATATAATTATTTGTGATCAAAACAGTAGGACATTACATATTAGATAGCATAAGCAATAAATTAGAAGTATATTGATTTTGTAAACTGAATACGAATTATAATTTTTTTTTCTTTTGTACATTTAGAAGCTCTCCTTTTTTCAGAGTTTACATGTCATTTCATTATAGTCAAACGTGAGATGTACTTTTACTAATGAAATTAAATGGATTTTATATTATACCAAGTTTAAATTTTGTAATAACAATTATTTTTCAAAGTAAATATTAGTTACTAAACAGAATTTTTACTACATCTAAATTCAAAATTAAATGTAATGTCATGTATTACAGTGGCTATAGTGCATTTTCCAAACAACAACCTTTAAAATTCAACAAATATAAGCAGAATGTCAATAGAATGAAATTCTAAAAATTCTTTAATTTTGAAAATTAAGAATAATATGGATTATTTTATTACAATCAATTGGATTATTTTAATACAGTAGTTAAAGTTTCATTATTTTTACAATAATTTTGTAATTATTGTTCAGTATTGAACTTTATTGATGTTGGTGAAATATGTTTTGTTCATTTATCATTAGTGTGAGAAGCTGGGGGGTAGAAAGTCAAACTCTAAACCCCTTTTAATGGCGACAGTCTGGTGAAGACCACTCACATTGTCACTGGATGGCTTGTTATAGGAGGGCTATTTGTTTCAAGTGGGGAGGTTGTGGCTGTCAATAGGGTGCCTGTTACTCTGAATAACAACAGGTTGATAGTTTAACTAAATAACAAATTTAATAGAAAAATAAAGCATAAGATATAATATACAAGCATCAGATACCATTATAGCTATGCATTACTATGCTAGAGGTCAATGATCTAGTCCAGTGTTTCTCAACCTGGGGGTCGTGAAACAATAATGAAATCATTTTATGAGAAAAAATCATTTATTATAAACTTATAAACATTTTACTTACAATAAGTACACATGTAAAGAAAAGAAATTAATGTGATGGTTGCATTTGTTTTTCATTTAAAATTTTCTCCATATGTGGATCTACATTAGAAACACACAAAAGCAAATTGTTTTCGAGTGATAAAAGACGATTCCTGTATTTAGTTTTTAGCACAACCATAGATGAAAAACCCTTTTCACAGAGATAAGACATGGTGAAAGGGATTAAATTTTCAATGCTTCTGTGACTAAATTTCCATATTCGTGTCGACGAGCAAGCCAAAGCGTATTTGCATCTTCAGATGTAAATTGCAGTTGTAGCATTTTGTTGGCAGACATTTCGATGACCTGGTTGTGAATCTCAACTGATAACTTAACAGCAGCAACAACATTTTTACTAAATGGATTCAGTACCCATCTCTTCGAGAAATCATTTTTATCTTTCGGGAAATACTTTGTCAACTGAGTTTTTAGCTCATGCAAATGCATCTTCATGCAATTGAAACTGTGATGAATAATGGTTTCTTGTTCATTCAAATTTTTCTCAATATAATTAGAAGTGAGTGGGAACATATCCAAATTTTTGCTTTGAAGGCGAATAATCCAGATATCAAGCTTCTTAATGAATGCATGAACTTTGTCTGTCATTAATAAAATGTTTTTATCATGTCCATCTGTTTCTAGTAGCTTTATAAAAAACATCAAAAAGACATTGTCCTATTGCTTGACCTGGTACTATTTTGCAAAACAACATATTTTCTTTGATTGATGTGTCCCTATTGCATTCATATCTCACAAAACATAAGAACTGAGACATGTTTGCTACATCTGTTGATTCATTAAATTGAATACTAAAAAATTCTCTAGAACTCGCTGAATTATGATGAAAAGGTCCACTCCCATCTGAGGACCTTTCAGAAATCAGAGATAGAGTCAAATGTAAACTATCTGAAGGGAAAAGACCAAGAGTTATCCTCTTAAATATCCCTAACAGCATCACGGATGAAAAACTTATAGAAGTAATGATAAAACAGAACAAGATATGGAAGGAAATGGACAGCAACAGTGTCAGAGATGCATGCAGAATCAGTACAATATTAAGGAGAGGAAAAGCAAAAGAAAATTGTCGATATGCCATTTTATCAGTAACACTGAAAATCTGCAATATCTTAATAGCTCATTGGCATATCTCCATGTCATGGACTAATATACATGTTGATGATTTTATACCAATCACGCGATGTTATCAATGTTGTGGATTCAATCACCTTACATATGACTGCAGAGAAGAACAAAAATGCAGTCAGTGTTCTATGGGTCACCAATATAAGGATTGTCAATTACTGAATACAATACCATTTTGCGTAAATTGCAAAAAAGCTAATAGAAACCTACCACCAGATAGAAAAAAATCAACAAATCACAATGTACTCAGCAACCAATGTCCGACATTAGCAAAGTTGAAGATTCAAATGATTGACAAAACTGAATATGGATTGTAATCAAACTCTAAATAACACTCCAACTAACACAAATCATAATAGACAAGATAAAGACCATCACAATAATTCTGATGTAGGCCTTAATATTTTACATATTAATGCACAAAGAGGGAAAGCTTCAAGCTCTTTAATGATGTATAAAGCTAACAAACTTAAAGCTGATTTGATTTTAATTCAAGAGCCATATACAGTAAAAAACTCAATAATGAGGGTTGGAAATTGGCAAATCCTTTATAAAAACAATGGCAGTACTCCAAAAAGCTGTATAGGAGTGAACAATAATCAGATAGATATAGCACTGATTCCATGCCTTTCTTCCGAGATAATTACAACAGCTATAATACATCACGATCCCCCTATATATGTAATAAATGCCTACATATAGCCAAATATGAATGATGAGAAAGGTGTTAATGAACTTGAGAAGGTACTAAGAAAAGTAGATAGTGAAAATGTGATTGTTGCTGGCAATTTAAATGCCAAATCAGCAGTTTGGTTTAACATAAGGAGGATAATGGGGGCTGGCTGGTAACTAACTTGATGGAAGAGTTTGGCTTAGTCTCGGTTAATATGACTGACCTTTGGACTTTGGATTAAAGGAAAAGAGGGCTATCCGTACTTAGCATTGAACTTAGCCCTATTGGAAGTGGAAAGAAGAGAGTAAGAAAAGAGAAGTTAGGCGGAAGAAGAAGTAAAGAAAGATAGGAAGGTGTGAAAATAGCAACCATGAGGTTCCCAAGGGACCCCACGTGCGTCTGCATTGCCATTTATTCAATTAAAACAAGATGCAATAGAATACAAATGTGTACAGAATTAACAGTATATACAAAACGGGAGTACTTTTCTCGACAAGAGATTGGTTCAATTTGAACACAACACAATACAATATTATAAGAATACAGAGTAATATAAGTACATCGATGTAGTCGGTAACCAGTTTTATTGTTAATTAAAATAATGCTAGTTGCATTTTACAATAATATTAAGATATACAGTATTGAGATGGCTGGAGTATAGTGCACGTCGTACTGTGATAATGAAGATAGTTAAAAGGGCAACGGCTATTCCACAGTGTCTAGTAGACATTTGAAAGGTAACACATAATATAAAGAATAAACAAGATGTTAGATACATGGAATTTACAATTTAAAAAGTAGTTGACTTGGCTAGTGTTAACTAGTGATATGACTGACCGTCTGACTTTTTTCACACCACACACTAGAGGCTGGACAGATGTTTGTCTGGTGTCAACAGAACTGCCACAAATAGTAGACAATTGCAAAACGTTATGTACCTTGGCAAGTGACCATATGTTTATCTTTACGCAAACAAAACATATAAATATCATCAACAAGAATGCCCAGGTGAACATAAAACAGACAAATTGGGACCTCTTCTGTTACTTATGTAATGAAAACTGGATAAATTGACTTTCCACATTAATACGAAACAAGACATTGATATCTTTGAAACAAGACAGATCCAAATTTTGACATGATTAAAGTTGAGTTTTCTGAAACAACATTAACTTTTAACAGTAGCATTAATTAATAAGCCTAGGAATGAATGTACAGTTTTCTGGTGTGTGACAGAAAACTTCCATGTATATTTCTAAACTTAAACTAGGTTCAGTTGCTTGTTTTTAATCATTGTGATTATTTACAACCTATGCATGTATTTATTAAATCCTAAAGTTGGAACTATCTTATAAACAAAAGAAGATACATGGATACTTATTCTTGTTTATGCATGTATTCATATTAAAAACTGCATGTTTCATTTTATGACTAAACAATCACGTGACAGGTAGTCACATGTGCATTTCTAGGCTAAAATTGTCTTATTTTTGAAAGAATAAGGCTGTTTTGTTTTGAAAACAACCATTAAAAACAAATTTAATCTTAATAATTTTGATGGAAATGTATTGGTAAAAAATAAGAATAACTAAAGATTTATTTAAGTTTATTGCAATCAGAAGTAAGGAAACATCGAATTGTGCAATTTAATTTATAATTTTTAAGGAAATTAATTATTACAACTTTACTTTGTGTAAAGTTTTAATAACTAAGTCTTTATTTTGCTATAAGTTGAAATATAAGTGTAATTACTTAAATCATAAAAAAAAATTACAAAAAAAAATATTGAAAAGCATTAAATGTAAGTTTATATACTTACATTTAATGCTTTTTAATATTTTTTTTGTAAAATTTTTTTATCCGATTTAAGTAATTACACTTAAGCTTTTAGGAAATTGACTAAGCTTTTCTAAGCATTTTTAAATGTGTGTATTAAATTTTCAAAATTTTATTATAACATATAAACAAGTTTAAGTATAACTTACAGCAAGTAGTACAGCTACTTAATCTAAATAATACAGGAAAGAAATGATTTATTTTATAAGTTAATTTAAATTTATTTCTTTAACTGTCTTCTAAGTCTTTCGAGAATGGATTAGAGTAGATTTGAAATGTTAAAGAAATAAATTTCAATTAAGTTCTAGAATACAGGATTTTTTCCAGTAAGTTTTAGTAGAAAAAATTTTGTATCCTATATTAAATAATATATTAGTGATACTTATCTGTTGATTTTTTTACTGTATATTTTATTACAGGTAAAAAAAATACAGATAAAATTTTTATATTTTTATGTTATTGAGAGTTATTAATGATTCTATATTTTATAATTTGCATTTTTATAAATATTTAAATGCTGAAATAAGGGGGGGAAACATGAGTAAGGCAAAGAGAAATAATAAAATGTTGAAATTTGTTATTTTCTACATGGAACAGTTTATCAATAAGAATGACCAATACACACTTCTGAAACATTGATGTATTTTTCTTAAAGTCATACTTAGAAGTAATCAATGGCTAAGTTCACTTATTAACAATTTATTATTAAATTTTAATATGTACAAATAATTTTAGAGATTGGAGCAAAAGTTAATCTGAAAAAAAAACAATATTTCTTGTCATTTCTAAAGTTCTTAGTAACACTGTTTAATTATAATATTCAATCATTAAAAAAAATTAGGAAATGCATCCTAATTAAGTAAACCCATCATTTAAATTATTGGTTCTGATTGAATCAGTCTCATTAATTATGAACTTAAGTGTAAATTGAATGCATTTAAATACAGTTCTATAGAATTACATTTTTCTCATATTTGATCCATTATTTCTTGATTCATTAAAATTAAAATTTGAAGAATATGGTTATATAAATAGAACTTATTCTGTATGCTTCTGAAGATAACAATCATAATGAAAATTTTAAGTTTCTTGACATGCCTAAGAATGTACTGTACATGCAATTTTCTGTCATGTAATTGCTTAGTCATGAAAACAAAGCACAGTTTTTAATACAAATATGTGCGTAGATTGCCAGACAATCACAATGATTAAAAAGATGCAATCAGACCTAGTTTATGCCTGTAAATACATATGTAAGTTTTCTGCTGCAGAACAGAAAACTGTACATGCATTCTTAGACTTATTCTGAGAAAAATAAAAAGAGAATAATGGAGAAAATATTTCTTATTTGATTGATACATGCTGTGCATATTTGAATTAAATTTATAATTTTTTATTTCATTATCAAGTTAGATACTTTATTATATAAGATGTTTTAATATGAAAATTTACAGGTTTGATTTGTTAATCAAGTAGTTTAATAAACTCAATTAGTTTCAAATTATAACAAGAATGATTAAACTAATAAATTTGGTCTAAAATCAGGCAGTCAGTCCACCATCTTTAAACCAAATTCATTAGACTAATCATTTCTGTTACAACCTGAAATTAGTCTGGTTTATTAGACTTAGTTGAGTTTTGTGTATGTTTATATATTAATTTTAATTTTATACTTTTCACAGAAAAACTTTTTTCTTTTAATGAATAAGTTATATAATTATAGATTAAAATTATAAATAAATGAAAAAGAGAGATTGTTGTTATATAATGTCTTTTTTCTAGAATCCTTTAAATTATAATTTTTTTTTTCTTTTAATGGTTAAAGAAAATATTAAATAATTATATTAAAAAAATTTACTTTGATTAAAAAGTTTTAAGGTTTTATCCTTTCATAATTGGATTTTTTTTCCTGTATTGATATCATGAAAAAATAAAATAAAATAATTTGAAATAAAAGCATTCAATATTGCTGTCAGTAAATTTAAAGAGCCTGACTTCTGTGCATTTAAGCCAAAGTGCTTTTGCAAAATATAATCAGTTTGTTTTTCTAGAAATCCATTTATTCTGATGGTGATCTGAAAGAAATATATTGAATTCATCAGTAGCTCTTATTAACTGCCATTACCTACATAATTCTGTTTTACAGCTCCATCAGCAGTTATTTAAAAAATAAAATCTTATTAAATATTAACTTTTTCTTTTAAAAACAAAAGAAAATTTTTCCAATAAAATCTAATATTTAATAATGTATTCAGTTCTGCAACTTAATTATTGAAGAAATTTCTTTAATAAATTTATTTTAAAATATTTTTTTAACGTATTTCGTAAAAAGCTTTTATGTAAATGTCATTTCTTTTATTTTTAATAGATGATGTGCTTAAGGGAACAAGACAGAAGATATGCATGTCCAATGTATTGTAAGATGATTTAAATGATTAATATAAATATAATTTATAAAAAAATGAATTTTTTCTTATTAAAATTTTAACTTCTAGTTACTTAACTATATTTCTAATTACTATGTTAAAAATATATTTATAATATATTTGATTAAGTGATTTAAATATAAATTGTTAAAAAGGAATTTTGTTATCATTAGCAAAATAACTTTTTAATAGTTTTATTATAATAAAATAATATTTTTATATAATTTATCAGATTAGCTCCAGAATTCTAAAACTTTAGACCTTCAGAATATTTTTAAAAGGAATTTAAAAAATATAAGAAGTATATCATTAGCATTTTTATAGATATTAATATACATGAAGTTTGTTTTTATATGTTAAATTATATTGTGTATAATAAACATAATTTAATATATAAAAATAATATCTTTATGTAATTCATTATTTAACTTCAAACTCAAAGGTTAGGAACCTTTTCCTCAGTGTTCTACTTTTGTCACTTGGCATAGAAACTATAGAGAGAATAGTTGAAAAAAATTATACTGAGAAATATGCCATTGTCAGTTTCAGACACATAAGTTTACAACTTACATTAGTGGGCAAACAGTGATAGATATTATTTGTCAAGACAAACATGAAATGATGAAAGATAACAAATCTTCATCACTAAAAGATTTGAGATAGAGCTTGTATTGTGTGTTTTCTTAATATTGCATGCTATTCATTTTAAGAAGCCAGTTTTTACTACAGATTAGTTTTTAGAGCAGATAGTATCTCATTACCTGTCTCAAATATATGTAATCTGCAGTAAAAATAGGCTTCTTAAAATGAATAGCATATAGTATTAAGAAAACATACAGAACTGTTCATAAGTAAGAATCTATAAAGTGTGTGTGTATTTATATAAATTACACTATGTATATTACTTTGTATAGTTTTAAAAATTATAAAGAAAGATTTTAATATAGTGTGTTTTTTTGATAAAAATAATAAGATATCTTTATCTCAACTTATCATTTTGTCTTAATATTACTTTATTATTTTATAATTATGACATAATTACATATGCGGCATATAAATAATATATTAACAGAAGCTAACTTAGGTGAAAGAAGAAAACAGAGCAGAATAAATTATGAAATAGTTAAGGTATTGATGAATAGAAGAAATTTAATTTCACATTCAATATATCTGATATTCAATGACTAATAAAATATATGAAATTTGGCATTTGTATTAATAACAAAAATTTTTAAGTATCACATTTTATGTTCTGTTTTTTTTCTATGTTGAAAAGAAAATTTTTATTTCAAGACAGAATGTAATTACAAGAAAAAGTATATAAAGAACTGATCATAGTTTGCTAAACAAATGTAATTATAAAGATTAAAAAGGAGAAATTCTAAATTATGTCTTAATTCTAATCTATTTGAAATTGATTTTTATTCTGAAAATAAAAATAAACATTATCAAACATATTTTATCAATCAATAATGATAAAAAGTAATTTAAGCAAATTACTTTTTATCATTAGTTCTTTTATAATTTTAAAATTTGTTAAAAATATTTTTTTAATCACTTTATACTAAAATATAGAAAAGAAAGTATTGTATTAAGTATTTTAGTATTTTGTTGAATTTTTACACTGCTGTTTTAAAATACATCTGATATGGTTGATTTCATAATAAAAATTCAAATTTAAATAAAATTTATTTTCTAAAAATAACATTATATTCATGCAAATTTATTTCATATACATTATGCATAAGTATATATAAATAAAAATATTTTTCTGATTTATCAGTTCAATATATTATAGACAACAGTTGTTTGTTGATGATACTTTTTCAATAAAAATATGTAATAAAATAAATAAATTAACATAGTTATATAAGTATTGATAGTTTATAATTTTGTTGATTGATCTTTGTCAGAAGAAAAAGTAAGTTTAAATTTTCTGAACTTTTTTGTTTTTAACCTACTGACAAAGAAACTGATAAAATTTGATAGTATCATTTATTGCCAGTTAATGTCTTTGCTGTTACTGAGCTTACAAAATGTAATCCACACATGATAAAATACAGATATATAGAAGAAAAATGAAAACAAGAATAAATATTTTTTTCTTAAAGTACAAATGTGCACAGGCATCACTATAATGAACAGAGAGGATATACCACCCAAACATTTCTGTACTGGCAGATTCTTTCCTTTTCAAGATACATATGTATTTTTTTATTTTATTTCACTACAAAAATTAGGAGTAGAAATGAGTACAATGTACTATACATAATGGTTACATCTAATTTTTTTATATCCAGTCAAAGCCCAACTATGAGAAATTTTTCTTATTGTCATTGGCTCTACCTGTAATATATGTTCAGATCAACACTGATGCAAATGGAGAAAAAATAAAATATTGTGATATTATTTAAGTATTATGAAATAACATAATGATTATTTATACATATTTTTTTGGATGAAATATGAACTTAGGGTTGCAAAGAAATTATTCTTAATTCACTAGTAAATTATAATCTGCAAATTGAGAGATACTGGTATTACTCCCAAAAATTAAGAAGTTTAATCGGGAATTTATTGTTGATTTATATTATTATAATGCTTATTTTTATTTGTTTTTCTTACATCATATTACATTTTATAATTGTATTATATTACAGAAATTATATAAAATTTTTAACCTTGAGTACTTTTTTAATTGATTATAATTTTGACTAGTCTTATTACATAAATTATTCCTTGTTAAATGCATTCAAAAATTTAATGTTGATAGTTATAAATCTGAGCAATATCCTGAAAGTTTTGTACAAATAAAATGTACACAAATAAATCTATCTTTACACTATCTTTTGAATTTGTTTTCCACTTCAAATATTCTGTTTTGCATATTTTTAGTGGTAAATATGTTCTACTTTCATAACAAACCCTTATATAGCTAGTTAAAAATACATGAATTTATTTGAAAGTTTAATTTGAAGATTTAAATAGAGAGAAATTATGTAATGTTTAATGCAACATATAATTAATAAAAGTTAAAAATAAAAGTTATAACATATTAATAAATCATTAGGAACTATAAATTATGATGATGTGCACAATTTTATTTATGGTCATTTATAGTATAATAAAAAGTGAAGTAGAAATCAATAAGCTAACAGTAATATAGAATGCGTCAACTATTTTAATAAACATACAAATAATTTTCTCATTTAGAATTTATTGTATAATAACAAAATAATATGCTACTACAATAAAAATTGTAATATAAAAAGGTGCTTTAATATAGTTAAGATATACATTTTGATTTTATTAAAATTTATTATTACAGTTCTTGCAGAAGAATTAAAAATTGGCTGAATCAAATAATATGCCTACATTTAGATCAAATTTCGATATTAATCAGTTTATATTTAAATGTAGTGTAACTCAAAAATAATCTGGTGATTTAAAGTTTTTTACCTAGCAAATAAGCTTTCTTTTCGGTATTAAGAGATAAAACAGGTAAAAACATAAAAAGTAATAGAACAAATGTTTGTTCTATTCCTTTTTTTGTTTCTACCTGAAGAACATGGTTATTTATTATCATTGAAAGTACTTGTAAATATATTTGTTTTTTAAACTCAATATTGTCTGTTTTATCTCTTAAAACCAAAAAAGACAATTTTTTACTCCTAGTGATTTTATTTTGGTGTGTCTGTAGTATATTACATTTGAGCTTACTCTTATAGAATGGATGAATTTTATTAAAATTTTTATGAAATTGTATATACTTAGATATAAATATTATATTATCTAATGGTCTTAGTAATTATAAACAAAATTAAATCTTTTCAATAATAAATTTACTAATAATTATCAATCCAAAAATATTTTGGCTTGATAGATTTTCTTATAATTTCTATAATTTAGTTTTGATTAGTTTAAATTAGTTTAGTTTAGTTTTAATTTAGTTTTTCTTATAATTTAGTTTTGACTTTGATAGAAATAATATAAGAAAAGAAATTAAATGAAATTTAATGTCTTATTTAATATTTAATGGCTAATAATAATTTATATCATAAGGAAATTATAATTTAAAAAATAAACCAACATGTAATACAAGAGAAAATAATAAAGGATAGCAAAACTGAAATAGCTTTCAATAATAAAAGTGTTTAAATAATGAATAAATAATAATTTATGTGAAATGAAAAAGATGAAATTATTTTGTATTAACTAGAATTTTTCTTTATATTACATGCTAAATTTATTTTAAAATATTATTACAGTATATAAATGTTTAATTTTCATACCAATGTTTATATATTTCATATGTATTTGGCTAGAGCATAAAAAAAGCATAAATTTTTTGAAACATTATTTATTACCTCTTAAAACAATTTGAAAGCACAGGACCATCATCATAAAACAAACATTGCAAGTAACCAAGGAATAAAATAAAACTACGCAATAAACAAATACAAACTAACTTTTGAATTCAATTCTATCATCATGCTATTTGGAAACTGAATTCAACATGAATTTTTTGTATTTTGTTCTACTCCCTGATGTCTGGATTAGCATAACTTGAAAATTCTTTGAAACTGTTAAATAATTTCATTACATATAGGCTGTCAGAGCTATCTGAAAATTCATTTATAAATTAAACAGATATTGTATTATTGTTATAATATTAAAACTAAGTATTTAAATGCTGTAAGAATATTTTCATAGTATTATTTTATGTACTTTAAGACTGAGAAGAAATGAAAGGTTTTCCATATTAATTCAAGTTAACAGTTAATGTACTTAATCAACTAAACTAGACTGCATATATGATTTATGATAAAAAGACAAAATTTATAAAAATAAATTTGCTATATTCTTCAAAATAAGCTTGCTATATTCTGTGATTAAATAAATAGAAAAGAGTAACTAGAACAAAATTAAATAGTATTGATTAATCTGTTAGCATCTAATTCAGATGACGTCAATCAATTGATGTAAGTAGAGAATTAACAATTTCTATAGAACAAGTTCTGTAATAGTTTGAGTGGATAGAATTTAATGCCAGTGTACTTTGTTTTATCAAATTTCAGATTATATAGATTACTTTTATTTCTGGTATTTAAAGAAATTATGATACATTTCTCTAGAAATTTTTATCTTAAAATATATAAAATTGATTTATGTGTAACTATATTAACAAACAATAGAATTTGATTAATTAAAATTAACAGAAAGGAATTTTAAAGAACTGCTTCAACTTATACTTTTTGTTGAAAAATTGTGTAATTATGTTTTATAAATGTATTTATATTACAATATTCTCTAATGAAGTTAAAGATAAGATTATTGATTGTGGAAGATTGAGAAAGAGGAGACATGATACAAAAGAAAATTTGTATTCCAATAATTTGAATTAAAAATGTTTGCATATAAATATATCTGTGAAGTGACAATGTAATAATAAAATTTATTGATTCACTGATCATAATCTATATTCTTATTTATTAGCACTAAAAATAAATTCACTGTTACATGCTAAAGAATAATAAGGCTAAACTGTTATCATCAAACACTGTGAAATCAATTTTTGCTTGCAATATGACATGTACAATTGGAATAATACGATTAAAAAAATTGTTGGGCTGCAATTTGAAAAAATTGTAAACTTATAAATTACCACTGTCGTCTGTCCATCTGTCTTTCCTTAATCTTGAGAATTGAGTTAGATATGTGAAATTTGAGACTAGACATGGAAACCTTAAGGGCAGAAGGCCCCAATTAACTATATATGAAGTTTTGATGCAAACCAGAAGTCACATTGTTTCAATTCAAAACTTTTCCCCTGAAAGCAGTTAATAGAGGACTGGCACAACTCTATTGTTAAAGGAAAAGTATGATATATTGGGGCAAGCCACTACTAATTTGAGGTGGTGGTTGATATATTTTAAATGAAATAAATTAAAAATGTGATTAAAAATTTCCACCTGGTGTTATGAAGAAGTCACAATAAATAATTGTTTGTATTTATCAGAAATAATTGTAAAATGACACATGACAAGCAATGAAAATATTAACATATACATGTAATGATTTTAAATATGCACACGATGACTTAATTTAATAAATGAATAGATATATGCATAAGAAATGCATTTTATAACAATAAAAAAAAGTGCATAGGGCATTTTTTAATTCTATAAGTAATAAAAAAAAATCATTTGCATTTAAAAAGGAAATGTTAATGTTTGCAAATTTCTAAAACAATAGATACGTATTAAATCATCCCACACAGTTCTCAATTATCTATTAATAATACAGGTGATGTCCCTAAAACAACAAACAGATAACATACCTTATAAAATGTATATTAAAATAAATCAATACTAAACATGCAATAACTGATAAAATGATTTGTAAAAAAGAAAAAATACTTAATTTTATCTATAAAATTTGTATAGATCAAGAAGTAGTTTATCCTTTCAAAGTTGATGTTGATGAAAATATAAATTTATTTTTTAATAAATGTAAAACAATGTCAATACTTTTGAATTTTTTTAATTTATTGAAACAAAATATATTTATAATGATGTACTAACACAATTTATTTCAAAAAGAAATTTTATTGAAAAAAATATTTAATTGTAATATTTAAATTTCAACTAAATTTGAATATTTCAAATTTTATTTATTATTTTTATTACTTTTTTTCCTTCACAAAATTTTAATTAAAATACTTTATAATTTATATAATTTTTTCAAAAATTGAATAGTTTTTATAACTTATATTTCAAATTTATAAGTCAAATGTTGATTAAATTTAAAACAAAACAAACTTTTAAATAAATAAATGAAAAGTAAATCTTATATAGAAGTTTTCTTATGGAATTTGTTATAAAATTAAAATAGTGAAAAATTAAATATTTATAGAAGTACTGAGAATGTACAGTTTAAAATATATATACACTTGTTCTTCAATAAATTTTATATATTTAACAAAAATCAATATAAGGTGGTTATTATATAAGAAAGATCTTAATTAGCATTGCAAATATTAAGATGTATTATATTATTTTATTTTCACATTAAAGTTTGAATTGAAAGTTAAACTTAAAGAATTAAACATGTTTTCTAAGTAAATTTGCTTTGTTGGTTAATAAATTTATAAAATTGTTTTGCTTAGTACAGTTTAGCTTGATATTGAATAAAATAACCATTTATTTTAACTTTGTATTGATGAATTTATTTTAAATTTAAAATGTGAACATATGGTTTCATTTTTATTATATTAAAATTATATAAATTTCATTATAAAAAATGTTTAAGATTAAATACTTTGCACAAGGAGTTTTGTGAACAGTAATAGAAGGTAGATTATTATAAGATGAATGGATTTTCAGAAAAGTTACATTTTTAACCTTTCAAATATATTATATATTTAAAAAAATAATAGTTTCTGAGAATAATAATTTAATAAGAATTAAATATACAGTATTTGGATTAGTACCTGAATTGTTTTAAAGTTAAATTTTTAGTATAAAAATAGCATTATATTACAAATTTTTCAAGGTTGTTTAATTTAATTTGCTAAAAATTGTTTTTCTTATGTTAGAATGCATCTTTTTACAGTGCTATTTTTTATTTACATATTGAATTTTACTTTTAAATTTATTGGAATTTAGAATAACATGTACAATTTTGCTCAGATATATAGAGTTTAACTTTTTTATAGAAGATTTTTCTTTTATAAAGATATAAATTAAGGATGTGCTACATTGATAGACATTCATTAATAAATGTGCGTGTTTAAATATAATCATTAATTTTAATTTAATTTCTATAACACAAAAAATGTAAAATTCTCTATTCTTAAATATATTACAATTGAAAAATGGTTTTGCCAAAAATATAAAAGAATTTTCAATTTTAAAAATAATTTTTTAGAGAAAAATATAATACTTCCTGATTACAAGAAATATATTAAAACAAATTAAAAAATTGTAGACAAAAGCTAGCCTAGAGATTTATGGTGATCTTAAATTGTAAGATATATTTAATTAACTAATTAAAATTTGATATAATATTGCATGTAATGTTATATATAAACTCTGTGTACAGTTGTAATAAGAATTTTAATTATTAAAATATTTAAAATTCCATATTAAATATACAGTCAAACCTGTTTTTATGCGCTCCTTTTATGTGCGATTTTTATTTGTGCGATTTTTTTAATGCGAATTTTTAATTTGTGCGGTATAGTTGGCGACTAGTCTCGTGCGATTCGTCATGTCTCACGTTGACTTATTATAGCTAAATAAACTTATTATAGCATAAATGCACTTATTATAGTAATATTATTGCATGAATATGCGAAAAATGAAATAATTTACTTTTTAAGTCAACAAAACACCACCTGGACAAAAATATGTAAAACAGACGATAGACCAGACGATGCAGTCAAGTGCTGACATCTGTTGTCAATAAATTCTATTTCGTACGGTTTTGAGTTATTTTCTATGTGAGACTTTTTTTATGCGGTCCCTGTTGACCGCATAAAAAAATTATTTTTTTAATTGTGTTGCGAAAACTATTATTTACAGCCATTCGTGAAGTTTCGTGAGATTTTTTTTAATGCGTTTTTTTTAATGCGGTCCCTATCCCCCGCATAAAAACAGGTTTGACTGTATATATATATATATTAAATGAAACAATTAGATATATTAGAGGAGGATTTAAAAAATTAAAAATATTATCAAATTTATTTCAAGAATAAAAGAAAATTATAATTTGAGTAAATAAGCTTTTTTTTCTTAAACTATTAATTTTAATCTAATTTTGGTTTGTAATTCATTAATTATTGCCAGTGTAATTTTATGCTTAATTACTTTAAGATTAAAATTATGTATGAGTAAACTGCAATAAAAGAAAGAATGTCCATGTAAAAAATGTCTAAAATTGTATAAATAAAAATGTAATAATAAAATCTAAAAGTTGTTAATAAAATTTAAATTATTTTTGAATAAATACATATACATATCAGATTACATTAATTCTTAGATTCTTTTTATAATTTCAAAAGTTTTTATAAAGTAACAAAATACATTATTTTTTGGCAATAAATTAATTAGATAATGTAATTTTCACAGAATAAGAAAAATATTAAATAGAAGATTTTTGTATTTGATATACAGTATATAAGTTTAACTTGATTGATTGACAATCAAGTCATATAATTTTAAAATTAAGTCATTTTGAGATAAATTAACAAACCTGAACAAGAAAATAGAATGAGGATTATATATTATTATACTTAGATTTAAAATTATATCTTGTATTTCTGATTGTTACTGATAATGAGTCAATTAACTTATCTTAAGGGTGCTTTTGAGAAATCACCATATAAATTTATTTTTACTACATTTAAAGATGTACTTATATCAAATAAGCATAATTCTATTTAGTAGTATCTTTAAGTTTTATCAACTAAAGCATATAATTTTGAAATTTGATTTATATTTAATAAAAAGTTATTATTAATTCTTATTTAATTATTATACATTCTACTTTTAACTTGCATATCAATATAGAAAGGGAATATCAATCTTTATTCTAAATGATACTTTTCTAATATTTCGTTTCTATATTGATATGCAAGTTAAAAGTAATGGCTGAAAACATTTCTAGTTAAAGAAATATATTTTGATATTTTAAATAAGTAGTCTGTTTAATTTTGATTTTCAGTATGGTGCTTCCCCATTTTTGTGTTATGTAATTATTATTCCATATTTTCTAAAAAATAGAAGGTAAGATAATACTTCAAAAAGTATAAGTTCAGAAATTTTGCTGTTATTAAGACAAAAGAAAACATTTCAAACAACAAATTGAAATAAGTTCAATGCATTATTATAACATTGGTATTAAACATACACTCAAACCTGTTTTTGTGCGGTCTTTTTTTGTGCAATGTTTTATACGTGCAATGTGTTTTGTGCAATTATTTTTGTGCAGTATACCAATTTGATTGAAATTCATATACCGCACACAAAAAATCACACAAAACAAATCGCACAAATAAAAAATTGCACAAAAATAGACCGCACAAAAACAGGTTTGAGTGTATGCATTAATTCTAACAAATTTAGAATTGCTATGTAAATTAAATAATACTCTTTTAGTTGTTTGCCTGTTTAATATTTTAACTGAATGATAAGACATTAATATATAACTAAATGCTGTTTTGAAAGTGGATTAATTCAACCAACAAAAAATATGTTGATGCTTAATACATAAGATTAAAAAAAATAAAATGATATTTTATTTTATTAATGTAATTAGTATTTTAATATTTTATGAAATTGATAATTGAACATTTAAAAATTCTTTTTGCTGGAAATGGATAAAAATTGTTTACGTTTTATGTAGAATAAACAACTATTATTTTTTGTGTGTTTAATATTTCAATATCTAGTTAATTTTTAAATTTCATTATTTAATAACTTTTATTAAACAAAAGATAAGCAATTTTGTTTAAACAATATTGTTTATCTTTTTAAAAACAAAATTGTCAATTTTAAACATGTAGTTTAATAATAATTTAAAATTTGTAAAATCAGAAAAACAACAATTAAAATTTATACAAAAATGTTAATTAAATTTGATATTAAAGTATTATTGGGCTGCAATTTCAAAAAATAGTAACCTATAAATTCCCACTGTCATCCATTGTCTTGCCTTCTTATAATAAATTCAAGACCAGATATGAAAAGCTTAGGTGCAGGAGGCCCTGATTAACTATATATGAACTTCTGGTCTAGACCAGAAATCACGTGAATTCAATTCAAAAATTTTCTTGTGAATGGAGTTACATAGATGACTGGTATGACTATTGCTAACAGGAAAAGTATGATGTAGAGGGGATAGCCACTACTAATTTGAGGTAGAGAGTATATATTGTATATTAAATAAATTTAAAAATTGCATCCCAGCATTGTGGTGATGTCATGATAATTGCTCATTATTAAATAACTTTATTACAAAATTGGTTATTATTGGTTTTCTAGAAAACTTTCATCAGAAACTGTACAATTATTCTATCGTTATATAAAGGTGATAAATTACAATGTGTAGCTTTAGCTTTTAAATATAACAACTGACAGTCTTATGTTAAGTTTAGATTATTATCAGGCATCTTCTCCATTAAGAAAATGATTTGAAATGTTTTCATTAAAAGTTAGAAGAATTGTTTTAAAAAAACATATTTTTGATGACAGGAACATGTTTTCTGAAACTATCAAAGCAAAATTGTGCATGTTACAATTTCAGTTTAGCTGAAGTAATCATAAAGTCCAAAACTATACATTAAAAATTGTTTCGTTACTTTTTCTTTTACTTTTGAACAAAGCATGAACATTTTTTCTTTTTACAAATTAATAATTATTTTTTAAATTTGAAAAATTTGAATATATGATGTAATAGATTTAAAATTTTTTTATTGAATTTAAAATTGAAACTGTAAATTGAATATTTGTAATTAATAATTTAAAATTCAGGTTTTTCACTGTACAGAAAGTTTCATTGAAGAAGAAAGAATTCTGGTTAGTTTCTAATAGCAAGTAATCTTTTTGAGATTATTGTGAAATCACCAGTGTCAGAAAATATGAATGTTTTGTAATGATAGCAATTTTAACAATGCTATACTCTCTTGCTAATCTAAACCTGCACTAATTTAAATTCCATTTTATCCAAACTAGATTTGTTTGTCATCAAATGTTCTAGCCAAAAACAAACAGAAATCAGTGTTTGTTTTTTTTTTAATTTATTATTTTTTAGAAACATGAAAAATTTGTAAATTAGTATGGACTATTCACATTAAAATGTATATGTTTCAACATAAATTACAGTGTATATTTCAATACAATATATAATTCTTTTAATATATATATTTGTCTGTGGTCTTTTCCTTCCTTTACTTTATATATAAATTCTAGTGACATATCCAGGATTTTGATAATATTGGTTTTAACCAAGACAGATTCAGGGACACCAAGATATGTGCCCTCTGTCATTTTTTTTTTTTTTTGGGGAGAACATTACTCAATTATTTTAGAATTAAGTTAGTTACCTAACTTTTTACATCATCCTTTTTTTCATTAGCTTTTTAAAATTGTTAAATGGAAGTTGGAAAATAGATAATTGATAATTTTGAATTGATAGATTTATTTATAAATTATATAAACTACAGAATGATTTATACTCTGTGATTTAAAAAGGAATAAAGAATATATAAAATCATTGTTTATTTTTACTAGAAATTATTGAAATTGAAGTTATTTTATGTTCATATGTACTGTAATTAATTATCTTTTAGTCTGTGGTCTACACTTTGACATATTCCATGAAACATCAGTTTAAATTTTTCTATTATCACTTGAATTATGTTATTCTTACAAAAATTAGTTTCTGTAACAACAATATAAGTAATTTATATACTGGAATCAATGATACTTCTCCATAAATTTATTTTCTTTGTTCTTTGCTTATACATTTGATATACATACTAATGAACAACTGGAAAGATTTAACAGATAATATATTAAGATTTTTGTATCTAAAAAATTAATCGGTCATAATTAAGCACATTCTAAATAGGCATAGTAGACTCGGGCCTAGAGCAGCAGATTTTGAGAAGCAGCAAAATTGGTGGACATAGTACAGAAATTTCACAAAAAAGTATAAAATTCCAAATATTGCAGTATTTATAATTATTATTGTCATTTACATTACTTATATCATTGTTTCTATTAATTGATCAAATTACATCAGATAGCTTTGATTACTTATAATAATGTAAACACATACCAATATGCATGATGTCATTTTTAATTAAAACAAAATGTATCATCTATGTTAACTATACTGTTTAGTAAAATATATCAGTTTTAAATTAATTTCCAAGTTAGCATCAGAAGGATTTACATTTAGGCTACATCAGAAAAAGATGGCATTCTAGGAATTTCTAGCTTAGCATAAATCTGACTCTGTATATTGCTGTATACACAAACACAAAATGATTAGTCATAATCATATCTGATCAGTTTTTAGCCTAAGGAAGCTAAAACAATTTGTGATAGAAAGGCAAGAAATAAATGCCTAAAAGTTTATATATGAATTATAAATGATAATGTAATTATAAATTATAAATGAATAAGCTTGACTGAATGCTAGTCTTTAAAAATATATTTATAAAAACAAACTATGAAATAATGATGAGAAAAGAGACATATATTAAAGAATGAGAATAATTTTTATGTTATAGAAGAGATTATTCTTTAGTAATATGTTGAAAAATGAGAAAAAATACATTCTATTTGAGATAATTTGTTATCAGATTAAAAGTTGAAAGGAGGATGCAGACCTGTAATAAAAAAAATATACATTGGTCTTATTACAAGAAAGATTAGCTTAGATAAACACAAAACATATTAATTTAAATGAAAAAAATTATGGCTTTCCTTCTTTGTTTGAATTCATATTGCTTAATACCCTGATAAAAAACTAAACTTTGATTTGCTTTTGTTTTTGTTGCTTTGATTATATTTGTTAGATTATATCTAATAAATAAATGAACTTAGTTTTTTAAGTGAAAGCTATGTTCTTATAATCTTACATTAAATGATTCTGTATTAACATAATATAATGTTATTTTTAGAACAATTATGTTAATTTACAAAATTTTTTTTATCATTATGAACTATAAAATAAAAAAGAATAATCATGTTGTTTATGGTAATGACTTTGTACATAGAAAAGTTTTTCTATGTACAAAGTTTTTCTAATGACTGATATACATAGAAAGAAATGTATGTATATCTGGAATTTAGTTTTATTTATTTAAAAATAAATGAAACTAAATTCCAGATATATATAAAAACATGCAAATTCTTTCATAGTAAATGATCTTAAACTATGAAAGAATTTGCATGTTTTTCCTCTGTAAAGTTCAATTTAAAGTAGTACTGTTAAGTACTTTGTGTTAAAAACTGTTCAATATGATAGGAATGTTTTGCATTTTGTATTTAATCCTCCAATTACAACTTAATCGACTTATTTTAGCTTATTTTGTTAAATAAAATTTGAGGTTTTGAAGAGTTTATTCGTTCATATTTGTAACATACAACAGAAATTAACTGTTGTGAAATTTTATACCCAAAATACATATACTGTGTACATTATTATGGTTTATTGAACACATATATACTTTTAGAATTAAAAGAAATATAGAAAATATTATATATGTATTTTTATTAACATAAATTTGAAAACAAAATAGGAAAATGACTTTTAGATTAAATAATATAAATTTTTATGTTGGTTCTTAATCACAAATTTCAAGAAAGTATAAGCATAACAAAATAATACACGGCAAAATCTTGAAAATAATATAAACATTCAAAGACACCTACTATACTGGTTCAGCAAGTACATTTATTGGAAAAAAATTAATGTTTTCAGTCACTTTCAGAGACCTTTGTCAGATTATTACATGCTTCCAAACAAGTAATAGCATTCAATTTATGGTAGCAAGACGTCTGAGTGTTTAACAACAAAACCCAGATTTTTAATTAATTAGGAAAGATTACCAAAATCAATGTTATATATCAGGGGTGGCCAACAAGTCGATCGCGATCGACCGGTCGATCGCCAAGCCAATTTCGGTCGATCGCTAGCGATGTCTTGACTTAATGTATTATATTTGTAACCGAACGCAACTGTATGCATGCAGTTATGACTCGACTCATAAGCAGTGAGTGCACTTCGTACTGAAACAGTGTATAAACATAGTATGTATTTTGCACTTCCCCTTCCCCACTTAGACTATGCCTATGACAACAAGTCGATTGCAACACATTTTTATGATAAAAAGTAGATCTTATGTGCACAAAAGTTGGCCACCCCTGTTATATATCATTTAATTGCACTTCTGTAATCCTGAGGTAATATTTAGTAAGTAATTTAAAAATACATTTATATATTTCTCTATTTGTTTGTACATCAATTACTTGT
Source organism: Centruroides vittatus (assembly GCF_030686945.1). Classification (NCBI taxonomy): domain Eukaryota; kingdom Metazoa; phylum Arthropoda; class Arachnida; order Scorpiones; family Buthidae; genus Centruroides; species Centruroides vittatus. The sequence continues at coordinate 2,344,652 of NW_027122166.1, read as the reverse complement.
ATTGTTCTTTAATTATCAGACTCTACAAACCAGATTTGAAACTGAATTAATTTGTTCTGCATTTAGTTTCACTGAATATGTAATAAAAATAATTATCTTAGCAGATAGTGAGGATTCCTTCCTTGTGTTCTTGACTAAGATAATGTAACACTACATATAATATTACAAACTGAAAGTTACTAAAAATTTGTTAATGAAATAAATTTATTTTATTAAATGTTACATTAAAAATACACTTTTTATTCCCAGGATCATTCAATACTGTTATTTTCAAATTTAATATTGGTATTTCGCCAAAGTATTGTTGATAATTTGTGAATCACAATATTGAATAATTGGAAAGAACAAATTTTCTAGTAATAAAATAAACTACAAATAAAATTTTTTTATGTAAATGAACCATATAGTTTTTGAAGTTAAGTTTAAAAAGAAAAATGCAATAAAATTTATTATAAAATGAATTTAATGTAATTACAAAGTTACAAAGTTAGAAATTAAAGAAGAAAATTTATTACATAGTCACATATTAATGTATCTATGGTTGATAAACTAGATAATTTTCAAGAATACTGAATTTTTAAATTTCAAATTTAAATAAGTTTAAAATTTAAATGTTACATATTAACATTTAAATCTAAGAATTTTTCCTGTTTCATAAATGTGTTCACACAAAAAAAAGTTCTGGCAACATGTAATACAGCACTCTTATGTTTATTAATGATATTAATAATTATATTTCTCAAAAGTTTGAATTTATAATTACCTAACAAATTTTATAAAAACATATCAGATTCAATTTTAAATTTCCATTCTGTTTGCTAATGGATAGAGAATCATTTACATAACATTGAGGTTTTAACTAGAATATAAATGAATTTTCGTATGTAATTGTTCATGTAATGATCTAGTTGAAATCTAGCACAAAATGTGAATGAAAATTTGTGAAATAATCAACGTTTTAGAGAGATCATTTCTGTATAAATAATTAAAAATGTAATAACATTCACTTTTTATAATATACTGAGATATTTTGTGATTATTGTAGGAAATTATAAAGAATTTTTTCATAAAAGTTTTATAATTTTTTTTCATTTGATTGTTGAAAATGGATTGGAAGTTTAAAAGTAATTTAAATAATAATCTTGCCAATGTAAACAAAGTTATTTGACACATATGATCTCTCATATGTATTTCATATATGTCATGTACAGTAGAGTCCCGTACAACACGGGGGATTCGTTATTAATTATGGGAAATTGTGTTATTGAAACCTGCATTATCACACGATTTATGAAAGTTTAAACCTTGGCCTATAAGTTTAAAAAAAAAGTATATCTCTGATCGACAAAATTCAGGGGTTGTTGCTTGCTTTATTTGCGCGTTGTACGGGACTCTACTGTACTTATCTACTTATCTCAACGGAGTTCTCAACTTGTCTTTTATAAAAACTGTCATTATAATCAAAATATGCCGATAGCCAAAATTTTAATCCAAATGTAATTGTTTTGACAATTTAATGGAAATCTCTAGTGCAAGATGTATAGAAATGGTAAAATAAATTGTTGAATGTTATAAGATAATCTTATATTTATTTTGTACTTTTTATAATTTTGCACTCATTATACTAAAACAGTAGAGTAGAACAGCAATTTCCCATTATAGGGTAGAGACCCCAAGTGATCACTAATTCTTATGTGGTTGCATAAACACTGAGAAGAGGAATAATAATCATGAAAAATCTTCAAAAGTGAATATATTGTGTGTATTTTTCCTTTGTCTTTCTTTGACAGTCAAAAAAAAAAAAAAAAAAAATATATATATATATATATATATATATATATATAAAATATATATATATAGACAACGTTCAATTGAAAAAGATAGACAAACAGCAGCAGCAAGAAAAAAAGATTAATGGATTTGTATGTATGAAAAACAAATTAGCCAGAAACAATAATTGCTAGAAAAAGAATATAATGCAGAATTTTTAAAATATGGATTTCTGTATAAGGAAGTTAATGGTGAGCATCTATCATTTCGTATAATTTGTAGCAAAACTTATGCAGATTTCAATGTCTTAAAGACATTTGGAAGCAAATCATCCAATGTGCATTGGAAAAACTATTATAATTTTCGGAAGAAAACCTTCCAACCTAAGACAGTTCAAAATGATAAATCTTCAAACTTATAATATTACAATAAAATAAAATTTCAAAGATAAATTTTTATAGTTTTTGGTTGTTATTTTTGTGTTATTTTTATGTTTTAGAGAAAAATATTAAAAATAAAATTAAAAAAAATTTATCAAATAAATTCTTTTAGGTATAGATTTAATGTTGAATCAAGAAAATTTGTTAATGTTCAAATGGAATTGTAGAAAAACAGCCTAGGAATCACTGGTATAGAATGTTGCATAACTTTTTATTCTGATTAGAATAAAGTGTGCACGTACAATATATTTATAGGTATAAAACAGTCCAGATACATTTTGGATTAAAAAATATGGCTTTTTATAATGGTAGTCATTGTAACTTCTAGTAGCAGCTTTAGTATTCTTCAGGAGATTGGGATCAGTCTGTAATTCACAGCATTTAGTATTTCTATGAATTACAGACTGATATAGTGTTTCTTAAAGAAATTTTATTATTAAAACAAAGTATAAAAGGAAAAATAATTGATAATTGGAATCATTGATGAAAAAAGTGGACAAACACAGTGGACATGCAGACAGCATCCTCAAAAAGCCAACTGTCCCTGCAAAAAGCGAATGGTTGAGAGCTCTGTCTGTTATATATTTGCTTAAAATTTATAATCATTTACTAAAAAGCTGTTTGTTTTTATTTTACCATAAGAGTTAATAATTAATACTTCTATTTTAGTAAAATTTATGAATATATTGAAATTATATTTTTCATATGTTTTTATAGTCATTTAAATCTATATCTAGTAAAACACAGCAAACTTTAAATCAAGGAGCCAATTTATTTTAATCTATGAGCATTTTCAAGAAAATTGATTTTCTCATCCTAAGCAATCTCAAACTATTACAGTAGTTTTATAATTTTGATCTTACAATTTTCAGTCAGCTAAGTTAAACTTAGATACATGAGTCAACTTTTAGAAAAATTTTGTTTAAATTTATTTCCAGAAAAGTGTGTTAAATATTTTTGAGAAATTTATTAAGCATCAATTTGATTTCTAGATTATAAGATCAGGTCTAAAATATCAATAATCTGAAATTAACTTTGTATGCTGAATACGCTGATAATTTTAAATGGTCAAATTAAACTATTTAGTAACTCTCCAAAACTTGTTTAAACTATTTAGTGTAAAAGTGAAAAATACTTTCATTATATTCATAAAAGCATCATTAAATGGATCACAAGAAACAGTGTATATATCAATGATTAAACATTTTTGAATTGAAAAAAATCAGTTCTTAAATACCAGGAAATTTGAAAGTAACAATATTTTTATAGAGAAACATTATAGTTAAATTATTGTGTAATAAATATGTCAAATTGTGGTATTCTAATAATTGTATGTTGAGATAAGAAACTTTTTAATATTGAATGCTTATTGCCATTTATTTGGACAATATTTGAAAATTAAAAGAAAAACATAAATTATAATTTATGAAATTTTGTCTGTGATTATAGAACAGTTAAGTTACATAAAATTATAATTGAATATACATTTTAAGACAAAAATTTACATCTATAGCTCCTGTTTTAGCTGGAGTTTCAGAAGACAGCGACTACACCAGTGACGTTAGTTATCCCACTGGCCAACACCCAAGTGCCTCTGCCCACCATCCTAATAGTTCTGCTTCTCAATTTGGTGGTCCCGCAGTATTAGCAAGAAGGGCGTCGGAATATGCTCCTCCCGAACCAGAAAACGTCAGTCCATATGATCAAAATAGCTCTTATAGAAATAATATGTATGTTAGGAATGAAGACGTCAACATGACTTACGGACATTCAAATTCAAATCGGAGGTACAATGATGTCGAATCAGACCCGCTGTATTACAATAGCCGACCGAATGACCGTGTCATAATGCACAATGACAGGTAATTAACTTTTACAAAAATATTTTGAATATTCTATAATTAAGAAATAATTATTTTAAAATATTAACTTTTTCTTAAAATTTTTACAATGTATTATATAATTATTTTTATTTATGTTCTTTAACATTGTGGAATTTCTTACATTTATCGATGTTAAATTAATTATTAATTTCATTTAAATTATTATGTAATAAGTTTTCTCTGTTTCAAAGAAATTTTTGTTTAAATGATAACTGTTACATTGTTAAAAGTTTAAAGACAATAATATCATTTATTTAAATTCACATAACACCATTCAATTTAAAGTAATATTTAATTTCTATTCAAATAAGATACTTATCATAAAAAATTTACATTGAAATTATTATTAGTATTGTTTGAAATCTATAATAAATTATATTCTTATTATATTTAATTTTTTCACTTAAAAGTTTTCAATATTTAAAAAAAACAAATCCTTGATATGAATATATTTTATTTTTACAGTTTGCTAATTAATTATAATTTTCTTTTTAATAATATGTATTCAGATTAAAACTTGTTATTGAAGTAATCACAATACATCTTATTGTCATGTTAATTAAAATGAACTGATGTGTAATTAATGAATTAAATTAATTGCTTTCATATAGTGATTTTGTGTTAACTGTTAGTTAAAGGATGCAACTGGACAATATTTTATAAATAAATAAGAAAATAATTTATTTTATGTAAAGATTTTTGTATTTTTTTTTATTTGTAGATTATTATTGAGTCTGTGTTATTTAATCTAATAATTACTTATTCTAATCTATTTTTTCTTCTTATATATGTGTTCAAAATTTTCAGAAACACATTATTTACTTGGTGAAAAAATAAATTTATTTTCGTATAAATTAAAGAAATTCTTAATAACAAAATTAAAAATTTTTATTTTATATTTTAGTGGATACAGTTATGGGAGAAGTACCATGAGTCAACAGAGTACTGAAGAATATGAAAATCACACAAGCTATCCAGTTAATGAGAGAAATATGGGATCAAATGCACAATTTTGGGAAGAAGACGAAGAAGAAGATCCTGAAGAAGCATTACGTAGAGCGAAAATGAAAGAATCTGATCGTTGGACAAAACGTAGGCGTAGTTTAGACAGGCAACTGGGTTTTGATGATGGGCCTGTGGAAGATCGAACTGCAAATAATTACAATAGAGATTCATATAATTATCAAGATAGTGTTGATGTTTATAGACAGGAAAGTTACGAAAGTTATGGAGACAGTCATGAAGAAACAATTGTACATGAAAATAAAGTCTGGGAAGGGAAAACAGAACCAAAGCAAATTTATGAGCAAAAAATTCCTCCACATGAACAAAAAGCTATGTATAATCCAAATGTACATAATAAAGTTGTTTTAAAAGAACCATATAGAAACCATCCCGTTAGCAAAGAAAATATTCCAAAAGATTCTTATGGAAGAAATGAAATGTATGAGCATCCATATCCTAATAAAACGGCACATAATAGAAATGAAATGATGGAAAAGAATGTGCGAAAAGATATGGCTATAAGAAATGATGCATTTGGAAGAAAACCAGAAATTGTTCAAAATGAAGGATTTCCCAGAAAAACATTGCCCCAAATTCCTCCTGTAAGACGTGAAGTACATGATCGGAATAAAGATCATAGACAGCCAGCATTTGATAGAAAAGAAATCCCACGCAATGAAAAAGATCATAGGCATGATACATTTGAAAGGAAAGAAGTGTTATATAATGAGAGAGATCATAGGCACAATACTTTTGAAAGAAAGGAAGTATTATATAATGAAAAAGACCATAGGCACAATGCTTTTGAGAGAAAAGGTGTTCCATATAATGAGAAAGATCACAGGCATGATGCTTTTGAAAGAAAAGAAGTCATACATAATGAAAAAGAGCACAGACTTGATAATTATGAAAGAAAAGAAGTAATATACAATGAGAAAGATCATAGACAAAATGCTTATGAGCGAAAGGAACCTATATACAATGATAAAGAGCATAGGCATGACGGTTATGAGAGGAAAGATGTCTATAAAAATGAGAAAGATCATAGACATGAAACTTATGAAAGGAAAGAAGCATTATATACTGATCAAGATCATAGGCCTGAAATATACGATAAAAAGGAAATTCATTATAATGAGAAGAATCAAATACATGAAACTTACAACAAAAAGGAAGTATTATACAATGATAAGGAACATAGACCTGAAGTAATTAGTAGAAAAGATGCTCATACTAATAAAGAGCATAGATTTGAAACGTATGAAAAGAAAGAGACATTACATAATGAAAAGGATCTTAGGCATGAGAAAAAAGAGATGTTTAATGAAAAAGTTCAAAGACCAGAAATGCACAATAGAAATGAGTTTGTTCATGGAAATAAAGAGCAAAGACATGAAGTCTACGATAGAAAAGATGCTTTAATTAGTGATAAAGATCATGTACAAGAAATGCATGAAAGAAAAGAAGTGAGAATTGATAATGAACATAGGCCTGAAATGTATAATAGAAAAGATGTCTACAATGATAAAGACCATAGACGTGAAATCCATGATAGAAAAGAAAATTATAATGGCAAAGAACACAGACAAGATTTTGTAGAAGACATTCATGAAAGAAAAGATGCATATAGTGAAAGGGATTATAAACCAAAGCAACAACATGATAAGAAAGATGTATATAATGAGAAAGATCACAAACATGAATTATCAGAGAGGAAGGAAGTATTTAATGATAAGGATCACAGGCACGACATGCATGAAAGAAATGATAAAACTGTTAGACATGAATTGTGTGATACAAATGAAAAAGACCACAGACAAGAAATACATAACAGAAAAGAGATGATGAATGGAAAAGAGATACATAATAGAAATGAACTGTTTGATAAAAAAGATGTAGTTGTGAAAGAAGCACAAAACAAACATGAAATAATTGAAGAAGTAAATGATAAAAATGCATATGACAGAAGAGAACTTTATGAACAGGAAGACAGTAAGACTACAGATGAAGATTATTATGAAAATCAATGGGAAAGTCAGGAAGAGCCATTACAAGATTCAAAAAGTGAATGGGATAGTATGGAAAAAGAGGAGGAAATAATAGAAGAAGATGAAGAAGAAGAAGAACAACAACAACAACAAACTGAAATTATGAGGCCAAGTGCAGCAAAGGTATCGCCTAACAACGAAACTTCTTTAGAGACTTCAGCAGTTCCAGAAATTGAACCCATAAGAATAGAACCAGCAATACCAGAATTAGTTACAGCAGATGGTCAAATGTCTCGAGCAAAGATTCGATGGATCACTGCCTTTAACAAAATAGTAGCACAATTAAATGAGGTAAAATTTTCTTTTATTGATTTACTATTTAAAAATTGAATAAAATTTAAAGTTTAAAATTTTACACAAAAAAATTTTTTTATCATAAAAAGTAGAATATATTTTGATCTTGATGAAATCAAATTAAAATTTAATCAATTTTCAAACTATTATATTTAAAAATAGCAGTTTTGTCTTTCCATTATAATACTTAATTCTAATTAAATTTTTTGAAAATGAGATTTCTATTTGTAAAACTCATTTGATTAATTCCTAATAATAATTAGAAATAGTGGTAATCATTTCTAATAATAAAAATATATTTAAAATTATGCGTAATTTCTGTTTTTAATTTTTGAAATAATATTTGTGTCTAAAACTTTTTGAATTTCCTAGCAGTTTAATGAAAGCAAACAACAATCATTAATTTTATTTATCCAAACAAACAATACATTCATATAATACAGTAGTAATGAAATTTTAAATATTATCATAAATTACAGCTTTTCTACATTAAAGCAAATAATATGAAAATTCATTTTAATAATTGTGGAGCAGCTGTGTTTGATCAGAAAATGGTTAATGAGTCTCAGGAGAGATAAAATGGAATTAGTATCTCATTTACTACAAAAGATATATTTATGAGTTAATAAGATTAGTACTAGTTTTTGTTCATAATTCTTTCTCTCTCAAAATAACAAATACCGAAGTTTGATTAAATCCATTTAAAGGTATGTAAATTATTAAGAAAAAAAGCATGCATACATATACAAGGTTTAAAAAAATAACAACTTAATGTTAAATTGTTTCTAGCTATAATAGTCTCAATATTATTTAATTTGAATTTTTAAATTACAAAACTTGATTTCTAATATTTTTTTTTAGTTATTAAAAAAACCATTTTAATAGAGCCATTTAAAATATTTACTTACCAAAATGGAAATATTTGAAGAAATTAATAAATTTGTTATTACTGCAGTTAGAAATAGATGCAACGTAATTCCAGTATGCACATAATTTATGTAAATTTTAGCATATTTGTAAATCTTCTCAGATGGTCTGTCAACTCAATTAATATGAATCATTTTCTGCAATGAAAAAGTGGAAATTCTAATAGGGGTGTGATAATGATAATTCTGAATAAGTTGAAATTTGCAAAATTTAATAAACTGAAGGTACAAAAAGAAAATTGTTTAAATAACCAAGGAAAGTTCTGAAAATTAAAGTATTCAAAATAGATACAGCTTCTAAATTAATGTCAGTTTTATTAAAAAAATTCAAACAATTTATATTTTGTTAGTAAATTTTTATTTTTTCCCCTCCTTACATTTTGTACAAAGAAACCATTAGAAGCTGAGAATTCATTTTAATATTTTGAAGATTATTTTTATTCTTTTCTTTAAAACTGTAATACACTCAAACCTGTTTTTGTGCGGTCTATTTTTGTGCGATTTGTTTTGTGTAATTTTTTGTGTGCAGTATATGAATTTTAATCTAATTGGTATACTGCACAAAAATAATTGCACAAAACACATTGCACGTATAAAAAATCACACAAAAAAAGACCACACAAAAACAGGTTTGAGTGTATATTAATAAAATGTACAGTTTATTAAGTTATATAATTCTTAAATCTTTTCACTGCACACATAATAGATTGGTTTTGTACATATTAATTTAATTTAATTGAATATTTAAAATTTTTAAATAATAAAAACAGAATAAATTCACTTAAAAAGGCATAAAAAATCTCATCGAAACTTTGCAGTGTAAATTAATTAAGAAATTATCCAAAGATTTTAATTCTTTATAATCAACAATTTGAAATAATTTAATTACTCTAATTAAAATTTTACACTGAATATTTGTTTTTTTAATTACTTTTAGTTATATCATAATAAAAATTTTATCATCAATAACTACTTTTAAAATATAAACAATTACAATTTTTATTAAGTTAATATGTTTGCATCATTATTAATGATATCATAAACTTCAAATCTATTTTAGTGTTGTTATAGGTGATTTGCAAGAAAATTCTATCAGGTAAATGCTAGAGATTAATTTAAAATAATTTATTTTATATCCTATTATTTGAGTTTTTACACATTAGAGTTAATTCTAGATATATGAAATGATGGTTGTTTTACTTATAACTTACCTTCTTATTCTGAAATAATGGGAGGAACAGAGATGTTAAAAAGATCAATGTTTCAGAATAACTACATATAATTATAAGTGTAAAAAATGCTTCAAATATAATTAAAATCATTTTAGTTATATTATTGTTGGATTTCTCCTTTATACAAAAGTATATTACCATTATATGCTGTAGAAGCATCATTCACCAGGATTTGACTAACTGGAGATACAATCAATCATGATTAATCAGTTGTTGTTGTTTAAAAAATTTTAGATTACATACAAATGAATGTAAAACAATTGAATTTAAACTTGTAAATTTAATTATTCTATTATGTAGGTTTTCTTTTCAAGTCACAGTAATTACAATGTTGTGCAGTCAAATAAATAAAAATACAGTATTTTAAATGGGAATTCTATCTGGGTGCATTCTTCCTCCTCCTCCTCCTCATTATCTCAGATAATAGTTTCTACTGTATAGTTTTTTTTAAACCATATTTAACAGTGAGTAGATATATGTTTGTAAAAATAATAGTAAGCTTTATTATTTTCTAAAGAGATGATATCAAAATAAATATATCAAAACAATAATTTTTGATTGTGTGTATATTAACTATATATTATTTATTTTTTAAATTAAAATAGTAAGTATGTTGATTACTAAAGTTATATTTATACTTACTTTTTAGTTGAAATTTTGAGCCAAACAATTACAGAAAATTCAGTAAAAAATTATTATTAATTTCAACAGACATTAAGTAAATCCAAGATCTGATGATAAAAATATTTGGCAAAATAGCAATATTACTTTTTCTTGAAATATAATTAATTTTTCCTTAATTAGCATTATTCCTTTCTTTATTTAAAGTCTTACTTTCATTTGGAAACTAAAAGATTGAATCTTGTTTTTAGTTGGCTATTAAGACAAATCAATTTTTTAGATCTTACTGAATAAAACAGATGTCAATTTCAGTTAAATAATTAATTCAACCTGACACCGTAATGGTATATATTCACAAATGGTTAGAAATAATTATAAGCTCTAAATACTTGAAGATCTTTGTAAAGGATGATATTATAATTTGATAAGATTTCTATTAATTTTCTCTGCATACAATATATATGTATGCTTGTAATATAACAGTAAAGAAAATTATTTGATATCTGTACTTGAAAGGAACTTATATTATCAGAAATTGGCATAAATCACAAATAATAGATTTATAGTGGAACAACTAAATACATTGATCCTCAACAGAACTTTTTCTGAAAAAAAATATTTAATTATTATGGTGATGAAGCTAATATTATCTCCTAATTTTGACTTAAAAGTTTAAAAAATTAAAATGAACATAAATATAATCAATTCTTGGTTGAACTTTCAGATAGAACTAATTAGCATTTTTATACAGATTCTTAATGAATGATTTACTTATGAACTGAAGTATCTGGGTAGTTAGTAATTTCCAGTGTACTGTATACATATACCTGTATACCATTTCAGATGAGCCAAATATAGATTATTTGGTTCTGTATTTAGATATACTGTGTATACTTCAGAAATAAAAGCAATACAGGTAATGCATATAATAAGGAATTATCCTTAGACTTTTTGGATGGAAAAAACAGTCTAAACAAAGAAGAGACCATTCTACCATTTGTAATTTGACAGTAAGTATTATGGTAGATATAATATCTTGTTACATATATAATAATATTTTTTACTAAATAATTTATTAGTTTCTTCATATTTAAGATCTAAGTTACACCAATATAATCTGTTTCACTATGATCTAAAAAATTGATCATAAGAATACTTAAAAATAAAATTCTGTTGAAGTTCAAGTTATATCTAAGCTGGTGGTTATAAAAATGTAGTATTTTTGTTCTTTAGAAGCCTTAGAAAAAAGCATACTTTGTAATGTTTGCATTACCAGGTCAAAAGGTATATTAGTAAATATAAAATCGATTTCTTGTAATTCTTTAATCTTGTTAAATCATGTTAAGCCTATCACCAATTGTACTCTTACTTACTTGACAATTATGATGTGATAATTTATACATTATTCTGTCACAATTTTATATTTCCACAAATTAAGTATCTGTTAGACTTTTTTTTTCTGATACTTAATGTGCTGATATTATCTTGAAAATTAATTTTTATTCTTTATTTTTATCCTGATGTAATCAGTGAAAATTTAACATTTTTTCCTGAATTAAAGTAGCAGTCTGCTATTTTATAAAATATTTTATTCATTTATTATTTTAAAATATCATCTGATAACATAATTTGGACAATTTTCTCTTTCTTTTTCACTCATACACATGAATAGCAGAAATTAGTGTCATGATCTCCATTATTTTAGTATTTTTACTTTTTGGAGAGGAACCTCCTCACCTAAACATTTTTTGTATGTAATGTATATTAAGTGAAATTTTGGGAAGTTAATAGTAACAGTTCTGGGTCTTTCAGAGGTTCAGAAAAACCCATTTCAAGGCCCCACTATATTAAAGAAGGCCTTAATAATATAATTTTATAAAAATGAAGGTGTTATTTAGGTATAAATGTTCCTGTTTGTTGTGTGTGACTGGTCTGCAGTTCAATATGTTGAGGTAGGAAGAGAATCAAATAGGAAAATTGATAAGTTTTAAGTTAAAAACTTTAAATATTGCAAGTTTTTATTTAAAAATTTTAACGTAGATAACTTCTCAATTAAGATGTCGACTTTTTTATTATTATTGTAAACGTCTTAATAATACGATAGCACATGTTTGTCATATCTAACAACTTTCTAGTTCTTAATGGTGTTTCAAACTTCAGATCATAAATGGCAAGTTCCTTTTACTTCTTGTCTCCAAGTGTACAAGAAAAATTTTCAAAATCTCTCCTTTAATTTCATCACTTTCGGATCGTTGGTGCGAGACAGGAAACAAGACGATAAAAATGGGTTATATTTAATAACTTAACAACCAAATTGAAGTTGCGAACGGGGTACCATAGAAAATAATCGTGATTGATGACAGGAGGTAAGAGAAGCGAAGTAGATATTTGTTAAAATGTACTCTTTTTGACAGAATATTTTTAATATATTAATAATATTAATCCCGATCGGTGGTAGGGATAGAAGCGAAGTCGAAGTGACACCACCACGCCAGCATTAATCATGTTATGCTATTAGCTGCGAGTCATCACTCTTAATTACACTTTAATGAGCCGCTTCGAATCGCCTTGGCGTTCGATAGAAAGACCTTCGACTTCTGTTTTTGTTGTAAAAACTCCCAGGAAACTCGTCTGAAACAGATTGCTTTCGACGTCTGAACGTTTCTGCCTCAAAGATTTGGGATTTAGACGTCTGCTCGGATGATAACGACAGTTGTAAAATCTGATAGAAAGCAGTTTCTCTACTCGTTACGTCCTCTATCTATCTCAACCTTTATTGTTATATTGTTCATGTATCACGTTGGCTAACTGATACAGTTGAATAGTTTTCGCTTTAAGTTAACTATCCGCCTTACATTCTGCCAGTTTTATGAACGGAAATTGTCGACAGACGTCCGGGACGTTCTCAATAAAACGGTACGGATTTGACTAATCATAAAAGCATTTAACTCGATTTAATTATACCATTTATGCGTTTAATGTAATTTACGAATAGATCACATCAGGATTTGATCGCATAGTTTGTTTACAGGTTTAGGAGCCTAATTAAGATGGATTTCCGATTGCACGAATACGGTTTAAATTCAGTTGGATTAATTCATTTTGAGAATTTTCAGATACCAAAATCCTCTCCATTCTTCGGTATCCGGTAAGATTTCTTAATACCAAAAGCCATTTCCGAACTGCTTTGTTTCCTGGAGCGTTAAATGACGTTTTTCATTCCTCTATTCTGCGATCTTAACTCGTAATGAACGTCAGGACCGATTAGTTAAGCTAAGAAAAGACAAATATTTATGTCATCGCTTGGTTCCGAGTTATATAAACCGGTTGAATCGGCGGAGGAAATCTAGATGGATGGAGATGAAGATAAGATACGCGTGTCGAACACAAATTGTACGTGCCACCTAAGCGATTAGAAGGCTGCTCGACTCTAGAAAGACTCATAAATTAAACGAGCACTTTTGAAATTAATGAATTAGTTGGTACGTAGTCTTTCTATAAAGATCCAGCTTTGGAATTGAACGTAATTAATTAAAAAAAAATTAAAGTAGATACGCCAGCGAAGTATAGTAAAAATAAAGTATGGAAATATACTCATTACCTCACTGTCAGGATAAATCGAAAAATTGGCTTATAAATTTAAAAGTTAATGGAGGAGAAAGAGACAAAAGATGTAGTCGGAACGATTTGAAAGCTGTATTCTCAGAGGATGTGAAGTTATTTCCCCCTCCACATCTTATTAATTTAGCCAATAAAATTCCTATCTAATTTATTTTTTTCTGTGCCGGCCGTAAATTATGAGTGACGTTAGAAAAAAAGGCTGGTGAAACCCGGTAAACAAGCGTTAATTTTATCTTCAAGTCGAGAAATTTTTGCTTTGTTCTTTGGATTTTTGGGCTCTGTATGGAGACAACTTTAAAGTAATAAGTTATAAACACGCTTTTAAGATTATTAACTGCGGCATAATTATAATCATAATTCTCTAATGGAAATATAAGCCGATGTTAAATGAGAGTTGAAGTTAAGGTCCAACGTAGTTACAGTAAATAATATTAATGCATTAATAGTAGCTTTACTCCATTTATCTCGTTCAAAATGGGATATTAAACTGATTTGTTTGGATTTAATATAATAAATAACGCGTTTTGGCTCGTTTAGATCTTAGCAAATGTTAGTTTTCCAGATCTTTCAGTACAGATGCTGCTTAGAGAGAATTAATGGCAGTAACGATTTTATAATTTCGTATAATTACCGACTCGATAACATAACAAGCAAGTCTAGAGGAATAATTTTAAAACGTGGAAATTCGTTTTGTAGAAGAGAGACTTTCTACTTCTGTTTGGAGGTGGACTAATTCAAATTTTGGGAATGTTTAATTTTGCGCTACGCTAGAATTAAGCTAATTTTCATATAAGAGGGATAAATTTAACTTTAACTCTCCCTTTAATGGGATTTACGAATTATAAACGTTAAGAAGAACCTGTTTCTGGTTCAGTGCTTAAAGAGTTCGTACATATTTCATATAAAATGGACGAAAAAGTTTTATTGCCGCTTTCAAGGTCGATTTTATGGCTTCCGTAAATTGATTCAGGTTAGAATTTATTGTTTGAAGCTGACGGGAACCATCGTTGTGAAAATTGTATATTGGAATGATATTTACGAATGGAATTTTAAGTATATTTTGATAAACGAAATTTCTGTATCGGTAATTTAATATAGTTAGTTCTACAGTGGGATTTTCGAGGGATTTTTCTCTGGATCGTTTCCTGTCGATGCAGATAGCAATCCAGTGCTATCCACACATTGCTAAAGGCCAATCGATGACGTTCCTATTTTTCTGCGTGTCCGAAATTGTTTATTTTTCGGAGAAGAGAATCATCTGCTTCCTTTTTTTTCTGAAGGGATCCTAATCAATCTAGAAAACAATCGACAAAACGAAAATATTGTGTTTCTTCTGCGAAATTTTTTCCTATAGTTAATCGAAAAAATGTACAGAATAGCAAATAGCATTTATTCTCTTGCGCGAAAAATTTCATACCTTAATTGATAACTGATAAATACGATTTTTGTTTGAGATTTCACCGCAAAAAGCTCTCATCCGATCGAGTTTTTCCCCCCACGCAATATCGATTTCGGATAGTTTTATCTAACTAGCTACCTGCTTAAGTTTCGTATAAACGAATGCAACTGCCCGGATAATGAGAAATATTGATGAAATTAGTGAATATTTCACGTTAACTGTAATGCATAAACTTGGGATTGCGAATGGGTAAATGCCCATTGATTGGATTATCACCTTCTGGAGGTTACCTCTCCGATCGATCATTTAACCGACTTCGTTCAATTTTATCCCGTATTTTTGTTACTATAATAGCACTCTTATGTAGGATAAGGTTCACTAAAGTACCGTTTCGATTGATTTTTTTTTTATTTACTAATAAAAATACAAGAGAAATCTCTCGAGGCATAGCGCTCCATATAAGCATCCAAAACGTTGTGGTATGGTCGGCAGACCGTGTCCTGTAACGTCCAAGATTGTGTTGCATCCAAACCCCTTATACGGATTTTGTTAGACAGAATGATGGATGCGATCCTGTCACCTTTCCAGACACTAACTGCATCGTTGTCTTGTCTGCATTGTAGAGACATTCGACCATTTCGATGGCTTCCATCATAGACGAGTGTCCATTTCTCTAGCATATTTTTTTCCTCCTCCTTTTTTTACCCCTTTCCCCTTCTCCATGTAGAAGCATTAAGTTTCCTGGCTTCTCTTCTCGTTTTAACAAAACTCTCCAGAGTTTTCAACTTAGGAATTGCCGACCGTGTTTAAGAGGTCGTTCTGCAATTTTCTTAGTATCGGCTACTACTACTCTCTAAGTGCTTTTACTGTTAACAGTACACGGGCGCTCGATGCTTTAACACCTTGTTAACTGTTACACGGGCGCTCGATGTTTTCTATCGATCAGAATGGCACGGTGACTTACAGATTTTTAACTTGTAAAAGTGAAAATTTTGTTCTTTTTTATACGAGTAAATAGGATAGCGTTGCAGAATATAGAATATTCTTTATGTATCGAATAAAGTTTAGTAAAGCGAAAGAGAATACTAAAACGATAGCGCCACTTCGCATAAAGAGAGGTCCTTTTTTTTGTGTAACTTGTTGATAATTTTCTAACTTAGACGCCATTTTATATTTGAATAACAATATCGTTGATAAACAAACAAAAAAAAAAAAAAAACAAACTTTTTAGGTAACGATAGCGACTTTGCGTGATTCCTCCTTTCAACACTTCAGTTTATATAATGTATTTCTTGCGGTTGGGCTCTACTTTTGTGTGGCTAGAAAGATTTCTATATAAAAATTTCCCCAAAAAAGATGAAAATCCGATTTTTAGGGTGAAGCGACTCAAAGTTTTTGTTGTTTTTCCTTGCTCACCTCGTTAAACAATTGCGAAAAATCAATCGAAATTCAAGAAATGTTCCTCGATAAAAGTTTTAAATTTGGAGCACGATCGCGCAGAAACGAAGCCAAATCAGAGAAAAGCGACGTTGTAAATCTAATAATAATAAAAACAATTTATTTTTATACTAAATATTAACCGATTTCCCACAGATATTCATCTACTTACATAAATTTTACGCAATGTTAGTTTTATTTTATTTTATTTTTTTCGTTTCTTGTTCGCAATTCTCGAAACGCGTTTGCGTGTCGAGCGGTCATAAACCGAACGTTCGTTGTAACAAATGCAAATGATTCACTTTGTACAGCAAACCCCACCATATAAAATGTGTTTACTGCAATGTAACGTATTGCTCTCTGAAGGGCTAGCTCTAGCTAGCTGTATCAATATCTTGACTTTAATCGAGTTATATTGCTGAAAATTGTTGTATGAGTTCGCTTCTTGTACGAAGAAGAATATATGTGACAACAGTTCGATATCTAGAATGGACGAGACACTATTATGCTGTATAGGTCTATCGGTATCGATCAGACTCGTAAACCTTATTACCTATCGCTTCAACTTCCTGCACTAATAAAAACACGAAGCGAAATCTCACTAACACATTCTAGAAATCCGATTAAATATCCAAACTAGTAAATTATCTAGAAGTGCGGAGACAATAGTGCACTTTGGCAAGACAGTAAATTTTTATTATTCTTTGCTAACGTTCTAGATCAAAAGCATCTTCATCAGTAAATTGAAGGAAGGAGATTATTCCTCTAACGATTTCTTCCCATTTTTTTCTTCTTCTTCTTTTTAAAAGTGTTTTCGTGAAGTTTTAGTTGTTGAAAAGAATTGTTACTCTAGTTAATGAAAAGTTTAAATTAATTTAATTAGTAAATTGTAATTTTTATAAGCTGGAAACGGAGTTTGGCCACTTTCGTGTGGTTACGGATTAAGGGCTTCAATGATGAATCGAATTTGTTCGTGTGTGTTCGTTTATGAATTTATATGTAAAGATTAAGTGGGTGTGTTTGAAAATGTAGTAAAATATTGCTATGTATAACAGGGCTAGTTTTTAATTTTAAATGTATGTAAATTTTTGAGATTAAGTTAGAAGTTTGAAGCAACTTTTAGCGAGGTATCTCGAGGAAGTGAGAAATGGTGGAGTAATGTAAACTAAATTTTTAAATATTTTGTGACAACATAAGAAATTTTGATGGTAAAATAAATAAAACTTAGGGACGAGTTGAAATTTTATAAATAAAGTAAGAAATTCGAGTAGATTTTGAGGCAAATGTTGGAATTTTAGCAGTGAAATTAAAATATTGTAGATGAGTAACGTGCATTGAATTAGAAATTTGAGTTGATTTTTTGACAAATGAAGATCGTTAAATAAATTTTTGAGAAGTTAAAAATTTGAATTAGAACCCGCTGCTTTTTTTAAACCAAAAAGAGTTTTTGAAGTTTTCAAACCTCGACATAATGCCTTTTGTGAACGGACCTCTAAATGTTAAATAGAAAATCCCTCAGTATCTATCAATGACCAAATATTTTCTGTGATTTCTTCACATGTCTAACACTAAATAGGGGCCAATTTTCCGTAGAAAGTTCTCCCGGAAGGCACTTCTCCCTGGTAGATGTGTTGTGTTGCCTTGTCCCACGAATTCAGTTATTAAATATATAATCTCATGTTGAAAAGTAGCTTACTTTATGTAGAAGTACTTCAGTTTAGCGCAACACAAGTTTAGTGCTAGTTTGAGGTGAACAAATGGTATCGCTAAATCGAAGTTTGACTGTGTAGACTATAGCACTTGATTGTATGGCTCTCACAAGGTGAGTGTTCCGGTTTAATTCCTTATTTGCAGTATGAATCAGGGGGCATCATTCCCCATTCTTATTACTTATATTACGGGTCAGGACTACTCGTAATGGATATAATACGTGGCCATATAGCCTACAATGTGCTGCTCCTTCGTTTTAATCAGTCAATCAATTACTTTGTTACAATGTTCTTAGTTCTAAATATAGAAACGATAATAGTTCAAGTTCATTTTTACAACTTTAAATCGAAAAATAATGCAATCCCGCTATTACGCAAATGAGAATTAAGGGATGGAAATGAAGACCAACTAAATGTTTTAAAGAGAAATTTACAGTACAATAATAATTTTATTGATTAATAGAAATTACAGATAATTACAGTCTTAGTCTAATTTTTGTGAAATTAAAATGTTATTTCTAGCATTTAAATAGGGTAATTAATACAAATTATCAACAATTAAGCCAAGTTCTTTCATTAAAATAGGCGAATAATGACAATAATTTCCACGAAAAATAAATTTCACGAAATTTTTAAAATCGAACCGAACAGTTTTCTGATACACAAACCTAAAAAAAATTATTTTTTAAATGAATTAAGTAGAAAGGGAGCTACAAACAGGTATTTTTACCACAGAACTTAATTATAATTAAATATTTGCTTACATGTAGAATTTTAATCGAAGTAAGTACCCATTCTCGAGGGAGAAGAAGCTTATTATTTTATTCTTAAAATTTTTAATTAAAAAATATTTTTTAAGTCGAGTTACGTGTTTTACTATTGAAAATTCGAGGGTAGAGAAGCTCTTTAAGTAACAGCAACGAGCCGAAAAATTACGAAACGATTCGTAGGCGAAGAAGAATGTGTGGCTCCTCTACTTTTAGGAAAAATATGCTCGATGAAAAATACAGCGACGTATATACCACATATTAAGAATTCGTCCCCCCTCAAAAAGTGAAATTCCATCTCTTCATACGCTCCTCCACATGCACACAGACACGTGCGTACACCTTATATGTATTTCGAGTAAATTAAAAAATAGTTACCGAAGTTTTCCTATTTTGAATGTAAAAGAGAGAAAAAGAGGAATTTCGATATTAAGTTTCTCACTTTCTCCCTCTTTAACTCACTTTCTCCTCTTGATTAAAATGTTTCTACTGTCTGAAGCTAGATTAAAACTGTCACAGTTTACAGTTCCTTAATTGCGAAACTGCTCCAAAGGGGGGTCATTTGCGGATTACTTACAAATCTTTCCACGGAATTATACGATTTTTGAAGAGGTGGCAGTTAAAGATTTCTATCATTTACCATCAAAACGATTGTTTCTCCATTAACGACAAAGGACTTTTAAGAGATTCGATAAGGCGAGCGAGCGGAAAAATATGGCTACGACGTGATTCTATATACAAAACTGTCGAAAGTAGTCATAGAAAGATGCAGCTACTTTTAACTATTTTCGATATTTATGCGTTCCAGATGGTTGCTAGCTGGTCGTTAGCTAACTGTGGACTTGATTTATTGATGTTTAGATTGGGTACGAGAAGCGGGAATCTCTCCGAATATTTATTACGTAAAATCGATGGAATTTCTAGGAAACTAACTCTCTTCGAAAGTTTTTTTCCTCCTCCTGCCATCTCTGAGATGTGAAAATTCAATTTTTAAACCGCCGGCTCCTACAGGAGGACCTGTTTCTGACGGCCATACAATAACATTTTTCATTAGAATCACGGCACGTTTCTTAATATACGTGTTTGAGAGAAATCGCAATGATGTCGTTTAAAGAAGGGGAAAAAAAAGGAAAGAAAACTCCTCCTGGTGAAATCCCGAGAACAGATATTGGATAAGTTACACATCTCGAAAGAATCATATTTCTGTAATCTTGTTGAACCATGTCTTGTATGACTGATGGCACTGGAAAAATCAAGAAAATGTTTATTTCGCTTCCTAAAAGTTATCAAATTCCGTTGCATGTAATATTTAAAGCATTTTTGCAGCGAAATTATGGTACGGACGTATTATTTTATCCTATTTTTTGCAGTGTTTCGAAGGAGGAACGTTCGAATGGTTTGCATCTGCCACACTTTAACTCCGTAATTTTCCGATTTTTTTATATATATAAAGCAACAGATAAAAAACAAAATATATTCACGCGAATCGTTTAGTAGGAAATTGAAAATTTTGAAAAGCATTACAGGGTAAAAATTGTTGTTTTTCAACGTAAATTTCGGGTGAAGAACAGATATAATGTGTACTAGTAATTGCTCGAATGCTCCAGCAGCTTATTAAGAAACTGTACAAGAGATGTTTTCTAATTTTATACAATAGTTTTAATCTCTCTAAATCAATAAAAAATCATTCCCTGAACATCTTTTTAAATATATATATTTATATATTTTTCTATTCTTCTAATTGTAGTTTTTAGTAATGGAATTTTTTCTCGTCCAATCGAAGACAAAAATAGAGAAAAATTCCTGATGAGATTGCTTATTCTTCTATTTTTAATATCGCAGAAAAGTCGTAGAAAATAATAAATATATCGATAGATATTTTTCTTATAGTTCGTTTTTTATTGATCAGAATAAGGTTAAAAAATTTTCTAAGAAGATTAAAAACCAGAAACAAGTTTTAATAATGGTTTAACCGCATTAGAAAGATTTTAATTCACTTAGATTATTTATAAATAATATCTCCGTCCTAACCTGGTTAGAAAGTCATTTATCATTCCTTTCCACTGCAGAATATTATTATATACAAACCAAGTTTTGATTTTTTTAGAGAGTAATTATTTTAAAAAACAGAACTTCTACACCACTAGATTAATATAAATTCCTCCTGGAGATGATCTTCAGTTTGTTGTTTTTTAAAGTTCTTAATTCGTGAGTGTTTTATGTCTGTCTGCTGTGTTTATACCGTTCTATGCGTAACGCGAATTGATTGCGCTGAAAAACGTTCGACTAGCGTAACATCGCGATGCGCGTCACGTACGAGATTCCCTGTATTAAATCTTAATCCCCACTCTCCCGAGTACTTAAATGTTTGAAAGGATGTAGCAAATCGTAGATTACATCGATACCTGCATAAGTCGAAGTGAACGGGGATAAAATGACTCGAATTTTAACGTAGTCGGATCGTTAGAGAACTTTCAAATCGCACGCCAACTCGGAATTCGTGTGTTGGAAACTCGTCACGTGCGAGAGAATGTCATATTCTATTCGGGAACTTTTTTCTTCGTTACTTATTTACCCTACACTAACATTTTGACCTAGTTTGGAGTCGTAAATTTCCTTCTCGGATCGATTTAAACAAAGTAAAATGTATGTTTCTTCGACTCCATTCTGACTGAGAAGTGACTCGACTGACGCGTAAAAGTATATTTCAGAAATTTGTACACGTTACGAAATTACTTTTATACTACTTTTAAAATGATTCCGTGATTGTTTACGGTAGCATCGCTGATTAAACTTTGGAAAGGACATGTAAATAAATTTTCTCTGTTGGATTATCCGATCGAAACGACGTAATTTTGTAGCATTAATGTATGATTGCAAAGTTACTGTTGTTGTGTAACAAATAAGGGGATTAAGGTACCTTTTACGTCACTCGCGTCCTATTGTTAGCATTTTGTAACTTGATTGAAATATTCTTTGTCGTTGCCATCATTCTAGTGTCTGAAAAATCTGTATGGAAACTTGCTCTAGAATCTATTATATTTTACATCCAAATATTATGGACATCATCTTGTTTCATATTTCATTTAGCTGTATGCACGATGTTACATTAAAGTTCTTAATTTGTGTCTGTCTGCATAAGTCGAAGAAAACGGAGATAAAATCCAAACTCCAATTCTTCAAACTAAAGACCATTCTCAGAAGGAATTGAAAATATTTTGAATTTTCGCCATTACCATGATTCTAGCTTGTTTACCTGTAAAGTTTCAAAATTCTTTCGGAACTGTGTAGAATTTTTTTTTCTTTAGAATCTGTTAGAATCTAAAGTGTTTCAAAAATGCATGCCATCTTGTTTCATATTTACATTAACTGTATGTATGAAACTGTAATGAATACACGAATTTTGTGTTTCGTACATAACAATCTCTCTAATATTCCTTTTTTTTTTTTTTTACTTGCTTCTAACGAATTTTATCAAATTTTCGGATAAATTTCATATTTTATTTAGATTTAGTTTGAACGAAGGTGCAAAACTTTAGTTATATTGACTGCCATTTTGTTAGTATCTAAAATGATATAAACTTGTTTATTATCCGAACTGAAGAGAATTTATTAATATTACTTTGTGCAATGTTTTCCTGTGTTTTCATTACAGGAAATTACTTTCCTATCTTCGGATTCATAACAGATTTATACACTAATTACACAAAGAGTACAGTTTGGTATGTTAGATACTAACCAGCATATTCCGTGAAGTTTTGTTTAGTGATACACAAAAGTTAGATTACGCTTTAACGTTTTACAATTTCTTTATTCGTAAAGTTTTGTTCAGAAGGGTCCGCGAAGAAAGTAATTTTCTGCACGTTACACTGATTTTTGGCAACGCCACTTCAGAAGGTAAAGCAGATAGAGCACGCTTTGTGTCATTTTTTGTGATAGAGCACGCTAACACATTTACCGAACAGTTTTACCAATTAAATTCGATAACCTTTGTTCATATTTAATGTTTACTCCAATTAGCCTTTTTTCTATCGTATATAGCATGCTATAGTTTTATTTTCATTATTTTTTGTGGATAACTGTAATGCCACATTGAATAGACATACACAAAAGGTTGTCACGAACAGATAGTTGCAGCACAGATAAATTTATTTTTTGTGTTCAGAATCGGTTAAAATTGATAGTTTCTCGAAAAAAAGAAATTAAAGCTAATATAAACCATAATGGAGATGCGGTCGACATTTTTTTTTTTTTTTTTAAGAAAGGATCACCAATCCAACATGGCTAGCCGAATGGCCGAAGCAATTAAGGCCCATCAGTGGCAAGTGAACATTACTAAACACTGGTTAGTTCGAAATTCAAGGAGGAAATAATTGCGACTTTGAATTATCCGGAATTTACATATATCTGTACAATATTCCAAATGCTACGTAAGTGATGTAATTTATTAAGCAAACGTAATACGGATACGTATACAGAACGCAATTTTCGTTAATTAAAAATTAATAATAATATAAATATGAAGGTAAATGGCACGTGTCCGATAAGAACCTCACAGGTTGCCAGATAGGTTTTATAAAAAGTAAAGCAAAACTTTTTCTAAATGTAGCCCAAATCATTTTTAAAGTAGCCCAAAAAGTAGTAAGTCACCGAAATGTAATAGCCTAGAGCTACAAATATCTCAATTTGCTACTTGCAGCACTATCTTGCCTCAAATAGCAGATTGAGATATTTTATCCAACCCGTAAACCAGTCATATTTTATAATACAAAAGAGAAAAGGGTAGTCCATGGATAAGGCGACACCCGAAAATATGTTACTGTAAAAGCAAAGTTATATTGACCAGATTAGAATTGTTCTTGGTCTGATATTCTCTTGGCACTTCGATCTAAACGAACGAGTTAACGCATATGTCAGGACAGAATTTTCACTTCGAATTTCGTAGTAGCCTTATTTCGAACTAACCGAATTCCTTAACATGTAAATCTTTATATCCCCAGCCGAGACAAAAGTACAGTTACAAACTAACGGAATTTCGAACTATCCAAGTTCGAATTAATTTCCTCTACTGGGTTTTCGCCTCACCGACGGGCTGGCCGCTTGGAGTTTTCCGGTTCTAATACCTAAATAGGGATCAATTTTCCTCAATCCTCCAGAAGCTACCCCCTTGATTGATTCCTCCTGTGTTGCGTTGCCTTATCCAAAAAATGAAACCTAGGCAGTTAAGGCATCAGCGCACTGATCTGGAGGATCCGGGATCGAATTCAGGCAGTCAAAAAACCCCAGAACCAGCGATGGATATGAAAAAATGATTACTGCTCGCAGGGCGCACAGTTTTTTAAAAAAAATCTATATTACGAGCATTGCTGTTAGAGTATTAAATTATAAAGATATAGGACGTATTTTTTAGTTTTAAACAGTATTACGAATGAATTTAAGAACGTAATTGTATGGAAATTAAAACACGAAGGATGAATTTGGAATGACGCTATCATAGCTTATTCCATAACTTTTTCTGCACATTGAGCTTTAAAAGGTTAAGCAGTAACGCCTACTATTAAATTTTTCCTCATCTGTACTGGTTCGAGGGTTGAATTTGTGTACTGTGGTCCCTAAGCCAAAACAAAAAAAACACTAAGACGGTTTTAGAAAAATTATTGTCGACTAGAATTTAAAAAATAATAAACAGTGAGAGGCCTCGAAAAGAAGGCTTCTAAGCCACGACTTACGTTAGCTTATAGATAAATCTGCACGCGCGACATCGGCTGGCCCACTTTATAGCACCAAATAACCATTTTTAGCTGGTGTCTCGCCTTACAAAAATTAATCATTTAAGTTTTCAGAATAGTCTGTTGTTGGCCGGAGATCTGCAAAGAAAAATTTTAAGAATATTTCCATTTCTATAAATATTCCTTTTTACTAATGATTCCAACAATGATAAATTATTTAAATGCGGTTCAAAGTAAAAAATCACCGAACATTAAAAAAAAAAAAAAAAAAAAAAAAAAAAAAAAAATTAACAGAACTTAACACTGCCCTCGACAAACTTACGAGATATTTTGTACACGTTTATAAACGGTCGAACAATTCTAAATAGCCTTTCTTCGGTATAGAAATTGTATTGTTGGCAATAGTCAACATACCATTTTGAAAATATCTTTCGTCTTTCGATACTTATTTGTTAGATTCCTCCAGAACGGCCATTTCTTTTTTGTTGGAAGGGTGGTATTATGCTTTTGATCGTTATACAAAATACATTGAAACGAGTCGTGTGGCCTATTTAGATGTCAAAGATATGAAAACAAGCAGGAAAGAAGAAGAAAATCTGTTTTTATATCACTGTTTCCTTGTGGGCGTTGGAGATCATCGATACGAGTGGGTGTTTGTTTGTAGTCACATTTATTATGTACGACTTTTTTTGATGGTATAAATAATATTTGAAGAGGTATTATTTTGCGCATTTTACTTGAATGATTAATTAAATGAATTCTTCTTTTGCAACTGTTTAGAAGAATAATCAATTTAAGACCGTTAAAGAATCGATAGATAAGTAAACGAAGGGTAGGTTAAAGCAAAATATTTGCGTTGGGTGTGAGGATATTGCGTGACTGAATAAACACGTCGTGCCAATTAAAATGTTTTAAAAACTTGCCATTTATTAAAATATACGTTTCGTTTATAGACATTTGTGTATATATATATTGACCACCCGGTGTAGTGACCAATTTCGTTTGTCCTTACTACCCTCTGTATAGAGAACTCTCGATGTAGTGGTGGATTTCTTGGAGCAAGAGTCTTGATACATTGAACGTAGCATAGCTTCGAATTTCGTCAAAAATAAGTCCGTTGCTGAACTATGTGCAGTTGTTGTTGATTTATAAATACCAGCAATTATTTGTTGTGACGTTACAATGCCAGACTGCAGTTTTTAATCATCATTTAATTTAAAAAATCACTTGACTTCCTGTCTATACCGGAAGTTCGTATACAGTTGATCGCGGTTTCTGATCCCTAAGCTTTCCACATTTTTATGATGTCTTGCTCCTGCACATCATACTTCTCCTGATAACAATCGAGTCATGCCGGTTACCTATCTAACGCCGTTTCTGAGAAAATGTTGAGTTGAAATTACGTGATTTCCTGTCCAGACCGGAAGTTCGTATACAGATAATCGGGGCTTTCGTCCCCTGAGCTTTCCATATCTGATCTCGATCTTCATCTAACTCCGTTCTCGAGATTTTTGGGCTGCAGTTTGAAAATCGCAGCCTAAAAATAAAATTTAAAAAAATATTTGTGCTTACGACAGGGACCATATTGGCAAAATCTTCTCTACACCTTTGAATATTTAAAATACAAACTTGGCCACAGTCTGCTTAAAAATTGGCATTTCTCTGTCTTTTAATTTTCTTGTTTTAGAAATTGGAAATAAGTTTTTAATCTCATTAAGTTAAATATTTCGATATAGTTTTGTTAAGTACCAGCTGTTCGTGTTCTCGTACTCATTTCTATTTTCTATTTTTCTTCCTCTTTCTCTCTAGCTTTTTTTTTCTAACCTTAATGTTGCGATAAATGCGCACTTCATATTACTCAGAAGTCGACATTATTCTTTCTCTTAACTGTGTAATTGATTAAATACACGCGTTATATGTATACAATTATTAAATCATGACAGTTTATAAGGATCATTTATCATTTCTGTACGGAAACGACTGTCATGAGGTGTATTTTCCCCTCTTAAAGTAAACGAAAGTTCTTTATACTTTACTTTAATAAGCTTTATGAAGTGACACGAATTTAATGCTACGTATTTTAAGAATTAATCCGTTAAATTAAGTTACGTTTAAATTATCGAACGGGAGGAGAAAGATTTTAATCGCATTTTTTTTAATTTTTCTTTTCTTTTTTAAATAGTGCGTTTTATTATATTTTTTAATTAAAAGTCAATAAAAATTTTGATTTAATTTTGTCATTTTGTAGCGTTTTAGGTGAAATTTATTCCAAAATTTAGTCTTGGTATATTTTTAATTTTATGTAAGATGATGTTATGGTTGATGATTGTTGATGGGTGGATGGATGATTATGATGATACGGTTCGGATAATGTGCTCGATTGATATTGCATATGATGCGTTCAGATAGTGTTCAGATGGTTATTAAAAAAAGATGAATATTTAGGATGATTATAGTAGAAAAAGCAAAATTTAGTTAAGTAAATTCTCATAGAACAAGCCATTCCTTGCGATAAACACGAGATAAGAAACGTAAAGGTTAAAAGTAACATCGTTAAAATAATCCAAACAATCGTAACGACGATTATTTGGATTATCTTAACGACGGCCGGTTAATAAAAACAGAAATATATACTTTTTATGCTATTTGTTATTACTTCCTCCACTAATTAATGTTCAAGCAAATCAAGAATTATATTTCGAATCTTTTATTGTGTTTCTCTATGTAATATACTTACGCGTGTACGAATTCGGATGTTAAGCAAACTACAAGTACAATGATTTGTAAGACGAAAAAATAGCAGAAACGAGCAATTACTTATTACGACGTCACAATGTCGGCCTGTCATTTTTTAATCACATTTTAATTTAAATAATCACACGACTTCCGGTTGAGACCGGAAGATCGTATTCAGTAATCGGGCCCTCTGGCCTATAAGCCTTTCGTATCTAGTCTCGATTTTCATCTATCTAACTCCGTTTTCGAGATTAAGGAAGAATGGAGGATAGACTCGTTCGTTCATTCAGTGGGAATCTACAGGGCTGCAATTTGAAAATTATACTCTAATAATGCATCTTTATATTTTTACATCCTATTATAAGACTTAGTGTGTACAGTAATATATAATTGCTATACATGATGCTGTAATATGTACAGTACATATAATGATGCATGCAGAGCATACCTATAATGTATCATATTATATATGTGTGTACATTTGTACTATGTATATTATAATGTAATAATCAATGTGTATTTATAAATGCATATTACAGTACTTATTACACAAAATATTAAGTATATTA
This sequence comes from Centruroides vittatus, assembly GCF_030686945.1. Lineage (NCBI taxonomy): Eukaryota > Metazoa > Arthropoda > Arachnida > Scorpiones > Buthidae > Centruroides > Centruroides vittatus. The sequence continues at coordinate 2,316,466 of NW_027122166.1, read as the reverse complement.
ATTAAACAGTAATCATGTAAATATAACTCGTACATAAGTATAAAGACCTATATAATATACAATGTTAGATATTACAGATCAAGTAATATATTATATAAAGATGTAAGACATATACAGTAGCTTTATATCTCTATAATATATACTTAATAGAGTTGCGTGTCGTTTTATGCAATATAGTGTATTACGTATACTACATAGAATGACAAGTAAGTCTATTACGTATATTAAACAAGCACGTGTCTATATAACAGTGCGTAGGTCAGTTTATTAAGACCTCATTACTTAATTTATAATACGAGTAACTCCGTTTATTTACAATTTGCCTTGTGGTGTAACAAGAAGTTATTTGTTTAATAACTATTCGTAACAACCGTAATAAATTCTTGACACTGTCGTAATCGCAAGTTGGACGTCTGAATATTCATTTTCAAATTGAGGACACTTTAATGTATTATTTATATTCAGTGCCTGGGAATTAATTATCAAAAATGATAAATATCTTGTTCAAGAATTTATTACAAGTTTAATAAATAGGCTGTGATAGAGTACACGATTCGATTTAGCGACAGCGTTTGTTCGCCCACGAAATTAGTGCTAAATTGGGCGTGGCGCTAAACCGAAGAACCTCAAACATTAAGAGTTATAATAACGAGGTGAACACGAGTTTGAATTGCTTTGAATGACGTGGTGATTTTCTGAAATGTCTTCTAAGTAATGCTTATGAGAAGATGCATTCATTGGCGCTTTACACGAATGGCGCTATATCGGGCTTGACTGTATATTATAACACAAGAACAAGTAAACAAAGTCGTTAAGATTCAGAGTCGAATTTCCCGAAAGTAAAATCTATTTTTTTTTTTTTTTTTTTACTTAACGACAACAATCGAGAAGCGTTTGTTTGCTAAATATCTGAAGGGAAAACACTTTAATTTTCAACAATATACTTAAACAGAAGAGAGGAGGAGATAGTAGGAAATAATAATATTAAGAAAAAAACTTCAAAAAGTGCAGATTCCAGTAATTACTTTTCGTTATCTATATCCACTTAGATTCTTCTGCTCTATTCTTAGAGTGCTTATGCAACAAATCTAGAGAGGGGCAAAAAAAATCAATTGCCGATTGTTTATTGGTTTGATGGAAGTGCTTCATTGTGTTGCTTCCTGTCTTACCACTCACTAACTCCTGCGAGACGTTCGTGTATTGTTAAGTCGTTAGGATGATGGTTTCTCCGACTCTGACGTCTAATTATCTTGGAATTGCACTCCGAGTTTGTCCTCTGACGACGTCTGGGCGGATTTTATGATGTTTCTACATAGTCTACAGTCGTGTCGTTTGACCGCTAGTAGTACTACACTACTACTGGGTCAGAGCCAAAAAAAGAGGACCGTGATTTACAGCGATGCAATAGGAACAGAAGAAACTTGATGTGGAAAAATGGTGTTTATTTTGAGATTAATGCACTACGAAAGAAACTAGTGGTAGAGCCACATGCGATGTAGGTTACTTCATAGGTTTTTCCCACCTCTCACTCACCTCTTTCCATAAAACCTTCGGGCGTACAATCTTAATGACCTGCGTAATGAGTCGTTTACACCACCAACAGCTGAGCCATAATGTAAAGATCATAAATGTTAATAGCGAGTAATGTTTAGATGAGCTTTTATTAGTCAAGTCACTCATTCCTCTGGCTCGTGTGTATCCTTGTGTATCGATTGTGTTGATTTTCATCCTGTACAGAACGCAATAACAATCTTCCTTTGGCATTTTTTTCCCTTCCTTGTGCTATAACTAATCCTCTTAATCTTAAAAAAGGCATTCTGATAATTAAAAACACGGTTAAAGCATTCGGATAGATAGTTATTGATAGAAGTGTGACTGATGATGATGGCGATTTTTATATATGTATTTATATACCGGTATAGGGCTTCATTAAAATGCAATCTAGAAACTGTTCGCAGTGGTTTTTTTTTCTTAAGTTGATGAAGTAGATCGAGTCGAGAGAAAGAGGGATCAGAGTTGAAGCAGTAGATAAAGAGGATATCCCTGGAGACAAGAATTCTCCATTGAGTTTAGGTTATGCGGTGTTTCACTTGTCAAACTGATGATCCGCATCTCTGTCACTGCGTAGTTTATGAGTTTGCAGCTTCTCGTAACAACTGCCAGAAGGTAAATAAAGCTCGTTTTCTGTTAACCCAATGTCTACACGTGGAAGAAACTCACTATAAAATTTAATATTCCCGCAAGTACACTTGAATTTCAGTGTATTAAAAATAACGATCCTGTATAAAAAAGTGTTCTTGTTTACTTTCTTTAGCTTAGATGACTATCAGTCAGTATATAAAAGTAATTGGAAGGTTGTTATCTGTGTATAAAAATAAAGATTTTATGGAAGGTTGTTCTCGTGATTAGAATAACTTGATAGTTGTTGAGTTACTGTATCGTGTGTTTTCAACGTGGTTGTTTCGTTTCTTGTAAATTTTTGTCAACTACAGTTCGAGTTTTTTTCTTGTAAGTTTCGAGAGGTTCCTTTACAGAATTCTTTACCCTCTTCAGAATATTCCATTGTTCGTCTATTCTTCAAAAAATCGACCATTTCTTCGTCCTCTTCTCCATTTCGTAACAATGCTCTACATCTTTCCTCGTATGCGAATGTTGATAAATCGGGAAGGGCGCATAAGATGTTGCTATTGCACAATAAAATAAAAAAATTGATCTTAAAATTTATGCCTGACATTATCTGTTATTAGTTTGAAAAGAATTATTATTTTTTTTTATAATTTAAGATGCAAATCATCGTTAGAATTGATGGCATTCGTTAAAATGGAGTGATGACGGGTATTTCTTTTTTCTCCTCTTCTTTTTGCATTATTTATAGAGTTAGGGTTGATAAAGTCGTTAGATATTATCGCATGCAGATAATATCGATTGTTTTTAATAAATATTCCAAAGCAAAGATAGAACAATATCGTTACTAGAATAGTGATAAGCAACTCGTCTCCTACATACCTCGAGGGACTCTTCCCATAAAAATTTAGTTTTTTTTAAGTGCCGAATGCCTTGAGAATCGCTCCTCCTCTTAATGGGATCTTTTTTCAAATGGTATAAATTGGAAAAAGAGACTCGTGTTCAGAAATTTAGTAAAAATTGACAAAAATTTGATACCGATCTTTTGAGACTTCATAAAACACTTTTCTTAGAGATAAGAAAGAGATTCCCTTCAATCGAATAACCTTTTCTAATTTTGATAGTCTCTAAGGTTCTGGCAATCAAGCCATTATCCTTCAGGCACTCGACAATACGCTTTCAACCTATTTTATTATTAACCGATGCATTTTTTTTAGAAAATTTTTTTGTTATTATTTTTGAGAAAAACTCGTGTTTACAGTTTATCTCGTCTATGTCCTCCTCCTTATCTGCGCTTTTCACATGTCAGATCGCGCTCTGACAGTTTTTATTTGCCGCTTTTTTAATAGTACGGGCATTTTCCTATCGACAAAATATCTTTAAATTATGAATTTTATTCATAACACGAAGCGAAATTGATAAAAGACATCAATAACACCTACAGATATACGAGTATACAATTGTGTAGATCTATAGAAAACAGCGTTTTATTATTATTATTAAAATGCGTATAGGTGAGCTCAAAAATGATATTGTAGAGTTTGTAAACATCGGATTTTATATTCAATTTACTCGTTTTTTATGGCAGAATAAATTGCTCGAGTTAACACCATTTAAGACAGAGCCACGCTAGCAACCACTTAATCTAAAACTATAACATATGGAATGACCATGTTGCAAAGTTTGTAAATGTATATTGCTGTGAAAATCACGTAGCTTGAAGAAAATCGAATATATATCCCCCGGCTTATTCCTCTAGAATGTTGTTGTCAGTGATACTGATAGAATAATTTTTCTCGACTCCGGTGTTTACTGTATATAGCGAGTACATAAAATTCCTTTTTTAAAACTCGGAGATATAGAAAATGTTATATAGTTTGATCGTAAAACCAGATAGACCCCTACAACACGTCGCATCGATATCTCCAGGAATTTTAGATATTCGGTACGATTCTATATTTATAATTTTTATCGTTAATGTTAAGCTGTATTAATAATTCGAGGAGGGCTCTAATTAAGTTAATCTGTTGTTTGCGTGCAGACGGAAGTAATACAGATTGCCATAAACTGATCGAGTTTAAAACTCCGGTTTCGAATTTAACTCGATCAGTATCGTTTCTAATCGTATAACATCTACAAAAGTTTCATTAAACCCGGATCAGTTCTACTCGAGTTAGGAATTCGATTGGAGGTTCTGCTCTACCGTTCGATCCAAAGAATTTTTATATTAGATCCTCGCTATTATCGCTACAAAACTTCTAAAATTCGAATTTTACCTCCACCCCAGAAAAAGTAAAAAATATAAAAAATAAAATAAAAGGCTGAAGGCTCTACGGACAATATTCAGGATATAATATCGATTCCAATGATTTTTCGCGAGTGGAATGCGTGCGACCTGATATAAAAATCCGAATTTGATCCCATTAACGTTAGAGAAGTGTGGCATCGTGAACCACAATTCGAATTTAATTGAGAACGTATCGAAGTTTAGGATTCCTCCCCCATACAATTTGTCATTTGAGTATAAAGGAGCGCGTTATCCCGTGCACCTGTGTGATGCCATACTGTCGAGTGCAGATAACTCAGTCGGCAAAGCAAGTTTCGGTATAAGTCTGTATCTGGCGATTGGCAGCGAGGCCCTAGGGGCATTGGTGCGTCTGTTGAGATTCTCCATTGCTCAGACTATCGGACAGCTTATCTGTCTCAATATACGTCAGCTAACGATACAAATGACCCACATTCGATAGGCTGTAGTCACATCAGCCAGGTGATCGCTCCTCTACGAGTATTTCTAGACTCAATAAAATTTTTATCCTGTACTCGAATTGATTTTACGTCTCGGGTAATAACGTTAAAAGTTTTAATGTCGGTTGAATAATACATTTTGCCTCCCTCTCTCTTAATTATAGTGTTTTTTTTTCGTGGATTTTTTTTGGATTAATGAAGTTCGAAACTATATTTTTTCGCCCTATAAATATTAATTTTAGAAACGATTCTTGTTTATTTAATGGATCGTGCACGATATTCATAAAAGTCAAATGCTACAAACATGCAAGGTACAGTACAGTACTTCAGCTGCAAGTGAAAAAAAGTAAGAAGGTGAAAGGGACTGGAATGCTCTTGTAATACTTAAAAAAAAAAAAAAAATACAAAGAGAAATCCCAAAATTTCTGGTTTTATTAAATGAAAAAAGGAAGAATAAAAAAGGAAATTCGTTGTAATTTACATCCAAATGACGCTTTCTCATCCGTTTCGTTAGTGAATTAAAAGAAATCATTGCTACGAAAATAGTGCTATAAAAAAGTGTCATTTTCTTCTACTTATTTTCTAAATCACGATATTTAGTAAAACATTTTCGTGTGTAGAAGGGTCTTTGCGGTAGGAATAAGCGAAGGAGAAGAATCCGGTTATTTATCGCATTGTATTTTATCATTTCGGTTAAGGTAAATTGAATATTATTGGCTGGCCGTCTAGACTTTAGTCTTGCAAAACACGTTATACTGTAACGTGTTAGGTTTTCTTTCATTAGACCTCTACCCAAAACAGGAAATGAAAAGTCAACTGTACTATAAGTTTACTCGGTAGACCGACAGACGGCGCCATACTTCCTGTCGGTAGCCATGTTGGAAGTTGAAGTGTGTGACATGCAAACATCTCGAAGATGGTTCTAAATTAAATGTTTTTTTGACGAGATTCTCTGTCGTTTTCTGATGTTCTTCCCGAAGGCCATCCAAAAGGGACATTTTTCCTATCGAAATTGGTTTTTCCGAAACCAATTAGAAGTCGCCCAACCAAAGAAGAGATTTTTATTGTTTAATTAAGCGGCGAACTGGATTACTTTTTGACAACCCACGTGTCTTTTTATTCGTATTTTTTAAAAAATTTCTTTTTTAATTTGACAGTTTTTAAAAGGAAGTCTTCTTTATTTTGAAAGTTTCCTTTTCCAATATCTATGAAAGAAACAACAATTGACATTCTATAAAAAAATCTGTTTTCTTGTTGTCGTTACTGTTTTCTTTATTTAAAAGATCAAGATCCGTGCCGAGTTCGAGAATAAAAAATTTCATTAATTTTATTCTGTAAATTTTCAAAAATCATTATTCTTCAGGAATGCTCTTTTTAAAAAATCACGATTTTTTTTATTTTTAAAGTAGCTAATTCATTAAAAATACAATTGAAAATTCGAGAAATTCTTCATTTTTAGATAGATTTAAAAAAAATAAATTGGCATCTCAAACGTCACACAATTTTTTTAAAAAACGACATTTTTAAGGATGGTCATCTTGAGGAATTTTGACAGAAGTTGTGTAGAATGGATTATGTACAGTACATTATTATTTTTTTAATATAAAGAGTTTTATTAAAATAAAATAAACATTTATTGAAGAAATAAACTCAAAAATATAACCATAATTCCATTCAATTTTAAAGAATTTTAATGAAGTTTTCCAGAAACTGCTTATAATTAACATACTCAAAAGTTAAATTCTCAAAAATATTTCTGATACTTTTAAAGAATTTCTAAATCTTCTCACATTTCGACAATCTTCGAATTAAATTAAAAACTTTGTCTCTCTCCATCCTTAAATTTGCCCTCGAAAAAAGAGCCAAGTGCAGATTTGAAATTCGATAACGAACCCAGTTTGAAAGAAAAGAAAGTCAAAGGTAACATTAATCACAGGAGATAACATTTAAGGCATTCATCATAAATTCTTTAAGTTCTCTCTTTAAACAGAAGGGAACACAAAGGGAAACGAAGACGTTTGCATTGATTAAATGCAGCAGCCATCGATGAGACTACAACACATAGGAATCTATTTGATGACACGTGACAACTAACGACTATAATAGACGTTAGAAGTCTCTATTATCGATTCGAAGACAAAAATGTCTGCATTCTGGTCTAACCGACGGGATATTTATCGTTATTTACGGGAATTTATCGTCGGTAGCAATCAGAGTAAACGAAGAAAACTTCTTTGGCAAAGTTCCCTGTGGCTACCAAGACCTAGTGAATAAGATTAAGGACCGTGGACCGAAAATTCTTGGAGTTCCACCAAAAATATCTCAGTTAATATTCGTCATCTGTTGCTGTTTAAATATTTTAATTGTTGAATATATCATCTTAATCCTCCGTCCTGCTTCGGTAATAAAATAGAGGAGAGGATCTTTATCACGTTTCCACGCCATTATTTTTAATAAGAATCAAATAAATTCTATGCTAAATCAAATAAAGAGCACGCTTGGAGGGGTGTAAATAAATTAAAGGATGTGACTACAATTAAGGGAGAGAAAAAAGGGGGTTGGCGATCTTCTTTAACTTTGAACACGTACTACATGACGATGCTGTTCATTTTTCCTGTCATAATATCGCGCATAACTATGCACCATCACGATTTGCAGGCTGTAAATTCTTCCTCTTTCAGTCCGTTATGTTCGGAGCATCTGCCGCCATCTATTGACAAACGAAACGTGGAAAAAGTAAACTGTTGCCATTTTCTTTTTATCCTAGTTTCGTGCTTGCTCCTCGTATACTCTCGCAGCACGAGTTCGGCATATTAATTGTGACGACGCGTCGCAACTTATACTAATGATATTGTTTGTAATGATGTCTCCTCTCTTTGTTCTGTGTTTAGTATGTGCGCGCGTGTACACAAACAGCACTTGTATGTATGCCTGTGTTTGTGCGAATGTACTGTACACGCGCGTTTCACCGCAAAATCTAAGAATTTTTATTTTAGTGATAGATACCGCCTCTCTGTCTGACACGCTAGATTCTTGTGTTTTCTACTTTTGTTCTCATCTTATTGTTCCGTCTGCTTTTGTGAGAATATTCTCGATTAAGTTCGCTAACTCGCTGGCTTTCTGTACATCTAACAAGACGTAAACTTCAAGGAATATATTAATTAACTCTTCCGAAATAAATCGATAACGGGCTTAATGATGATATAAACATTCTGCCTACCCGATGCATTAATTAAATAAATTAATAGACGAATGTCTACCTCCCAACGATTTTTATCCTAGCATCCGTGTCTGAAATCCTTGCGAAACTGTTAGATTTTTCGATAAAGTCAGCTTGTTTACGGAACAACTACGCTGACACGGTAAATATCATTCTTTACAGAGGCTTGTATGGAGCCAGTTAAGGCCGGCAAAGTGAGTTCGTTTATCACTAACACGTTGCCGAGCTCTATATCTCCTCGTATCTATTCTTTAGATGATTGGTAGAGCCGCCAAGCGCACTCGGTTTCGTTTTCGCGGTTGTAAGGATCGTTAGCGATTTTTCTCTATCGCTTCAACTCCCTTTCGAGAAGAAAAATCGCGTAGGATCGGGTTATTTATCGCTCTACGAGTTAGGGCACGTTAAGATACAGAGCGATTTGGCACCCCCGTTTGCATCTCCTCCCTACAGAATTCGAAACGGGAAATCTACCTCGTTAATGTAAAATATGTATACTGGAATGACATTTTGTCTCTCCCGATTTTCTTAATCTGTGTTTTCCAAAGTTTTCCAGAGGAGCATGGGCATTCACGACAGATAACATACTGGTATTGCTTTAACGACTTTGCCTATGGTTTACGAGGAAACGGACAAGCCGCGTCTGCAACCAGAACACGATATTGCGGTCTCATACTTCAATCCCAGATGACTGGATCATTTGTCAAGCCGTACAGAAATTAGGTCCTAATATATCGGCTGGCCGGACGATAAACGAACCATAAAGTCTTGTAGGAAATATACTTTTAAGGTTTACCGATGATGCATCTCTCACTTCATGCTACAGAATTTCGAATCCGGCACGTTCGTCTCTGACGTAGATAACGTCACGCTGCATAAATCTGTTGTCGTTTTCTCTAACGAGCCGATTCAAATTTGAAAATTCGAATATCTAGCCAATCCCGAGGTCCGGAGAACGCGTCGATTTCGTCACACGCTCGAAAAGACGTCATTTCGCTCGCAACTCGAATTTGCATATCTAGGTCAACTCTTCTAAACTCTCTCCTAAACGAAAGGTGCTAGTGTTAAAATGTTGCAAGGTGCCAAGACGGAACTTGCCGGAAGAGAATCTTTCGTGCCCAGTCGTTATTTTTATTGATATGGGCGGATCACGAAACGGATGTATTTCCATCTTCTATGACGTCAAACCATTTACTTACAATCAAAATTTCGAAGGTTCCACCCGTTTTTCTACCATTTTTAAGCGGTTGATACCATTAAACAACGCTAGGAAATCTCGAGATTGGCGGTCGGTTGGGCGATCGATACGCGCGAAATGACGTTAACGATTTTACTCCCCCCACGGCTTTATTATTATTATTATTATTATTGCACCTGGAATGTTTAAAAGATTACTTAGGAAAGGATAAAGGAAAATGCGTTCTCCCTTCGGGCTTTCCACTGTTCTATCTTTAAACTTTGTTTGACCATCCGTAGCAAAAGAGATTAGCGAGAGAAAAGATGAAAGTTAAGACGTCGCAGCGATTAAAGGTGACAAACGTTTGCGATTGCGTAAAACGAATGGCGAACGTTTTCCAGTTTTGGAAACCTTCAATCGATTCTTTGTAATAACGAGTTACAAAACAGGAACTTTTGACGAAGTAATAAAACGCGCGGAAATAATTCATTGGTCGACTTGTTATTGTTGAATATGTAATTTTCCTAAGCGTGTCGCGCGGCGGAACTGTTCCGCATTTAGCGATTTCATTACTTATTGTATTAACTACAACGTCCCATTTTTCAATCAAAGAACGTACAAAGCTCCTTTCTTTTGTTACGTGCATGCCCCTTTATGACTGTAAATTTATAGGCTGAATCGATCTAATTGCATGGAAAATTATTAAAAAAAAAAAGAAAAAAATAGGATAAAATATATAATGAGAGTAATTGTGTTAAGATTCGGGACGTATTTTACATTATTTTTGATTAATTATTGTGCCTAAAGCATACATTTGCTAAGAATTATAGAGTGAATTCTAAACGTTTTACAGCAGTAACGCATGGACTTATAAGAAAAATCTGTTCTGAATTGTGATAAAATTCCGGTTTGAAGTGGAAAACTTGAACAGATTTTGGGTTTTTTCCCCACCAATTTTTGTTTATAACCTGAGTTTTCACTCGAATGCACCCCACCAGTGTATGAAACACTGAGCACTGGTAAGTTGATCGTGGGTCGCATCTGGCCACGTGTTTTCTGGATTTTCTTCATGTTTGTAACACCTAACCATAGAAAGTTTTCCCAGGAGGCATCGCCCACTTGTCACGTTGCCGTACAAAAATAAACCAATCACTCAAATGCAACAGTTAACGTCCGTTTTCGCTGAAAATATGCAACAGATTTATCTTCTACATATTTCACTAGAAATCTGGAAAATCTTCGGTAGAGATCTGAGAGCTCGAAACGAGATATTCAGCTTAAGTCTAAAGATCTCGTTTCCAGCTTAACTCGCGGATAATATCTACTACTCGTTTCTTACTGGCAAAATTGAAAAAAAGATATATATTTTTCTGTTTTAGATTTTTACAGATATGGCGACGTTAAAATTTCATGGACGCAATAAAGACGAGTTCCTTCAAAGATTGGAAGGAAAAAAATGTTTTTCAACACAATAGAATCAGACTCGTTTAGTCTCTCTCAAAGAATGTTTATCTAAACAATCTTCTCTTGTCGTTACCGAGCTGCTTTATTACTAAAGAAAGATTCTAAATGATTCTGCTATCTTTATTATTTAAAATTTAATTAAATTAATCTGTTAAGATTTAATTTCGTCGTTACTGTGGCACAAATTTACAAGGATCCCCGCTTGCACGCTTCGATATTAATCTATTACTTAGCAGAGAAAGTGAATAAAAAGTAGATTAATTTACACCAAAAGACGACGATAAAAAAACCTTAACTTACTTCATATAATTAACTAGAATTTAAGAAATTTATAACAGTTTGTAGATTTTTGTACGAGTTTATAGAGCAGTGTGTTTTGGCATGTTTATGCATTACCACCCTCACGCTATTTGCTTGGAAGTGTTTGTAACCTCGACACTGTCTAGTAAACATGGCTGCGAAAAATAGAAATTATACACTCCCGGCAGTTTAATATTAGGTTATATATAAAATTTAATTATTTTATCAGTGATTTACTCTATATAAATTTAACTATCTTCCTACTCTGTTTGTCTAGATATATTTGTAACTTGGTATATCTGGTATAGTAAGGTACAAAAATAACATTATTTCGCTTCTATCGACAGTTTACTCTATGTATAAATTTCATTATAGCCCTGGAGAGACGTTGGATTCGATACTCGTATAAATAAAGGAATAAAAATGGAAACTATCTCACCCCATCGGCAATTTATCTTACTATATATATTTATATATAATTATATTTCTACTCTTCACCTTGGCGATTATTTATCATCTAGGCAGTATAATTTTCATCATAAACGTCGTAATAATACGTTCATTTTAGTCAATACATCAAAAAATTTTTCGAATTTGAAGTGGAAAGTAGTAGCCATAGTTACACTTTATTAAAAATTTTTTAGATTATCTTCCTTTCTTTCTTCCCCTGTTGCTGTCGACCGTTTCAACAAGTCACTAGTCTTGATAAAATTAACTTGTATTCTTAAGAATATTTCATAATTATGTGCGATGAAGCGGAAGATTTTTGATTCTTTTCTCTAATCCCGAAGCGTGCCTTGTTAGAAATTAAGCAGTCCAATGCAGATTTCTTTCTTTTTTTTTAAATATTCTTTGGGTGATTTATTAAAGAAGTCCAGGCTTCCAGTACACATATATATAAATTTGGTGCTTTTTCTTTTAGAAAGTTGAAAGAAATGGCTACAAATATTTAAAGAAAATAGCCAAATCTTGTTTTCCGTGGCAAGTCAACACGGTTTTGATTTGGCTTCAGCCACCGGGAATCAATCGATCGCGCTAGAGTCAAGCTAACAAGTCGAAAGGATGGAAAATACCTCACAGGACTTCCCCATTTAACGTTTTTTATTGTTAACTTATTAAATTTTGTAAGGATATAACTAACTAGATTCAAAAATTCGTTTTTTTTGAAGAAGAGAATTATCGACTTTAAAAAATACTATTTAAACTCGTTTAAATAATTCTAGAATAGTATAAAAAGTATTTTATATATTCGTGACTGTTCGTTCGTGAAAGAATTCTACAATTTAAGGTTTGCTTTTAAAATAATGCTCTAAAGGAAACGTGCCTATAAATCTTCAGTTTTTCTATTCTGTAAGTCATGAGATATAGTATAAGAGTTATGAAACTGAGTCATAGAGCCATAAAAATTGTGTATTATTCGTAAACTTTATAAATATAGAAAGAAAAGAAAATTCTTATATCGAACTCGGTATTCTTTAATGGTTTGTGTTAAAATCTTCTATTTTCGAGTTAATAAACTTTGCAAATTACCATGCTTATCTCGATATTAGTCGAGTCATTGATTGATTGTTTATCTTGCTATGTGTCACGGATCTGCGATTATCAGCAGTTTAATAGCTCATCGACTCCCGAATTCTCTTTTCTTGTTAGCAAACTCCTGGCTTATTATCTAGATAGTCTCTGATGAGAGAGAGAGAGAGAGAGAGAGCAAAGAACAATCATGGACGACAAGTAATTTCAGTGAGACGTAAACTGCATTTGCCTTCATTAAACGACGTTTATTCGCGGATTAATGAGGATTATTAGTACATTTTAGCGAAAAAACAAACGGTGTTTTGGCGAAATGAACTTTTTATAGCGTTAAATCGAGTTTAGAATCGCTTAAATTACATAATCGAGGACAATTAATTAGTTAAAATGCCTATAAAAAGAAAAGACAATATAAGGAAATTTATATCCACAGTCGGTCTTGGCCATTAATTATAATAATAACCGACGACTTCGGTTTATAAACATGATGGATGTTCATCGTGCAAAGAGGAGGACTACGCTTGCAATTTTATTCTGATGATGATCAGTGGAATTTTTAATATCATTAAGTCTTCTGTATAAACATTTCCGACTGAAAAGGGGGTGGAAGAAGGGGAAAAATGGGGGAAACATAATGGAACTCAACCATTTATGATTAGTCTAGACGTTGCAGCAGAGCGTTGTTGGCTACGAGCACAGGTTAGGATCGATGATGACTTTTTTATTTTTGTCTTTTCTTTTAACATTCGACAGTTAGGACGACATGTTGCTGACTTTTAACGCAGAAAGGTTCTTTTACGGCGTACCTTTATGTTGCTCTTAAGTCGCCTACTGCTGGTTTTTAATATACCGATGTCGGCGGCTGTTCCCGGGTTTAGGCGTCAGCTGCACTCAACAGCAGAAGAAATTGCAGATACATAAAAAAAAGAAGAGGCTCGTTTCTTTTATTGGCCGAAAATTGTTGGCAACTTGTTTTTGCCACAGTAAAATTACCTTTCGTTAGGCCGTTTCTTTAAAAAGATTCGTTAAATATCCACTTTTCTTCCGTTGTGGCAGGACTTGGATGTAATTTATTCAGTAAAACTAAAATAGTCTCTTGTAAAGTGGCACTGTAGCTTACCTACAACGTGGAGAAAATCTCTAGATTTTCGTTTGCGCAGTGTTCAAGGTTATAATTCGAACTACATGAAACAGTCTTTGTAATTCGATTTATTCTCCAAGAGTACCGGAACAATAAACAAATGTAGTTTTCTTAAGAAATTTCTTTACCTGTTACGAGATAAAGGCTGAATTTGACACCATTTTAAGTAAGAATTAATGATTCGGGGTGACTCAACAGTCAGTTAACCGATTTTATGTTTGTATACTCCGTACACCTGCGAATATGAATCGCAAACTGAATTTGTTAGCGCTGTAATTTGTATATTAAACAAGAAGCATCCAATTTCGAATAAGATGGAAGTTTAAGCTTTATAATGATTAACTGAATTTTGGGCCACGATGTTTCGTGTTAACTCGCCTGTATGCGTTATTATTATTATTATTATTATTATTATAAACATTTACGCTATCTATAGGTGTTCAAGATTCATACAGTCAGCCCGATGTCTATCACCCACTGCTCTGGGGATCCGAATCAGATTTTAAAATTTACACACGTTACGGATTGAGGGATCTCTTACATCATCCGTGTTGGCCTATCTCGTTGCATTTCGAGCCAAATATAATCGATGGTATTGTGACTGGCTAATCTTAATGTGCAATTGTGTTGTGTCGATAAATTCGTAAATTTCCATTTGTTTGTATGTAGTTACATGTTTATATAGACGTGGGTTTAGTGTTTATGAAGCATAGGCTATATTAAGTAATCGATGAATTTTTTTTTCTTTTTTTGATGTTTGTGTATTTTATTATGATTGAATAAGGTAACACAACGCACGGGCGATCTGCCAAGGAATGAGCCTCCACGGAAAGGTTTTCCACGAGAAACCAGATCCAGTTTAGGTGATAAACACGCTAAGAAAACGTGGAAAACTGAACGCAGTCCGGGTTCGTTGGTCAGGTACGAACCCGGATCCAACTACAAATATTCAGTGATTATTATCCACTAGGCCACTGGTGGGTTTTGCGTTTATGAAATTACTTGCTACTTGTGTGTGTATTCCAGTGGTTCTCAACCATTCTGAGGCCGCGGAACATCATTCATATACCTTTTATTACACGAAGCATTATCATCAATATATTCAAAAATTGGTAAGCAATTCCACGTTTACTATTCTCAGGAAACAATGAAGCAATAAAGTAATAAATTTTAATATATTGAATAAAATAGAAACATGGAATTATCTACGAATATAGAAACGGGAATAAATTTGAATAAAACCTTTAAAATCTTTTCTTTCGTGGAACACTCGAAGTAGGTTTGCGGAACACTGGTTAAGAACCACTGGCGTATTCGGTGGTGTTGATAAATCTGTTTTTTTCTTGGAGTATTGTTTATTGCATAGTCTATGTCTATGCTGCCTTATTGCGCCCAGTTTTTTACATCATATATGATCTTAACTAGCCTATAGTTTGGCTATTTTAGACTCGTGAATTCATATAGATATTTGCCTATATATATGTGCTCTAGGTATAAGCTATGTTTTTTTTTTTTTATATGCTTTATTTTACATACGCTGTACATGTATAATTTATTCATACGTCCGAGAATAGAAAATTATTTGTGGTCATTTCTACATTAATTAATTGAATGCAAAAATACTTCAAAAATTATGCTACCCTCTTTATAAATGACCAGCAGCGAGCATCGCCTGAATAATCTACCATGTGGAACATCATTAATAACTCCGAGAATGCTTGCAACTAGTGCACACGGGTACGAATTCTGTGTTCTGCAGGACTTTTCATTCAATATTTTCTAGTTTTGTTTTTTTTTTTTTTTTTTTTTTTTTTTTTTTCGTTCGACTCTTTCGCCAGCAATTGAAACGAAGAAAGGATTTAATAGAAAGTTAATGAAAGCTGTTCCTGAGAGTATGCAAATTCCCGCGATACGCTATCGAACATAGAGAACACGAAACGAATTAACTTTAACTCCCATAGAAACAAAAAAAAGAGCTAAGTGAACACGCTACTTAACGAGTTCTTTAATTTCTCAAGAAACTGCCATCTCCTCGGAGGTTTTTTTTTCTTTGGCTTTTAGAAGCAGTGTTTTCAATTTCTGTGCACCTAATTTGGTTAAAAGTGTCGTATTTTTCGAATTTCACACCAAAAAAGATCTAACTCGAAGCACTTCTGAAGTAGTGCAAACTATGAATTTTAATTTGGATATGTTCAAGATCGATTATACTCTTCAAAATATAAGCTAAGAAACCTTCGTGACGACGAGTAATTTTCATTTCTCAGAAATGTGACCTAATGAAAGTAGGACGTTGCTACTGTTAAATGATAATATTCTAGCAATATAACTGGTAAGAATCTTCGTGAAAAATGCAACGTTCGTACATAGAACGAGGATTTTAAGTGGTTTGAATCAGCAACACCACTCGAATCAGTAAAAGATATTAAACTCTCGTACGAATTTACACGGAAAAACAGTGGATAATATAATACTTTAGCTTTGATAAGATGTAGGTGACTTTTAACTGTTATTTTTTCCTCGCTAAGCGCGACACTCTGACACGTTCTTCGCCCTTCTTCCCACTTGCTAGATCGTGAAGTAATCGATAAAAAGAAAACTTCCAGTTGGATAATAATTGTTTCAATTAAAGTTAACCGTTTATATTCCTCGTTGTGCAGTGGGGTTGGCTGTCGGTGTTAGATAAGAGAATAAATGTAGCACGTTCTACCGGCTGGCAGCAGTTACTGATAACTAATCCTAATCCCTTGTCGTATTTTTGGCAAGTTTAGGTAGCCGTAGATAGATTAGTGTGAAACGAAAATGGATAAACACGTCTCGTCAGCTACGAACCTCATCCACATTCATTTATTCCTTTACTGTGTTACGGCTATAGTCGTTTATCTTCGTGAAAGAAAATAGAAACAATGATCTGTTGCAGTTAGCGCGTCACAACGGTGATTTAATGTCTTTCCGTGCTTAAAACTGTGTTTCTGTAACGGAAAAATATCGTTATATATATATAGGAAACTTCCAACTACACAAGTGTAAATGCGTTATAGGAAAGAATTAATTTCCTGGATTTTTTAATTACACGTTATTTGAATATGCAAATTAGTTTCTTAAATTATACATAAGATACGAAACGTATATACTGGAGCATATTTTAGACTGGTGGAAGAAAGAAAAAGAAGACGTTACGCGACCCGTTTTTTGTTTCATTTTTTTAGATTTTTATGGAGGAATACAAAACAGGACATCTTCACTCGCTAGAGTATCTCCTCGACTACAAATAACTCCCGAGATGTACGAAAATTTTAACAGAATGTGAACATATCGACGATATACGTGCACGAATTGTCATTTTACCGTGCGTTTATCTCTCGATTTTATGTCCTTTCCAAGGTCGTGTATGCGGAGTTGTTTCGGATGGAGTGTTCGGCAAATCTGTAAGTAATGCCACTCGCTCCACTAGGTATTATTCAGACTTCAATATTAAAATTTCATCCGAAGGATCTCGTGTATATAAAAATTCAAATGAAAAAAGCCATCTTCCTGCTTCGGGTTTCTCTTCCTTACAGTCTCGTCACGTTCGATTCTTGTTTTGTTTCCTAGAACGTGGTCTTCAATCAACTTAATCGCTTCAATTACTTTTGCCAGAGACTCGACCTCGCGGGCAACGTTATCTAACGAATGGTGCGGGCCTTAAACCCGGTGGGATGTTTTAAAAGTTTCCTATGACGAATAGAACACGGTGACGTCGTTCTGGCAAATAACCTAAATGTCCTGCTCTTAACTACCATATATCATTTATATTCCACCATAAAAACAATTCTTCTTCTCGTAAAACATATTCAAACGCATTCTTTACCACTTTTAAATGGCTTCGGCTTATTAATTTCATAACTTTTAATGCTCTGCTTCGCGGCAGGTTGTCTGTCCGGCGTGTAAGAGAGTAGACATTTCGACTTATCCGGGCTTTAATAAATGAGGAGCGAGAAAAACAAGGCTAAATTTAAACGCGGAACAAAAGTGTTTAGAATAGTTTTGCCAAGAGGGGAGAAAAGTTTTGCACTTTCGTTAATTCCGGGAAAAAAGCAGCTCGTAAACGAGAAAGCGTAAACGCTCTCTAACGGCTTAAAGGCTCGGTTTTTCATTTCTGAAAGTGACAACGTTGTCGACTTAAGAAGACTATCGAAAAAAGTTTCTACCTTTTTGCAATTTTTTTACATCTGTAGCCATGGCTACGGCATAACTGGTTCGTGTTCAAATGATTGTGTGTGAGAAATGACAGCGTGCCAGAAGAGAGGAACAATGAAATTTCCTCACCACTTCCGACAACGTTTCTCTTATTTTTTTTACATTTTTTTCCTTCTCTTCTCTTCGCGATTATACAAATATTAACTACATTTAAAGTATCGGACGTTTTATGTAAGTGATTGAATTCTCAAACGGAAGAGTTCAATTAGTAGCATAAAGAGTGCGTAAAAGAACTATCGATCCCTCTGACAAATTAATTCTTGAAGTATTTAAACAGATGTATCTTTTCGCACCAGTTAGCGATTTGTTTAAAGAGATCTCTTCCTTTTTTTTCCCTTGTTGGAGTTGTCTTTGTCCCCTCTTTTTTCATTATTGATGTAGCAGTTTGAATGGCGTGTAGAAAAGCAATCAAAAGGTACAACTAAATTGATTTCTGTTGTTGGTCTTAACGGTTTATAGAAGAATAAAATAAAAAGAGACAGAGAAACAGAGAGAGGTGAGGGTGGGAGTAAGGACGACTGTGTTTGGACGATTACGTTAGTAAAAAGACACATTGACAAATGGCAAAGTCCTTTAGTCCGTTTGCTCATAAATTTAAGAGTCGATACGCCGGTGTCATTCGCTTGGATCCTGTTGCGCTTTTTGTATGCATTTTATGTTTTTCTCCCTCTTTTTCCTTTCCACTGTCTTTCACGCTTCCAATATCATTATGCTTAAAACTACACACGTTAAATCCGAACGGATTCTGCGGTTTTGCGACATTGTTTCACACGACAGATAGTTGCAGAAATTGGCATTGCACCACTTCGAAAACTGTTAATTTCACTGTTCTTTTTTAAAACGTTTTCCGCAATAATCCCTTATTTAATCTCCTCTTTCCGATTCCGTTAATCCGTGTCGATGCGGATTTTATACTCTATCCATTCATCTAGCTACCTACCGTTTCTAAGAATGGATTCGGAGCAATTTTACAGGATTAACAAATAAAGAATTGTGAAGAATTGATACGTCAAACTGTTTCAACAAAGCTTAATTTAGTATAAATATGGGAAAAGGTGAGTTTCGATCTTCATCGATTCTTCGAGATGCAGACTAGAGATGCGTACACGTTTTCGTGTGCGCGCACACACACTCCCATCTCTTCATTCAATCTTCCTGCTACAAGATTGGTTCTGTTTCTATTTACACAGTGTGTTTTTGCAAATAAAGGGATTTCGGAACATTCCGGATTAAATTTTACTTACTTTTTCAGTACATTTTTTTATATATGTTTTTTTTTATTTTCATTTTTATTCTTTTTCTTGAGTGATGAAAATCCTTTCATCTCAGAAAAGCCGCTAGGTCTGCGTAAAGTAGTTTATAAGTTATAGTATATATTATGCGATGAATAAAACAGTTCTCTATTTTTCATATCCCATTCCGCCGGGAACTAAACGATATTTATCATTGCTAAACTAACAACTAAGCTTACACATTAAAGAAGAGGAGAAGGAAGAAAAAAATTAACCAGATCGGCGCGGCTTTGCATATATTAACGGAATCATCTGTCAGCGACAGAACTTTATATATATATATAAGGTTTAGCAATGTCAATTTATAAATCGCAGGTTTTGAACTTTAAAAAAAGGGATGATGCGTCTGTATACGTGTTAACTTCCTAACCAAACGCATATGTCACGCCAGGCACGCACCACAGAAGTTGCTGTTTGGAAAAGCGTGGACGTTTATTTTACGGATTTTGTGGTCTACACGAGGTACCTACTTAACGCGCGTGATGCGATTACGTTACCCGTTACGTCAAAATGCCATAAAACAAGTGAAGAACGTTAAAAAATACACCCGAGTCCTAAGCGTAAAAGCTCTACTCGCTCGGTTCTGACTGCGTATTAATTAAGTGAAAACGAACCGACGTACCCGCTCGTTTTAATTAGTTTATCAGAAATTTAAAGTCTGGACAAAAATACAACCTGCGACGGAGAGCAATTATTAAATTTTAGGAGTTAATAAAGCGGTACGGTGGTATTAGATTACCCTTACCATGCCACAATTAATGGAAAAGTACGCAGAAAACTACGTTTTTGGCATTTCTCTTTCTATTATGCGCACGAAAATACTTATTAATTTAAATTTTGCCAGCTTCATTTACGTTTTATGCATGCTTCGTTGCAACCTTACTTTTTAGAAAGTATGTTTAGTGTTGGATAGAGACGTGGCGGGCGAAGATGTGACACTTGGCACCTCGATGACGTTGATCGAAGTGTATCGTCGAATCACATCTGCTGGCTTGTTTTTACTTCTTTGAAATGTTTCTTCTTGGCTTAAACTAGCTCCTCCCTTTAAAACCGGGTTTGAGGAATTTAATCCCAGTTGGCCTTTGTTTATAAATCTAAAAAGCTACTATTCTCTTTGGTTCAATTATCAAAAGGCGTCATTCTGACGTCATTGTCGCTTAGTTACCGTCGTTTAGGATGTAGAGAACCTGTGGTGTATGAATCGAGAACCGCCAATAAGGTGGTGTTTTGGTAATTCCACTCTGGTTTCTCATCTTTGTAGGTGACGTGTGGATATCGACACTTGGTCTGAAATGCCCTTTAAAAATTAAATATAAAAACAAAATTGCGCAGGTTATTTACGACAGGAAGGCATGTTTATTCTAACTGTACCCTCGAATTTTAATTTATGGCTGGTAATTAACGAAATAATGTATTTCGTTCTAATTACTTATGCGTTTTACGATCGCGTTTCCTGTTTATGATGACATACGCCGTATTGGGGACGCTGCTTTTCTTCTTTCGACTACGTGGCCATTCTTGTTTCCACACCAGTAAACCCACGATTCTGTTTTAAACATAGAAGTACACGTAACGTACACGACACTACGCGTATCAAATGTAGCTTATAACACGAGCGTCACGTGTTGGAAAAGTATGTATTTGTAGTACATACTTGCAATTCAATTCGTGAAAAGAAGTATCCATTTTCTTAATTATATTTTAAATATATATAAACTGTGTATAACATTGCAAAACATCGTTATAATCTTTTTGACATGCATCGTTCCCTACGTCATCGCTATCTCTTCGCGTTAGTGATTGAGATAATCGCGGAAAGATTAACTCAATCACTTATTGTTTTTTAAAATATTTATCATCCACATAAAAAATGGCGAAGTCACAATCAATATATTTAATATTTCCTATTACGTCGCGAGATATCGATCGCCATCGCAAACGCCAACTCCATCGCAAAGATAGTAAACATCGAGTTTCGTTGGGACGATCATTATCGCACGGAATAAAGTCGCGACAGTATAACATATGCAATTTATCCTACTCACTTTCGCCCCATTACGTTACTTTGAAGCCATTATAGTAGTGTAATTGCTAGCAGTGACACCGACGTCTTTTAATTTTCCGGTTGTGTACGGAGGTGTTAAAAATACATTCAGGTGGCCTGAAGAGAGAAGGACTTCGTAAATCGAATTACCCGTGAAAGAGTGCGTATTTTTGATTACCAGGCATTGGTTAGCCACTTCGAAACTAGATACAGGAATCATAAAACCGATACAAATTATAATTACGAGGAGGCACGATTCAACCAACTCTCACGAAAATTTACGCGCAGCAATCATCAATGTAACCCACTCGAGTGATATTAAATTTCTCCTTTTTTTTTAAGTACCGTCATTCGTGACAGAAATGTGACGTTTTTTAAATGTTAAAATCGACATCGGCGTGAATTTTTGACGAGATTTTTTAACGTTTTTTCTAGAGATTTAGACGTGATGTCGATTTCGTGATAGGCGCCATTTTAAATTAATTCATTACGCGGAAACGAATAAAAGAAAAAAAAAATAATCAAAGAAGAAAGATTTTTCGGTCACTCGTAAGATTTTCTTTCCGAATTTTCATTCGATCCAATTATTTTCCAATGGTAGAATAATTAATTTAAAATTAAATTTTACTTATGTAGACGCACATGAGATTTTTTTGGAAGGAGGAAGAAGGAAAAAACACGCAAAAAATACATAAATATGGTTTTTTTATTATTATTTTTCCTATCGCCTAAACTAAAATATATATCATTTACTTGTATTTTTTTATATTAAAAAATATTTTCGACACATTTGTAGCAGAAATAAACTGGCGTGCATTTTGGTTATTTTTTTAGATCGCAATATGTTACATTTCTCATCGTTATATCACACGATTCTAACCCGTATTACCCTTAACTAAATGTCATATATTTATATGTCATAACCGTCAGACTTAACATAGATCCTTAACTATATATAAACTTATATATCTTCTAAGATATGATCCTTAATGATTAACTTTTATTACGGGTTTTTTGCCATTCATTCGTGTATTTATAAAGGAAAAGAGGAACGATTTTAATAAAAATATTAAGGGCCATATAATTTATAGCCTTTTTTTTCTAACCAGTTACTTAAAAATCGCGTGAAAGTACTAGTTAATTCAGCTAATAAACTTAACATGCTTCTGAAAAATGACATCCTTTCCATTTCTCAAAAAAAAAAAAAAAAAAAAAAAAAATACAATAATAAAAAAGAATAACTTTCGTAATCTAAAGGAAAGTTTTTATCGTGGGTTTTATAGTGTATAAAGCTATTTAAGATAACTTAACCCCACCCCAAGATCCTTTATGGCACCGTCGTCCTCCACTCCATCTCTCTCCACTTTTGATGGATGTATCCATTAAAGGCTCCTCTGCGTGTGAAGTTTTCGGAAGGAAACATTAATTGCAGAATTTTGAATTTAATTTACAGACTTTGTGGCTTGAGTCCAGCTCGTTTGTTACTTTTCATCTCCTTTTATTTTTCTTCCTTTTTTGGTAAAGTTGTGAAAATATCAGAAATCGAAATTTGTGGAAGGAGCCAGAATTGCTTTTAAAACTTATAAATACCTATAGATAAAGATGTTCACGATTTCTTACCAAGTTTTTTTTCCATCCATTCTGAAGATTTTAGGTTAAATCATTCTTTTCTTCAATTTTTCTTTGTCATTGTCTACTTTCTTTAACTCTTAAATATAAAATTCTTTTCCTTAGTCTTTGATATACTAACTTTTTGCGCGCTTGAAACTTTTTCATATAAGGTTTTATTGAATAATTATATAGATTTGAAGCTTCCGAAACATTTGTGCGAAGTTTCTTGTCTGTTTCACTCTGAAAAATCAATTTTAGGCTCTAAGATGGCATCTACAATAATTACATTAATGCAATTTGGACGTATTTTCTCAAATTTTTCTTTGAAATCTTCTTTATACTTGTATTACTTCATTAGAAGTTTATTTTAAACTGTGCAAATGAAACTTTCCGTGTTGAAAATGTAATTCTTGGAACCCAATTAAACTAAGCTCTACATTATTTTTCAAACGAGAGCATTTGCGATTTTAAAACTATTGTAATTAATAAGCAAATAGGGGTGTTGGCCCAACTGCATGCAACACGCAACTTTCTTATGAAATTTTGTGACCAGGAAGTACGAACGGGTATCAAATTATAAATGTGCGCCAAGGCGCGACGTGTGCAAACTCATTCGAAGTCAATCGAACCCAATTGCAATATTGGCAACTTTTGCTTCTACCATGGCAACCGACTCGTCTCATTTCTACAGATGGGGAGAGAATAGGCGAAAACAGCGTAAGATGGAAAAAATTTTACATATATTCACTGCGTTACTTGGAAGAAAAATACTCTCTTGTAACCCAGTTGTGGCACATAAAAGGAATTTTGAACCTCATGCCGGTTTGAATGATTGCGGAATGTCATCCCGCCTTCTTAGCCTGCAGAATACGAAATTCCGGGAAGACGACCAGACAACTATGTTCCGTCTTCATTTGTCAATTTGACAGAATTTGGGTTGCAGGATAGCATATTAATGTCTTTCCTAAGGGCACGCTTTAGTGTCGAGTGACGATTAAAATTCGGAAATTCAATTTCTGCCCCGAAGCGCCCAAACGTCGAAACTGAGCGGATTCTTTTAAGCGAAAGGCCAAAACTTGTTACTTTTTTCTTTTCATTGTTCGATACGTATGCCGGTGAGAGAACAAACGTCTCTCTCTTTATCGATTCTTTATCGGAGTCAGGAAGCAATGGATTCTTCCGGACTACGATACGATTATGACTCGTGGTTCTTACATTCATTCAATGTTTTTACTGCCATGACAACCAGTTGCGATACCCAGACATACCGAGTTTTGCTGTTTTCTCTCCCTGTATAACGTTTTTTTTTCCATATAAAATATTCATCGATCGTCCAGTAGATACGAACAAAACGAAACGTAGCATTTAATTTTATATATGATTATCTTATCTCTTGTTAGATGTAATCGTATCAGGGAGCGAAGTTTGTCATGTGCATTAGCGTCGTAAGGCTGCAATGATAATTTGTTGAAGCTGAGGGGTTTCTTTCGCTGACGCCGTTATCTCGCTAGTTATCGAGGTCGAGATAGGTCAGCAGAACAATTATATCCGACAAAATAGCCAGATGCCGTCGTTATTTTTATCGGGACAGGCTATAATATATCCGGGTTTCGGTTTTGTACTCCCCATTCAACTGTCAGAAAAGATAGGTTTCCCTTTCATAAATTATCGATTTGTTAAGGCAAACCCAAGCTCTCTAAAGAATACTTTCTTCGTAATTAACAGTTAGAATTTCTTTCCTTTAAACAACTACATCAATTGTGAGTTTAATGCTTTGTTTAAGGTTGAAAGAGTCGCTGTCGCTTTCAATGGAAAAATCCTGTAACCGCTCGCTGAGTGTTTTCCGTTCTGCTTAGTTTCGCAGAATAAGCTTTAAGCGTGAAACATTTTAATGCTAACAGACTAATAAAATAGGCAATTAAACAACTCGTGAAATTTTGTCATTCCAAAATTCCTGATGTGGTTAGAAAGGTGAGAATAACTTTGCCTTTCTCAAACTGGACTCACTTGAATGGTTAGACATAGTTGACATATTTTTAATTATATAATATATTATATACAGTATGTCTTAGATAATCAGAATATAAATTTCTTAATTTTTAATTGATTTTGTTAATGCTTGACACCAGTTTCGTGTTAGTTTTGCCATAGTTTTCATCATTACTTCGGATCAAATCCTTTAATAGGATTGCAAACATGGATGAAGAATGAAGAACGACGTTTCGACTAACCTGAGGATCAAGATTAAATTTGAACCCGGATCTTATGGGATGATATTTGTTATCTGAGGAACTGCTATGAAAAGAAGTGTTTTTTTTTTAAGTGCCTAAATATTTTAAATTAAATATCTTAATTTTCAGAACAGAATTTAAATAATTTAATAATCTCGGCACCTAACTTCACTCGAATATATAAAGCTCTTTTTCTTATCCATTCATGAGCTCCCACCATACTCCTCACACACCTACAAGCAATAACGTGAATTATCGATTCAAGTATCTTTTTCCTGTTAATTTTTTTCCAAAAAAATGTAGCCAATATTTTTATTTAAAAAATATTTCTAATTAGCGCACGCCTACGTGACAATAAAAACACGAAAATTTCATGTGAAACCTAAATCTCTTTCAATTTTTACTGATTATTTTGATGCGTTTTTTACGGCTCAATCTGGCTCTTCGAAAATATTTATTTTCGTTACTTCTTCCCCCCCCCGCTTTAAAAAATTATCCGAAAACAGAAAACCCGTACTGCACGCGACTCACGACGTTTCATAGCCGGCTAGTCACGAAATCCGTGACGTCAGCGAGTGTCAAAATTCCCTATCGGACACGTGTTATTGCTCGAATTTAGATTACTACTTCTTTCCTAATCCAATCATCTCGCTTAATTGGAGATGCGTATTTAGATTTATTCCCCCACTCGTGCCTGCTTAAGTGGAATAGTTTCGTCCTCTCCTCTACATGGCACCGCGGCTTCACTTCGTAAATCATAATAAATATATTCCCATTGCTGGAATTAAATAGATTTTCCTGTGTTTTACTCCTTTCTTCATTGTTTATCTCATTATTTATTCACTTAACTTCTTTTGGACTCGATTAGCGACGTTAATTAGAATTTTCGTCGCATGGCATGGCTCCACGATAATCGATTTATCGCGATGGTGTTACTTTTTTTTCCTTTCAAACCGCTGAGTGTCTTTCTAACCCTTGTAAATCTACTGGATGCGTGGGTTCGCTTCCAACATTTTACAATATTTTTGTTTACGTGGAGGTGAAATTTAAAGATGGCCGCTTCGAAAATATTCATCACGAAACTATGAATAATTTAGAGTCGGGAGTATATCGACTGACGCTTCGGTAGTACTTTCGGTCGTTACAGAGTAAAAATGCTCCACTTTCGATTTTTAAATCCCTGTCATTATGCCCCGTTTTAGTAAAATTTTATCTCATTATCTTAGGGCGTATTTGTTTTCCTAACTCACCGGATAATAAGGACGTTTTCCACAATGTTTAATATGTAAGTGGCACTGCCAATAACTGCTCTTGACAAATGCTTAATTGGTAAATTAACGAATTTGTCCTCCGGCTGATTAGATAATAGAAAGAAACTAATAGAACGTATCTATTGCTATCTAACTATTCCAATTTGTTATTATGTCTGCCTTGCAATTCTCTCAAAATTCATTAACATCTGTTTAATGGCTCCGTCTGGATGAGGTCGGAGGTGCAGTACTCTATTCAGGAACATCTTTTTTTTTTTTTTTTTTGTTTTGGAAGGGAAACGTATATAACAAAGAAAAATCGGTTATAGGTCATTAGTGAATTGTTGACACATATCGACTCCTAGTCGAAAAAAAACGGGGTAATTCCCATCGTTGTTGACTTAAGTTCATAGTTCTCACCGCTTCAAGACTGTCGTAACTGTCGTCTCTGTTTGCTTTTTTCTCTAGTTACTTCGCGTTTATCTTTTACTTTCGTTTCGAAATAAATGCATAAATAACAAAGGCGATTAAAGCCTCTTTAACTCGTTTCATTACCCCTGTTTAAGAGCTCGTAACGGAAACGATGCCACAGAAACCTTTCGTTAAATATAGATGATGTAACAAGTTGCAGGGTTCTCTTAATATTCAATAGAATAAAAGTAACTATAATATTGGAGAGAAACTAATTTTCTAGAATACATTCTTGGCATTGGCAGAAATAAATTTAGCTCGACTGTTCCCAAAGGTAATTTCCTGTAGATGCTTATGGGGAGTATGCTAAAAATATAGGTTTGTGCCTGTTTATAACAAAGTATGATGGAAGCCAAGAATGTCTAGGAATTGAATATTTGTATATTTATTTCAGGCTAACGGTTAGTTATAAGTTGTATAATGTATTTTATACGGGAACAGGATGTTTATTTTTACTTCTTTGATCGATTCCAAAGATTTATATCGTGCTTAGACGTTGTATCGGTTCGTTATATAATGAAGGCTTTTTGAAATATGCGTCTCGTTCCGATTTGAGTGTGTAATTTGTAAACACGACTTGTTTCACATAAACAAAAATTAAAGAAAAATAGGTTAAATTTATGGAGTTTGTACCTAGTAAATTATTTCTGAGGTAGTTTAGAGTATGTTAATTTTAAAATGTTTATATTACTGCGCTTAATTTAGTCGGAAATGACATTTTTTTTATAACTGTAACGTAGAAAGAATCTTCAACTAAATAAGTACATGTCGAGTGTTGAAATCATTAATCATTACTTGTCACCTACACTTGCTTCGATTTTTATATAAAAATTATAAATATTTTGTTTTGTTCTGTTAAAGTAGCGAGTGATAACGATTTTTTATTAATGAAAGAAGAAATTTTCACATTAGAGAAATCACGATTATCGGATATAGATACACACACACACACATATATATATATATATATATAGAAGAAAGTGTGAACTTAATATAATCTGATAGGGAAATTATTGTCTAAACCTGTTGACTGCTTTAAAAGACGAATAAAGTTAATATTATTCACGAAAAAATGGGAAAAGAGAGTGCGTGTTTGGCGTGTGTCAACGATAAATTGGTAAGAAGGAAGAATTAAAGGAAGCAGTTGTTCCGAATAAAAAACTGTATAAGCAAGGCTGTAAGCCTATTGCGTTTGACAGCTGCGCGAAGGCTCTCTTTGTCTCTGTCCGTACTCCCCCTTGCCTGGGCGTTTCCTACTGGTTGGAGCAAAAGCGATCAATATTTGCGGGTGCGCCTTTCGTTTCTCTCCTGTCTCTTCTCTGTTTCTCACTCATACTGGACACACTGTGTGTGTCTCCCTTGCCGTACGATGGAAAGTGCGACAAATCGGCAGTCGTGGCGACGGTGGACTTATAATGTGTTAGTGGATCTGGGCAATCGGCGCCCGGTCCTTATAAAAGCTGTGATGCGTGCGTTAGCAACAGTCTGCCGTGTTGTATGGAGAAGTGTTGGTGCCATGTTGGTATAATCCGGCCTTGTATCGCTGGTCGATCCATCTCCGAAGTGGACTGCCTAGCAATGGCTACTTTCCGACGAGGGACAAACGAGTGAAGTTCCCATTTGTTTGTGGCTTATATGGTGTTACCGATTACGTGGGATGGACGGGGTACGTAATTTAAAACACTCCGTTTCACCTGATTACTATACTATGTTCAGTGCTCATGTAGAACAGGCCGTGGATGCTTTTATGGAAAGATTAGCTGGTAGGTTAGGCGAATTGGAAGTAGAACTTCGTTATGCTTGGAGAGCTGTGGATCTTCTCTCTCAGGAATATGTCAAAATGTGGGAAAAACTCGAAAGGCTAGAGATTTTGTTATATGAACAGCAAGCAGTTATAACACAGCTTCTGACTGTGATTAAAAATGGTGGTGATGTTCCTGATTTAGATTTTTTGCATGGTGGGTCTGATTCTGTTGCCAGTGATCCCTCTGTGAAAGAAAGGTTGGATCTCAAGCATGTTGTTGACGTGGAATCCAGCGACTTGTCCGAATCCGAGTTGCTGGGCATTTCTGGATATAATTTGGAAGACGATGTACGAGAAAATGATCCGTCTGCCAAATGGAATAAGAGGTGCCTATTATTTTCAAAATATTCCGATATGTCGAGTCGAGCGAGTCCAGATTGGGGTAGTTGTAGTTATGTTAATACGGATTTTCAAATTGATGGAGGAAGGGAGACTCCCAAAGAAGTTTTTACTGCTTCGGATTATAAGATGTACCGAAATGGTTCTCCCTGCATCAGTGAGAAAGATCTTGAAGAACTGGATAGATTGTCGGCTAATTTACATAAAGTATCCACCACCTCGCCAAGTAGTGGGAGTATTCAGGATCTCTGCAGATCTCGTAACATTCATAGCTATCTTGGTAGTCCCTTTAAAAACAAGGAACCAATAGCTACTCAGAATAAAGATACCAATGTAGCTTTATCAGACACAGTTTCTATTTCAAATACTTTAGACAGAAATAAAATACCTACATTTGATAATTATCCAAACATTTCTACATTTGATAGCAGTTTCAAAAGGGATATTGACGTACCCCATGATAGTACAAGCAGAAGAAAATTACCGTCTTTAAGTAATTTTACAAATACACAAATGACAGATATTCATTCTTCACAAATACCAGGAGAAAACAGATTAATTGGTATTCTACAATTATCACCAAGATTGAATAAAAGTAAAGAGACTACTAAGATTGATGAAACCAGTAAGCATCTTGATTTTTCTCCTCATCACAATAGTAATGTTGTGTACAGTGGTATTTCGGAAACAACACAGAATTCTTTAGTGAACAAATTTTCTTCTCCAGTGTCTTCACCTTGTATTTCTCATGTGATGCCAATAGAGGAATTACTTGTAAGTAGTACTACTGCTGATGGTAACTTTGAGATAACTCAACATGCTCTTCATAGTGATTATGGTAAACTTCAAGGTTATCATACACCTTTAACACCTGTAAAAGAGCAAAGTCCACCTTCTGGAAACTCTGAAGAGTTGACAAGCCTTGGTGAAATTCAGTGGACAGAAGACAATCATAGACAACCTGAAGGACTGCCACCAGTTTCATCTTCTGAATCTTTGAGTCCAATTGTTAGTACAACAATAATTCAGGTAGAGGTGCATTCAGAAGCAAAAAGTAAGTTAAATGATTTATCCCAAATAATAAATAAAGCTTCTTATGATCTTGAAGATAAATTAACATATGTTGCCTCTGACAATGCACAATACACTGTTGATAAGACTTATGAAGACATTGCAGAGTTTGATTCTCATGTTGAGGTAGAGAACAGTTATTGTGTTGAAGAATATATATCTACATCAAGTGATGTTCAAAATATTGTTCCAATGGAACAAACTAAAGTAGATGATGAAGCATCATATGTTCAACTGCAACCTGAAGTGCAATGCCTTGACACTTATTTTAATTCTGTGCTACCTCCTCCTTCTCCACCTATGGTTACTTCAACTTCTGTTACTACTAGTCAGATATGGAAATATTCCGATGATAGTAGAATAGAAAGAAACGAATATGACAACACTCCAAATACAAATTATGTTAGCGTTACAACAGCTAGTGAAAGTGAAAAACATACTGAATCTTCCAACATATTCAGTGTTTTGTCCAATAAAATGACAAAAGGTTATCGTATGATGAGTATGCCTACTCTTTTAAGGAGAGATTCAAAAGGTAATAAAACAAAGGTTAACAAAACTTCATCAAAAGATAGCAGTCATTCAGGAAGTACTTCTAGTTTGTTTAGTTTGGGATCTAGTCTTGAAAGTTTGAAATTAAGCCCTAAATTAAAATCTAGATCAAATAGTGTGAAAAGTGAAGGAGGTTTATCATTAACTGAAAAACAAGAAATCGAAGCCAAAAGATTATCAGTAGAAATACTTCCAACTCAACGGAATTCATTTAGTGAACCCAGCAGCGAGCCAAAAATAAATTATTCGCCTAATATAGAACCTACTAACAGACAAGATTATGGATCATCTGATACACTTCAACAGCAGCCATTAGATGATATTGAAAGTATCGATTATCCTCAGCAAGAAATATTTCAGAATCAAAATAATACAGAAGGTTACTTAGAAAATGAAGCTGAATCACAGCCAATACTTGATTCACAAGAAAATCCTGAAGAATCGGGAGCTTTATTTCCTACAGTGGGCGAAGTGAGAAAACATTCATTTAGTGGTCGAGAAAATCTCGGAATTAGCCCTATGGCAGATTTACAAGATACTGCAAATGAGTCAAATGTATCATTTGATTTAAGCTTTCATTCTGTCAGTGATAGCAGACAAAGTTCTATAACACAGACAGAATATGAAAGTTTGGAATCTGCAGAAAGTGTTACACTTACTTGTGCCCAAACAGATAAAGACGGAGTTCCAGTGAAAGAACACAGAGATTCTGTTGGTTCCTCCACTAGTATGATAAGTGGCGAAGATAAAGAGTTAGAAGATAATGTAGTTCATATGTCTGATAATCAGTTCGCAACACCAGGAGATAGTAGTATGGACAAAAGTACTGTAGAAGAAAATGAAGATGCACGAATGAAAGAACTGAAAGAGCAGATGAGTCTTGAAACAAATCAATCTGAAACACAGGACGAAGGTAATGCAACGGAAAAAAGTCCTGGCCAAAAAAATGTGAAGAGCAAATGGATGACTTTAGTGGTCTGTAAATCTTTGATTATTTTTTAAAATTGAAATATAAATATATATATATATATATATATATGTGTGTGTGTATTTTATATTTAGTTTCAATCTTATAATATTTTGAATAATGGTACTTAATTGAGAATCACCAACTGTTAAGATGATAAGCAGTTACTTTTTAATTTAAGAAATAAGGTATACAATTTACTGAATTTGCAACTAATCAACTCTCTTAAAACGGAAATATAGAGTAAATATTATTTAATTATCTATGTATTTGTAACTACATTAGTGTGTTAAAGAGAATTAGTTAGAGAATAAATTTATTAAAAGACTACCTAATTTTATATTATAATTATTTTTAGTTAAATTCTGGTATTAATTATCATACATTATTTTTATTTGAAGAAAGTACAGTTATATAATATTATTCTAGAAATGAATTATTGGTATAAAGTGACATGGATTTAATGACTTTAGTACTCTAGAACATAATTATAGAAATAGTTATATATCAGTTTACATAATAATTTAGTACATAGACTTTGCCTTTAAAAATGAATTAATAATTGCCCTTAGATATTTTTATGAAATTCAAAATAGGACAACATTGAATAACTTTATATGTGTAGTTTAATTGATAATTAATACTCGAAATATGTTAGCAGATTTGACTAAATTAATATGGTAATTACTTTAATTAAATTCAATTTAAAATTAAATTCATTCTTTTTAGAGATATATTCAGTATTAATTACTGGGTTTTATCTTAAATTATTTTAATATATTTAATTAAAAATATACAAAATAAATAGATATAAAGGTTTTAAGAGATAATCCAATTAATTATAGATTAATTATTTTTTCAAAATTGTGATAAAATTAAAAACATATTGTCTGAATTAGAGATAAAATTAAATAAGAGATTTTAATTGTTAAATTAGTTTTATAAACTATAGATTAAATGGAAACAAACTAAATACAGTAGTTCTTTTCAATTATTTTCCAATGATTTTTCTTATATGGTAATAGGTTAGACAAATAAAGGATTTTATAGAACTTTCAATGCTTTGTTCTGCAAATAGACACAATATGTTAGAAATAAGTGATGGATATTTTACTTTCAAATTAAACTTTAAAGTTTTTTTTTAAATGACTAGTAGTTTATCTTCTTTAAAAAGAAAATGAGTTAAAGTTTTACATGTATATATTCAGGTAACGTAACATATTCATAATTTATTGTCTTAGATATTAACTATCAAATATAGATAATTTATATATATATATATATATATATATTTTTTTTACATAAAAGATTAAAATAGAACATTTATTAATAGAGGGGAACGAAATTTAAACTGGATTGTTAACAAGTGTATTTGGCTATGAATCAACATTACTGGATATTTTTATAGTGTAATCTCTCAACATTATTGGAAACTCCTATAAATATTAAATTAGAAAGTTTTTATAAATCAGCTGACTATCTTTGTAATTTTTAAATATATCTTTCATTTTAGTTAGTCTTTTTTAAATCTAGTTGAAGAGTTAGCTTATTTAAGTAATAAGGAAATTGATGTTATATCTATAAACGACTATTTATTAATTTTATTAAATATGCCTTTGATTAAATGAGTGGAAAATTGCATTTTAGAGAATTATATTTTTAATTTTATTTTTCTCAAAAATTACTAAATATATAAAGGTTTAAAATAAATCAGCATTCTGATTATAAATTATATGATTATTTTTAAATTTGAGTTTTTCAATATCGTAAAAATAAGTCATCTAAACTTTATAACTTATATTTTGGAAGCAATTTTTTTGTTTCTTTGGTGGAAATTTACCGTAATCTCAATTTAAAAAAAACAAAAACAATTTTCCACACCTGCTATACACATGATTTAGAAGAGACCAAAAGTTTTATGACTACAGGTCATATTGCTTATATAAAAATGGTGTTTTTTATTTTCTACAAAAATTACATGCTTCATAATATCCACTTCAAGATTTGGCACATTTCATTCGTTATTAATCTCAATTTTATCAGCAGAACAATTTTTTGTAGTTAGGTCAGAACATATTTCTTAGGTAGCATCACATGATCACAAATCATTAACGTATTGTTGAATTTTTATTTTATTTTCTATTCTTAAATTATTGTTATTCATAATTAATTTTCTGTTTATCATCATTAACTTACTATCATTCTGTTTGGCAAAATAAATTTATTTGTGTTCTTGACTACCAACTATAAGTAATTTTGTTAACTGATGACAAATTTGGTAATTAATGAGATGTTATGTTTGGTCTTCTGATTATTCAGTGTATGCTTTTTATCTTTAATAAAATTAATAATGATAAAGTTCTTTACCTTAATTTAATAAATTAATAAAGTAATCTTTATATATGAATAATGTTACATATTTAGTATTATTATAATTTAATACATGAGAAAAGTGTATTATGTAAATTGAACGTTTTTAGAAATTAAAAAAATATATTGACTATAAGATCAACTTTTCTTAAAACAATTTAAGATTTTTTTATTAAAAAAATATAAGAATATAACTGAGGAAAAAAATTTATTCTGTCGTAGCTTTCAGATAAAACAATGAAAATTAATTATTAAAAAAATCAGGTTAAAATACACACTTTATATTGGATATAAAAAATTATGGAATTAGGAAAAAATTGGTATCATTATTCATGTAATAGCACATAACGTAAGTTAAAAATATCATATATATAATAATACAGAACACGTAAAGTAATAAATGAATTTGTTTAAATTATTATTGAATACAAATTATCAAATTGTTTAAATAAATTTGTTAAAATATTATAAAATTTAAAACAATTTTTTGAAGAAATTGTTTTATATTTAAGCATTTTTTAAAAAATATATATTAATAATAATTATTTTGTTGTAGCTTTTATATTTAATATTAATAGTTAATTCTTCTTTAATTCTTTAGGAGAAATTTAATATAAATTATAGTTGTGATAGCTTTGAGTTTTCATTATTAATAAATTAGTTTAGCCTTCTGTTAAACAACTTGATTGTTTTCTATAAAGTATTAATAGACAGTGTTTAATTTTCATTACATTTCTAAAATTGTTAACAAACAAATATGGAAGATAGATTCTATTTATTATTTTTCAGATACTTCTTATTTTTCTATATATATATATATATATATATATATATATATATATATATATATCTATATATAATATATATATATAATGATATCATTAATAAAAGAACTATAACAAATTTAGGTCATAGGTGTCTTTAAAGGAGATTTTGATTAATATTAAAAAAATGAGTTTGTGTTGGGAGTTAGTTGCAGCGTTGTTCTGCTAATTATGTGAATAAAATTATCATAATTAAGGATATTTTGAAAATGAAAATTTATTATTATAATTTTCCTGAGTTCTGTGTTCTGTATCCTTTCTTTAGTTTAAGTTAGCTTCTGGTGTTTCCATTATTCAAGTCATTTAAAATTATCTGATTTCATGTTATGTACAATTTAAAGGATATTTAAGAAAAAGTTTAATTAATGTTAATAAACTGTATCTAGTTCTGATCATTTTTTTTTTTTTGTAAAAATAATTGTTTATTTCTTTTCTTTTAAGCATAGCTTTATATTTGAATTTAAAAAAATAAAATCTACTGTTGATTTAGCATTATTAAAATCAAATGAAACTTTTTAAAATCTGATTTCTGTTTTATCATTTAATAATTGATTTATTAAGATTAGCGAAAGGAAATTTTCTCACTGTTAGTGATAAGAAAATTGAGAAATCATTTTTTAAATTGAGTTTATCTTTCTTATAAATTAATTGTTTTATCAGTTTGTTCCAGTTTTCACAAATAACTTTGTATCTGTTATGAAACTGAACAATGATTATGTATTCAGAATTATATTATCTGAGTATAAATTTAGGGAAATCAGATAAGAAAAGTTTATAGTATAAATTCAATTTTAAGTTTGATTTCTCTCTCGCTGTCTTGGAATTGTTTTGTTTTTTAAAATGTTATATGTTCTTATAATCAGTTTGCTGTAATTGTAAACACTGCAGAGGGTATATAGATTTTTTTTACAATTTTTTATTTGGCTGTTAAAATTGAAATTAGAATGAAGAAAACAAGCAATTGTAAAAATAAAGGCATTTCTGTCATTTGAAATTTAGAAAATTATTCACACCAGAATTTTACTCTGATTATCCTATAATCTTGGTTAAATGAAAAATCATACAATTGGTGTGTATGATATTTTTATGAAAAAAGCTCAAGCTGTATGGCATGTACTACTGTACAGTACATCCTCCACTACAACTTTGGTTTTAATTATTATTTACTGTATATATATAAAGTATTTTTTAATCATAATTTTTTACATTACATCATGAGAATTTATTGTATTTTTTTATTCTGAGAAGTAAATAGTTGTATTCTATTTATTTTTTATTTGAAGAGAATATCATCATCTGGCCAAAATAAAAGTATAAAAATATTATTTTATTAATATTTTTATTAAACATATTATGATAAAATTTTAAAGTAAATGGTTGTTATAAAGAACTAACAACTGTTTATATATGCAATATATATATAATATAAAGTTAATCTATTGCATGTTGCAAATAGAATATACATGTACAGTACTGTGTGTGTGTGTGTGTCTGTATGTGTACAAAATGCAAGATAAAAATATATATATATTATTCCTTCCTTTCTCTTTTCCTCTCATCTCTCTTGCTGATACTGAATTTAAGTTTTGATTATTTTTTAAAGTGTTTTATAACATTATATTACTTTTAAAGTTTAAAGTTAAATTTTTATGAATTTGGTAACAGATATAACATGGATGACAATAAAATGCTTACATCAATTAAGTTATCACAATTTATAAGTTAGTTTTCCAAAACATTATCTTTTATAGTTTTATATATTTTTAAATAATAATTATATTTTATCTGCTCTGACATTTAGCATTGACTAATAAAATTTTTGTTTTAGCATTTTTACATAAGAATATTTTAATATAAAATTAAATCTTTTCAAATAAATGTCTTAAATATTTCTTTTTTTCATATGAGAAAAAGTTATATAAAATAAAAGGCATATAAAGTTTTAAGTGTAATATACTGGTAATAATCTGTCAGATGTGATTTGTTTTATACATTGTATTTTAATATAAAGATAAAGGAATAAATGTTGCAATTCTAGAAAGAATATACTGTATATAAATTATAATTAAAAATATGTTTGTTATATAAAATTACTTTTATTAGTATATTTTTATTTTGTTTAAATATTATGAGCAGTTTCTTGTTAATTTACAAATTTAAATGTTTCTTTAAAAATTAATTATTAAACTTTCTTTTTACTTATATTATAAATTACAATGCCAGATGCTAAATATTTATTAAACATTTATAAAGTTTTAAAAATAATTTAATCGTAATTAAAATATGGAAAAAATTATCATTTTTTGCATATTTATTATATTACAGTATATAGATTATTGTTAGGCCTATATTTTTAATTTAGTTCTTATGTAAGCAAAATTAGATAAATTTATATTTAAACTATAAAAATATATATATGCATTAGATGTTAATTGAAATATATTTGACATTGTAATTACACAAATTGAATCAGACTGTTTATTAGTACTTAAAACTTTCAGTAGAATGTTATTTAATGGTTAAAGTTCAAATTTATAAGCAGAATTACTTGGAATATTCCTTGTTTTTTATGATCAGATTTCATAAAAGACATAAATTTTATCAGACTATAATAAATTATTCACATAATATATAGTAATAAATTTATAGAGTATGGCACGAAAATGATATTTTAATTTCTCTTTCTAAAAAATTTCACAGTTTGATGTATAATGTTTTGTTAAAAAATTTTCTTAAGATTGTACAGAGGTATAAGTAAGGATAGCTTTAAAACTAATATTAGAAGATAAAAGAGTTAAATTGGATAATGCTATCATAAATTCATAAAGTGTGAACACAAGATAATGGCAAACTACTAGAATGTTCAGTTTTAGATTAATTACACAAATTTTATTGAAAAGTAATTCTTAATTGTCATTAGAAATCGATATTCTAAATAAAAGTAGTAGAGATTTATAACAATGAAGTGATGCATAAGTATATTTGATTTTTATGGTATTTTATGTTTAATTTAAAGCAAAGAATTATTTTAAAATTGCCAATTATTCCATTTAAAAGATTTTATTGCGAAATTTATATAAAATAATAATTAATTCTATACTCTACTTTCTGGAATTGATCCTAATAAAAATTTTGTGATAATTATACTCTAAAATTTAATTTTAAAAAACTGTGACTAAAATATTTTTTATGGAAAAATATTTATATAATATAAAAAAATGCTACAATATTCATTATTTAATAGGCTAATATAAAGAATTCAGTATATAAATAAAGAAAAATGTTTGTGATATAAAACTTGATAAAATTGTTACTCTCTAATTACATAGAATATTCATTTCTATCCTATATATTTACCAGTTTAAAAATTTTTGTATTTTAAATACACGAAATAAATAAATAAAAAGTTAAAGACAGTTTTAAAAATAATAATAATAATAATAATAAGTTTAAGAATTAAGAGAATATAAAAAAGTATTTATTACAACAAATTAGAATTGATTTTATAGATTTAAACTAATGTAGCCAACTTGTTCATTGAGTTGAAAGAACTTTTTATTTAGTTAAATTTTTTTACTTTTTTTGGAAAGACTTTAATTAAAGTTTAAACTGAAAAATCAAAAGATAAAGAAAAGTAGGAAAAAAAATTAAGAAAGTTTGGGTTGCTGCCTTTTATATTGACAAAACTAGTTAAACAACAGATAAAAAGTCATTTAATGGATAGATTAAAAGGAAATAGAAATATAAGAAAGTTTTGAAGAAAATTTTAAATATTTCTTTTATTAAAATATAGTATTTTATTGTTTTATTTATTAGTTATTGACATCTATTTAGCATTAAATAAATAAATAAGTTTATATATCATATTTTAAAATAAATAAATTAGGTTCTTGTTTGAAAGCAACTTGAGTTACGCTCTTCATAGTTTATTATATATTTGAATTTTATGGTATATCACCTGTCATCTCTATCTTTCTGGATAAAAGATCAATATTTTTCATTTTTACTTTTACTTTAACATACTCTTTTCCTTCCATTATAATCTAATTTTCTCTGAACCTTTTCTTCAATTATTTTGCATTTGACTTTGTTATAATTTACCTCACTGCATAACTGATATTCAAGATTTCATTATTATTATTTTCTGTTCTTTATATAAGAGGCATTTTATTAGTACCTAATACTTGAATTTTCATTTATTTATAATTGTGTATGTAATTATTATATATAAAATAAAGATACATTTTCACATATTGTTACATACAGCATATATGGACATTTAATACATGGTAAGATTTATTTAGAAACTTTTTTCATCATATATATTTTAAAATAATAGCTTATTTTGATTTTATTAATGTTGCTAATGTTATTTTTTGTCAGTTTAAATCTATTTAAATATACTTATCAGAAGTATCTATTTAGAATTAGTTTATAACTTGTGATAATGATTTTTCAATGGTCATTTGAACTTTGAAAAGTGAATTTCAACAATAACAAATTCTAGATTAAATATCCATAATAATGGAATAAATTGAAACTTGATTGTTTCAAAAGTTTTTCTTCAGCTTCTAATAACTAAGAAAAAAAAATGATTTGAATACAAGTTTTTTTTTAATTCTTTATAGCTGAATAAAATTTACATTTAAGCAATTAAATATTTGTTGTATTGTTTTTTTAAAACAATTTTTTAATTTTTTGTTTTCACTTATTGAAACAGGATAAAGGAAATTCTGTTAGATTTCTTTTCAATTTGCTAATCCATACATCTGTTTTTCATCTCTTATACCATTTCTCAATTTTTTTTCTGGATTTTAATTTGCTTCCTTTTGTTTAATATCTGAAAAAAAATTTTTAAAATCAATGAAGTTGATATTATGTAAATTATAATCAAGAGCAACATCTGCTAATCCACATTGTCTACTTTTTATAGATAAAAATGAATGATATGCAATACATAATCCTTAAATACCTGTTTACTTTATTACTGAATATATTTGTTTACTATTTTATCTTACGTAAATAACTGAAAAATTAAATAAAATGATTTATTCTTAATAATATACTATACAGTTTAGTTATACATATATATTTTATGTAATATTATCATCATTAATAGATTCTTTAGGTAATTATAAATTAAATCTATTACCATATTTTATGGACTATAAGATGCACTTTTTTCTTCAAAAAATTGCTTAAAAATTAAGGTGCGTCTTATAGTCCGTAAAATACGGTACTTCTATTTTTGAAATTACTTTAAATTTATAATAAATACCATTTCCAAATGAATAACTTTAAAATAATTTATTCTGGTTTCATTCTTATATTCTGCATCTTCATATTTTAATATGAAGATGCAGAATATAAATTTAATACTTTTTAAATAAAAAATAATTATTTTATCACTTTATGAAATTTATATCAGCAATTATTATTATTTTTTAATTAAATAAAAAAAAATCCTTTTATATTTAAAACTGGTATTGATGAATTAAAAATATCTTGTAATAGTACATAAAGGTTTGCATTTTTAGTATATATATAAAAATAGTTTAAGGAAGTATTCATGGTTTATTTATTCTGGATCATGAATTACATATTATTCTATAAAAATTTTAATATAAAAAATATGTATCATAGTATTAAAGCAGCCATCTATCCATATTTAAAAATTAAAGTCCTATTTTTGAAACAAAATAAATATTATCAGTGTCATATAATATAGAAAGATCAATAAGGAAAATTTTAAATATTCAGGTACATAAAAATAAATAAAGATTTCAGTAGATTTAAATTATTATTATCAAATTCTATCCTGCATGTTTTATGTTTAACCAACTTATATGATTGTTGGACATTTCAATTGATACAATTTCTGAACAGTCAATACTTAATAAAAAGAAATCATTTGATTGAAAATTCTTGAATGTTTTCTTTGAAAAGTATTCAAAAATGCTGTATTGCACTATTCAAAAGATGATTTTAGTTTGTGGAACAATTTAAATTTTTTTTTTAAATATAGAAATTAATTAATAATTATATCACATATAGAGTTATGTATGCATATGTTGTAAATATGTATTGTATAGTACATAGATACATACATCACACACACACACACATATATATATATATATATAAATTCAGAAACTGCTTGAATTAAGACTAAATTTACATAGAAGTATTCAGTGATTCAGTACTACATTAATACCAACAACTAACTTAACAATGTCAAAATTTTTGTCACAACATTCTTTTTCTTTCTTTCTCTCAACTACTGGGACTTGACAGTCCTTAAAGGATTCAAAGCTATGTATAGGCCTGCTAAGAGGAAAAGACCCCCCCTTTCCTCTTAGCAGGCTCCTTTAGCCCTCCTTTTGTTTTTGAACAAATAAAAAGCATGAATGTCTCTTTATTAATAAAAAGCAGTCTTAAAAATTTTTTTTGTTAGAAAATAACATTAATCTTATAAAGGTAGGAACCATTATTAACACCAAAAAAATTCCCAGTTTACCCTCTTCTCAACAGCCCTAATTGTTTTTATGGAAGTTATAGTTTTCAGCTTTATTCTTGAAATAAAAATTGTAGTTGAAGCTGATTTGAGTAGCAAAGCCATTGGTCATCAAGAGATGAATCTCCCAGAGCTTCCATGCATACTATGAATAAACAAGAGTACAGAAATGAAAGTAAGCAAGCGTGAAGACATGAATAACATGCTGCATGAGATTGCAGAGCAGACAAGTCATTAACACTAACCACAGACAACCAGTCACTCCATCTTTCAATACTTCTATACTTTAAACATCTTCAAAGTTTATTTAGTTTTCAAATATTTTAAAGTAAAATATATATTGAAATTTGTTATTTATATTTTTTATATAAATACAATAAATATATTGATAATATAACATTAAAATGCAAGTATGATAAAGTACTATTTGAAATGTTATACATGTTAATATGTATAACATATTGAAAATTCTTTAATATTTATTCAGTAAACTTGCATTTACATTTATTAAAATTTATATTCTTATTCATTTACTTTGTAAATTTAAAAATATTTTATACTCTTTGATTATAAAATAAAATGAAGTTCTGGTAGTTAATTTTTTAAAAGAACTGTAAATGAATATTTTCCAATTATGTTCTGCTGTCATGAAAATACATTAAAAATGAGCTTTCTCAACAAAAAATGGATATATTTTGTCAGATTATTTAATTTAATGATTTAGAATTTCATATATTTTTTGGGCATGAAATTTCTGAAAGAACAATTTATTAAAAACTGACAAACACAAAAATTCATTCTTCTTTAAGCTCACATTCTTGCTTGACAAATACCAATGATAAGGCATTTAAGTTGTAGTATTAATAATAATTTTATTAACAAAAATATTTTCTATAATTTTAATTGTTATTATTAATAATAAAATAATTATTAGCACTACAATTCAAAAGCCTCACTATTGATGTATGATACTCCTAAAACATTTAAGCATGAACCTGGTTGTTTATTTAGTTTTCCATCAAAATGTTTAGGCCTTAGATATTTAAAGATTTAAATTGGAAAAAATTGAGAGTATATATAATCTTATATTATTATTTTTATATGTAAAAGTTACTATTAACCAAAAATTAAGAATTGTTTAAAACCTTTATTGTGTCCTATTA
The DNA here is from genome assembly GCF_030686945.1 of Centruroides vittatus. Lineage (NCBI taxonomy): Eukaryota > Metazoa > Arthropoda > Arachnida > Scorpiones > Buthidae > Centruroides > Centruroides vittatus. Next base: position 2,274,029 of record NW_027122166.1, on the reverse strand, counting down.
ATTCAGTTCACTTGAATAGTTTAATGAAGATTTTTTAAATAAATTCTCTTATCATATTAGTGCATTCTAATAAAATAATATTCCTCTCATTAAACAGATTAAGAGTTTAAGCTGCTTATTAGCAACAGAAGCTATTTGTGTGATGAAAAAATGGCATTTAGATATGCTTCTGGCAATTACATATTCAAAAATATCTTATTGATTTCTTTTCTGTAAGATATACTAAGCTGAAATATGATTAATGACATAATTTTTATATAATGATTTTTACAATTTTTCATACATTTTCCTACTTTTTTTTATTTTTTTGCAGAATATAAAAATATATATAAAATTTTAAACTTCTGCTTCATTAATTAGATAGAAGACAGAAATTACCTTTTTAGTTTTTACTAATTACTTTTATATTACATAAATGAATCATTTATTGATTCTTTATTGTAGAATATAAAACTAATGTAAGTGTTTGAATGTAATGCACTAATGTAATGAAACAAAAGTTGTATTTGAGTATAAAATCGTATGTGCTTTGATTTAAATAAAAACTGCTTGATTAAGAATACTAAAAATTGTATAATATGAAATGTTTTCAGCCTTAGTTTGGCTTTTCTAAGTTTGCATGTAAACAGATTACAGAACAAAGAAATAAATTCCCATATTTTTTTCTTTCTCTGAATATTCCAGTTGTAATAAACCACAGTACTACCACTCAGACCTTTAAAATGCAGTAAAATTTTTAATTCTCAAGCATTTTTGGTCATCTTAATTGACCTTCAGGACAGAAAGAAACAAATTACAATTTAAAAAGAATGAAAGTTTTTTTTTTGTCTTATAAGACATGCTGTTGTGTTGAGCACATCACATTTTCAAGTTGATTTTTGGGGAAATGTTTTTTACTCTATAAGATACATTCAGCTTATAAGACACATCCTAATTTTCAGATAAATTTTAGGTACGAAAATGTGCATCTTATAAAGCAAAAAATATGGTATATTTTGTTACTCTGCATTTGATTTACAGGTACACTGAGAATAGCTTGAACCTTGACCATGAACACTTCCTATTAAACAATTTTTGATATAAAATAGTTTTTTTTTTTAAATAAAATTTTTGATATCCTTAATCAAGCAGTTTTTTTTATTATTTAACAGTATGTTGCCAAGTTTCACATATTTTTATTACTTTTATATGTTATTTCCAAATAACTGTGAGTGTGGGAAGTAAATAAGATCCATAAATTCAGTAAAATAATAATTACAGAAATGTTATTGAATGAAGTGTTACATTTGAATTTTATTATATTTTGATATAATGAGAAAATAATTTTGAATCTATAGTAAATCTATTCACTTCATTTTCACTGAAATTTTCTGTATTATGGTAATAATGATCTACTACCAGAATTATTGTCAAAATTACTACTAAGTAATATGAGGTATAGTATCTTTTAGATTCTTTCCTATCTGCAGCAATGAAAGTTCAATACATTATTTTGCTGCTCTGTAATTAGTATTTGAATTAACTTGTGAAAAACCTGAAAATTATTGAAAGTGAATTTTCACATCAGTCAATTGAGAAGTATTTAAAGAGAATAATAATAATTTTTAATTTAAAAAATTTAAATATTTTCTAAGGCATTTTTTGATTAGTTAATTTAAATTTATGAAATCACTTATCAATTATTTTTTTTTCATAATGTCTGACATTCTTAATGTAAGTTGAGAAAGAAAAAAATTTATTTATTTAAACTAAAGAATCAATTTCATTACACTTCAGTCAGTTTGTGTATAATTTGGAATTTAATTATATTCATTTTATACAGAATCTATTATTTTAATTAAAAGATGAAGCACTGAAACAGTTTTTAATTGTATTGTTAGTTTCTGTTTTTATTTGCTCTAGTGAATGATTTGCTTAATTTGAGTAATCCTTAATAACAAATAAAGGATCAAAATGTTTACACTATTTTAGCTCTGTGTATAATCATTTAGATTAAAAACAGAATTATTTCTTATAGTTAGAATAAATTCATGAAGATTATTTCTATTTATGAAACTATGTTAAAAATATTGATCAACGAATAGAATTTACAACATTTTAATTTGGTCTTATGAATGGTTGCCTGACAAATAATGACAATAGAATTTCTGTTGGGTCTGTATTTAAGTTTTAGAGCAGGCCTGGCCAACCCAAATTGTTTCGCGAGCCACTTTGATCATGCATAACATTACAGCGGGCCACAATTTAGGTGAACATGCTTTTAGAAAAGTAAAACAAATACAAAATGAATAAGATTTTATTGTTATACCAAGAGTTCATACTTGCACTTGCGCATTATAACAATGACACATACAAATTTTCATTTATTTAATTGTTTTGGTATACACATGATGGGAAACAAAAGTTGTAATAGATATATAATATTGCTTAGCGGGCCACACACTTTAACGTGATGGGCCGCATGTGGCCCGTGGGTTGGCCAGGCCTGTTTTAGAGTATTAAAGAAAATTAGGCATTTATTGAAATTTAGTAAATTTATTTTATGTTGCTGTTTTGTTTTATTTTTTACATTACTTTTAAAATAAGAATTTATAATGTCTTATTTATCACTATTGTATAAATAGAATTATATAGGCAACTTTTTGCCGAAAAACTAAAATTAAGTGATACAAAATTTTATTGGCAATACAAGAAAACAGACTAAAAAGTTTAAAATAAGCACTTTAGCTTCTTTTATTTAAGGCTTTTTTGGATTAGAATTTTATTATAGATTGGAATGTGCAGTTAATCAAACAGATTTTAAATTAAAAATTAAGAATTATGTGCAAATCTAATGCAGTTTGCCTGTTTACACAATGTTCTATTATTGGGCTGCAATTTTCAAAAATTGCAGACCTGTAAGTACCTACTGGCTTTTCTTCCTTTATCTCAAGAATAGAGTTAGGTAGATGAAAGTTGAGACCAGATATGGAAAGCTCATGGGCAGGAGGTCCTGAATAACTATATACAAATGTATGGTTTGGAATGGAAATTACATTATTTCAATTCAAAAATTTTATCTGAAATGGAGTTAGTCAGATGACTGGATTGACTTCATTGTTAACAGGAAAAGTATGATGTACAGGGGCAAGACACTACTAAACTTGAGAACATTGTAATGAAAAATTGCCACCCGGCATTGTCACAATGTCACAATAAATAATTGCTCATATACAATAAATTTATGTAGAATTTTGCTTTCAAAGTGCAATTTTATTTTTTAGTAAATTTGTGTAAATTTGCACATAGTTCTTAATTTTAATTTAAAATCTTATGTTCCAGTATGAATAAGCCATAAATAAAAAAAAACAAAAGTAATTATTTTAATCTTTTTAGTCTGCTTTTTGTATTGTCAATAAAAGTGTATATATCTTAATTTTGATTTTTTTTTTTTTTTGTGAGAAAGACACTATGTATTGCCTGTTTACACAATGGCAGTTAAGAATTGTAAACATTTTTTATCCTTTTAATGTCTTACTCGTGTTTAAAAGCATTATCATAATTATAAAATAAATGAATTAAAAAGAGATTTTGATATGAAATACATTTAAGACTTTTATTATAAAAAAGTTTCTTTTTTCCCTAGAAATAAGCTTTTACATCCTTTAATTAAGAATGTTTTGATATAATTTCAATGTAAATATCAATTTAATTGTTTACAAAATTTTAAGTGTTTACAAAATTCATTATTCTGTAATTATGTTAGTCTAAAAGTGATTAAAATTTGAACAAGTTTTTTATGCTTTTTTAAAGAAAATTTTGGCATTTTTTCCTCTAGTAAACATTTCTCTTCTCTGAAATTGATTATTTTAAAATTAGAATCTGCTTATTATCAATGAATAATAATTTTGAATTATTTATATTATTTAGTGAATTTATTTGAACATAAGCTTAATCAGTTAAGCTTTGAAGTAACCATGTTGATTAAGCTTAAGTTGATTATTTTATATAGGTTTTGGTTAAATAATATGAATTATTTAAAATTTTATAAAAATGATTGCAGGCCTGAACTGAATCTTTTTTTTTTTTTTTTTTTTTTTGTTATTTTTTTTTAATATTGTAACTTATCATTGAAAATAGAAGTATGAGGTATGTTGAAAGTTATTTATGTAAAATAAATCAATTCTTCTATAAAATTTTTTTGTTCCATAATTTAGAATTTTAAAAAGGGTTTTGATGTTCTAAATATTATCCCTGAGGATGTTAAGTTATAAAATTTAATGCAAGTGCTCCATTAAATTGTCAAATTTTGTTTATTTTATTGAGTGATATCTGAAGGTAGTTTATTTCATGTATAAATATTGTAACTTGTATTCTGTTATGAAGTTTCAAATTTGTAACAATTTGGAGTTAAAAAATTTGGAATAATTTTTTTCCCCTCTTTTTATTTAGATAAACTTTAACTATTAAATGTGTTTGAAGTTTTATATATATTTTCATTATAATTTTATATAGTATTTGGAGTTTTTATAAAGTTCTAAAGCTAAATTCTTAAAACTACTTCAACTGTTGAAAATTGACTGGTTTTTTTTTAAATGTAATTTAATGATAAAAAGGAGCTATTTAAATGGCATAGTTTTCAACTGTTTAAATTCATTTATGTTATATTTTTATGCATTAATATATAAAGTGATTTTATAATTATATTGTATTTACATGTTCTATATGTGTGTGTTTTAGTATTAATGTTAAATTTAGTAATTACTTACTTGATTGATCTTTATTTTGTATATAAACTTTTGTATATATATCTGCAAAGTTCGAATAAAGACTTCAAACATTATAACAAAAAGTCTTTAAAATAATAGAAATAAATTTTTATATTTTATTGAAATGACACTTTCACATCGGCTTCATTCCAAATAGTGGTTTGATCAATATTGTACTTGTATTTCACCTATTGCTATCTCACGTCACTTTAAATGCTTTATGAATCATCTTTAGGAACAAATCTATATTTACGAAAACAATAGTTCTGTTATCTGATACTCAAATCTTATTAGTCTGTAAATTAGTTGAACTTTCAGTAGATATTAGTAGTATTGATTGGGAATTATGGCATGGATATCAGAAAATATTTGGCATTAGTAAACTGTAATGTGACCTGTGGTTCTAAGAATATTATTTTGCAACCTGGATGCATTTCTGAGTCTTGAAACCTATGTGAAGATTTGATTTCAAAAAATAAACAGTTGATATTATCATATTTATTGTTAAATCAATACTAACAATGTATTTTTAAGAATGTCTGAAATTTGTTTCACAGAAATGAAAAACTAAAAATTTCTCCATAAATTTGGAGAACTTACTTTGCTAAATTAGTTGATAATCTTGAACTTATTAGTAAATTCAATATTAATTAATGTGTTTTATATTTTTAATTGATAAATTTGCCATTGATTAAATGAGATTAAATAATTATGTTACAATAACCAAAGAAACTAGAACATATTAAATACTAACTATTGCTGTTTTTGACTTTTGAATGCATTTTTATCTCATTATATTGGTTTAACTCTTTTATAACATTCAGAAAACTGTTTGATGTTTACAAAAGCAAAAAAGAAAAGGAAGGGAAAGAAAGAAAATGTAATAAAAATAGTTAAATTTAAAAAATATCTAGTTGTAATCCAAAGACTTTCTATTAATTCATTAGAAATTTATATGAAATCCACTGCAGATCTATACAATCTAAAATTAAAACTTCATAAATATGAAATGCTAACTCTATATTTTATCTTATTATTTTTCTATTTTTCTTATAAATTATTTTATTATGTGGAATTTTGTTACATAAGCTTAACAAAACATTACCATAAATTTAAAAAGACTAAAAGTTGAATGAGAAAGGGAAAATATATTATTAATACTAACTACTGTTGTTTAAAATAATATTTGTTGTCAGTATCATAAACTTGACTTGACCGAATGTTCTTGCAGTAGAGTCATCCTACTGCAATAGGAGATCTTAGTTTTAACACAATCCAGACTCATAATTTATCATGAATAGTACAGGTTGGACCATAATTTCCCATCCCTTCTTCCTACTGCTTTATCTCGTCCCATTGCAGGTTAGCTACAATGGGTATAATTTTTCCTGATTGTATATCCTTAACGTATTGACATCTTATGTTAACTAACTAGTGTTAAATAATTTTTTAAAAATAGCAAATTATGCTGCGATAAATAAATGATACAATTGTCAATTAGTATTTTTATTTTTAAACTAATTTACTGAATAAAATAACAACATTTTCAAAATCATTAACATTCTTTTGATTTGAAAAGATCAAATTGAAGTGCTGTAGTATGATATGTAGCATAATCTTCAGAATCTGTGTTAAACAATCAAAATGTTAAATGTAATGAATAAAAAATACAGTTCTGTTTGATAAGAATTTTTTTTGTCATAATTTGTTTCATTACAATTTTCTTTGTTATAAAACATGAGTTTTGCAATACACTGAATTGCATTCAATATCTCTGTTATATCAAAAGAGAACTTCTTGAAGAGATTATCTGCAGGGCTGTCAGGAAAAAGTAGAGATATTTTCCTAGGCCTGAAGAAAAATTAAAAATTAGCTGCCTGTAATGGTTCCTGCCCATATAAAACTAATTTTATTTTTACTAACTGAAAATAAATTCTTTAAAACTGCTTTTTATTAATAAAGAAACATTCTATGCATTTCATTTGTTAAAAAAAATGTAGCTAAAGGGATCTGCCCTATCCCAGACCCCATATAAGCTTATGATGGTCCTGATTATCTATATTGTATTTAATTATTTTTTCATGTTGTTATTTCTTGTATATGACCATGTTTCTATTTCAGATTTTAAAATATATTTATAATTCATAAATTATTATTATTATTATAAATTAAATACTATTAAAACAAAGTATCTCAAATTAAACTTTGTAAGATTCATTTATATTTAGGAGATGTATTGTTTGAATTTTTATTTTTAAAATGTTTAATTACAGTATATGTGAATGTTTAATTATTAATAATTAAATATTTAAAACTAAATACTTAATGATTTGTATCTTGAAAATTTCAATCTTAGACAGAAATTATTTTCTGAACTATAATTTATTACAGAAAACTTAAAAGATTTTTAAAATAATCATTTTTTATTGGATGATTATTATAATGCTAATGTGATACTGTGGTATTTGTACTAAATGCTATATGGGATCAGAGTCAACTTACAGAACAATTGATTTATTACTATTATTGGACTGCAGACCTGTACATTTCCCTTGTCGTCTGTCTGTCCTTCATTAATCTTGAGAATGGAGTTAGATGAAGATCCAGATCCAGATCCAGATATGGAAATATAAGGGGCTGGAGGCCCCAATTAACTATATAAGAACTTCTGATTAGACCAGAAGTCGTGTGATTTCAATTCAAAATTTTCTCCAGTATGGAGTTAGATAGCATGACTCAGTTGTTATCAGGAGAAGTATATTGTTCAAGGACAAGGCATTACTAAAATTCAGATCAAATATGGAAAGCTTAAGAACCAGAGACCCCAATTAACTATATACAAATTTTCAGTCTGGAATGGAAGTCTCATGACTTTTATAAATTAAAAGGCAATTAAAATTTGCAGCCTGGTATTGTGATAATGTCACATTTGTAAATGTATTCTCATCAAAAACTATTCTGTATTTGAGCTAATTAAATTAAAGCTGAATTAATTAATTATTTAATACACCTTTAACAGGGGGTTCAAAGAATGTTGTTTTTTTGATGTGGTTGACATGTCATCATCAGACATGGACAGTTGAAAGTGGAATGCCAGTGTCAGTAAAAAAGGAAAGACTGATAGAGTAAACAGGCAAGGGAAGACAGACTACAATTGCAGCGGTTGATCCAAAAGACTAAGAACAAATATTATAGCATCCTTTAAACTTTACCTACTGTTTAAAGTGTGTTGATTAATTGAACTGAGTAACCACAGTGGCTAGTTCATCCTTATTAATCAAATCAAATTATGTAATTATATTTGTGTACATACACTTTGATAATATTTGGGTTACTAAAAATTTTATATCAAAATCTTCCAACATAATACTGACTTTTCACAATAGAAAAGTCTGTGTTACATGGAAAGTGGTTCTCTTTATAATGAAATTTGACATTTTCTTGGATTTATCATTTAATTTAATAATGTTTTGTGTAAACATATTATGATAAAATAAAATTTAGTTAAAAATTGTGAATATGAAAGTTTCCCTATTTAGTAATATCCATTTCATTATTATAATAAAAAAATTCACATGAAAGAAATAGCTTGAATCTAAATTAATTTAATCTTGGGAATTAGAATAACTAATTCTTCAATTTTACATATATAAAATAATATAATGAAATAATTTTAATTTTATTATGTCTATTCATTAAATTATCAAAAATTGAGGAAGTGGAAATAAAAAGCATAACAGAGAAGCAAGTTGTATAAGTTTCATCAATAACTCTTTATTCATATAGGATAAGATCAAAAAAACCACCCTTTAAAAAATAGAATCAAATGTTTTCTTTGTATCAACATCCCCTTTGTTTTCTACTTGACCTGTCATTTATTAATATATAAAGTAAATTAAAATGTTCCAACATATCAGCTGATTTGTTACATACAAAATTAAATAAGAACAAAAATATAATGAACTGAAACAAAATTACTTTCCATTAAGCGTGCTTGAAACCTTTCTTATTTTCAATTTTTAGTTAAATATATAATTATTTTTTTCTGCTTAGTTAGAGGTCACCAGAATATCCTCTCTAAATCTAAGTGCTTTTGGTTGTCTCAGTTGATCATCAGAGAATAAAAACTACTATCAAAAACTTGTAGTGTCAAATTTAAACATCACCTGCTCTTAAAATTTATGTTGTTCACTATGAATTTTATTTAGATATTTTAGCTATTTGTTGTATAATATTTCAAAGATATGCTTATTTTTTATTCTAATTATTCTGGTTTTAATGTGATTCAAATACTCCCACAGTCTGTTATGTGTAAATTTGATACTATTAGTTTGATTACATATTTCCTCAAAGATTTATGGAATAATATATTCTATAAAGATTTACTACTGTGTGGTGAATTAAATAATATGGTAATTTAAATTTCTTCAGTTATAGATAGTGTTTTGCAATTATATTTATACAGTTTATTGCAAATTTATTGCAATCAGTATAGGTAGTTTTAACATGTTTTGTCTGCTTTAACTATCATTTTCCTTCAAAAAGGGCAATATTTTATTTCTTCCAGTAATAGTCCTTTCTTTCTAGACCACTTAAGTTTACTATCATACTTGACTCATTAGTCTATCTTTCTACATTTAAGTTCAAGGTCTTAAAATAAATTTTACCTAGATTCATATCCAGTTTGTCTTATTTCCATTTTTTATGTGTATGCAGTAATAGTAATTTCCTTCTAGATTTTGAAAATTGATGTATTTGTGTTCATGCTAAACAAGAACAGTTTACTTTCATCATTAGTTAATGATTCACTTTCATCAAATAGAATAATGATGTGATGTTGGTTAATTAAAAAATGTCAAAGGAAATTCTGATTAACCACAGTTAAACTTTTTTTCATTGAGTTGCTTATTAAAATTTATCTTCAAAACAGGAATTTTTATTGTTTCAATATCACATCACGTAGTTGTATGTAAATTATTCATTTTAAGTTTTTTCTTGCTAATTGTTTGTTGTAATAAATGATCTTTATGAATATTTATTATTGAACTTTATATAAAAACATTAAGTAAGTAAATATATATATTTTTAAATTGTATCATTTCTGTTTGTCTAATAATAATAAAGCTGTTACTGTTACTAAATTTTATTGATAAGTATTAAAACAATTTCAACTTTCATTATTATTATTATTTGTTTATTTATTTTTCCTTCATATTTATCATAGTTATCTTCTTACTGGTCTATATTTTAATTTAATTATTTTTACATAAAAATGTGCTGATATGTAAGAGTAATTAATATTTTTGTATTTTAATTGAGGTAACACTTATTTGCTTTTTACATTCATCTAGAGAAATAAGTTTATTTAAAAAATTCAAGGAAAAAATACATTGTATTGCAAACTAAGATTTGGACCAAATTTCTGTTTTAGCATTTTTCTGCGAAAGTAATATACAGTGTATTCTGTGCGGAAGTTGCAGTATTTTTACAGAATTCTCTAGAAGCGTAAGGGATCAAAAAATGTTCTAAAAGTATAGTACCTCAAATGTATTGTTTCAGTGCTAGAAGGATTTAAAATTTAGACTAATTACTCCTAAGATGCTGCTCTACAACACTCTTCAACACTGTGGAATAGCCTCAATCTTGCTGCTCTTCATCTCATTACCTTCAGAATCTTATGTTTTTGCAAAAAATGTAAAGTTTTTTTGCATTGGCACTTTAGTAAAGCACAGAAGCTGATAGGCAGTGAGATTGAAGCTTTTCTGCTGTGTTTCAGAAAGCATCTTTAGGGAGAGCTAGTTGGAATTTTTAACTCCCTCTAGCACTGAAACAATGCGTTTGAAAGACTACGTTTATAAGACATTTTTGAATTCCTTAAGCCTCTAGAATATGCTGTAAAAATATTTCTCCTTTATAATTACATACCTTTGTGTGTCTGTATTATTATGTAATATTATATAATCATCTTGAAAAATTTATAATAGATAATTATGTTGTTTATAAATATTCACATAGTGAAAATACTTGATCAGTAGAAGAATATACAGGGTGGTTATAATTAAAGTTGCCTTACTCAGATCTGTCTAGAGACCATTCTCATGGACGTATTTTGATAAAACTTGGTATATATGTTATATGGACCATGGGGAAAAGAAAATGCAAAAAAAATATTTAGTTTAAATTTTTACCACTAGGTGAAAAATGGTGCATGAAGAACAAGAAACACAAAATGGAAACACACAAAAGGCTTTTATTCACAACATTTGTTCAATGTGCAATCCATTTGCATCAATTACATGATCAAAATGCCTTACAATGCTGTAAGGTATTTTGAATACATGACTGATGCAAATGGATTGCATTGTAAGACGTTTTGAACATGTAATTGATGCAAATGGATTACACATTGAACAAATGTTGTGAGTAAAAACTTTTTGTGTGTTTCCATTTTGTGTTTCTTGTTCTTCATGCACCATTTTTTCACCTAGTGGTAAAAATTTGAACTAAATATTTTTTTTGCATTTTCCTTTTTCCCATGGTCCATATAACATATATACCATATTTAATCAAAATATGTCCATGAGAACGGGCTCTAGACAGGTCTGAGTAGGGCAACTTTAATTATAACCACCCTGTAATTGCATGTTTACTTTTGTACTTCACACTAGTTGATATTTTTGTAAAATATGTCTTTTAGAAACCTTTTCTTGTAATACTAAAAATTGCTTAATTTAAATTTCTAAAATTTCTTTTTAAAATTCTTCATTTTGATAAAATTTTGAGTGATATAGAGTTTATTTAGTTATTACAAGTGTTAATTAAATAAACATTAAATATAAACTTTATTATAATTATTTTATTAATTCTACATTATATTTATATGCAATTATGTATTTTATTATATCTAATGAAAAGTTTATTGTAATTATTAATGTACAGTTATTATTAAATCCTGTATATAATTATATTATATACAGGATTTATTAAGAATTATTATTTTATTAAATAAATTATGCATATAAACCAGTTGGAAGAGATTAAATTGACAATAATTTTAATAACAATTATAACATTATTATTATAAGGACTATGTATTAAAGACAAGTAATGTCTTGTAGTGAAGAGATAATGAAATATCTGTATAAATTATAATTTGATATGCTAAAGTGAATAAAATGATTAACATTAAGATAATGGATACAAGTTTACAATAGAAATGCCTAATTTGAATGTTATAATGACATGGATGGCTGAGACAATCAAGATTCTGGAAGAGTCTAGGTTGGAACCTCAAAAAATTTTCTGGATAGTTTGACCAGATATGTCAATCCTTGTCTCTTGTCATCTGGCTACCTTCATTGTTGACCTGGTTGATTCTTTTATGCAGAAGAAAAAACTTCTTTTTATTATATGTAGGGCTGTTTGTCCTATTGACATTAAGAGGATCTTTAAACATTAAAAAAATTTAAAAAATGGGTAGCATTAAAAAAGTGTATATATGTATATCAACTATTTCTATATGTATATGTACTGTCTTATAATTATATGTTTAAGAAATTGTCAGATAATTGACAAAAACAATATTCACCTATGTTTATATATATTTGATTTACACTTCCTTAAACCTGTTACTGGCGCATAACACGTATAAGATATACAGCGGGTGACAAACGTTTGTCACTCGCTGTATATCTTATACATGTTATGGGCCGGTAACAGGTTTAAGGAAGTGTAGATTTTACTCCAGTGCTGAAGTTAGAGTGAATTCTGTATATATCTGATTTATTAAAATACTTAATTCTGATAGGATAAAGATCAACATATACAAAACAAATGTTATATGTTTTTCTGTTAGAATTGCATTTTACTTTACTAGTTGACAAAGAGAATTTAATTTTTAGTTTTGAGGAGAATAATGTTTTTTTGTGTAATCTCAGTTCAGTTATTAAAATTTTATTACAAATTTGAAAGAAAATGATATATAAATAAAAAAGAACCATTACAGATTGTCAATATACCAATGGATAATATTTAAGAATAATGTAGTAGATTCAGAAGATAAAATGGTCAAAATAATATATTTTAATTGATTTTATTGATGATAATCCTACAGTTGTAAGAAATAGATCAACTAATAACTGAAATTATTCTTTGACATTATTGACTCCATGATTGTTGAGAAAACAACATTATTTTGATAAGTGCTGTATAGAAGTCATGAAAAAATCTTTACTTTTCAATTAAATGCATTTCAAGGTGTATTCACTTCATCATCAGATTGTCTCAACTTTGAATGCTGTAGTAGATTCAAAAGTGGAATATTCCTTACTGCATCAGATTTGGTTGTTACCATTTTTTAAAGAAAAAAATGTTCCAAGACAGAATTCAATGCAGTAAGATATGTTCAATGTTTGAATCCATTACAGCATTCAAAAAGTGAGACAATCTGATGATGAAGTGAATACACCTTGAAATGCATTTAATTGAAAAGTAAAGATTTTTTCATGACTTCTATACAGCACTTATCAAAATAATGTTAATTTAGGTAATGAATTTCAATTTTATATTTACAATATGTTTATCTCCTTGGGAGAGAGAAATATCTAAAGCAGCAGTTCCCAATCTTTTTTGACCAGGGACCACTTTGATTTCATTGTTGTTAGCAGGGACCACAAGGTTTAAGAAAAATAAACTGTGTCAATCTAAAAATAAACTGTAATCAAAACATAAAGCAGATACGTGCTCAGCAAATAATTAGCTTAATTCACCACACTACATCTTTATTTGTTGCTGAGATGGTTTTATTGAAAGAACTAACGTTTTCGGCCTACTCAATAGGCCATCATCGGGCTTAACTTTTGAAAACAGAACGTTGGCGTTCCATTAAAAGAATACATTTGTTTAAAAATTCAAAGCATCAGTAACGGAAAAAAGGAAGAACAAGATAATATATACAAATATAAATATACAATAAAATCAAAATAGTAAAAATAAGAAGTAAAAAAATAAAAAAATAAAAATAAATCTACTGGTGATACTTTATATAAACATAGTAGCAAATTGTTAAGGAATAATTGATAAAAAATGTAAATATAAACCAAGGCAAGCAAGCCTACGAGGTCGTGCTAAATTTCTTGACTACAAATTTCCAAGCTGTCGTAGGCTGTCTGCGTCCCTCGCGTTTATGCATGTCTCTCAACAATGTTCTTTCAATAAAACCATCTCAGCAACAAATAAAGGTGTAGTGTGGTGAATTAATGTGATCAAAACTTTTAACATAAGTAATAGTTAAACTCAAGAGTAACATGCTTTAACAGTACTATAATATTATAATAGAAAACATAACATTTTTAGTAAAAATTAAATTCAGTTTGTATCAATGTGGGAATAATAACTTAAATGAATAAAAGTTTTAAATCTTTTGCGGACCATATTTTAGCTCTTGCGGACCACTGGTTGGGAACCGCTGATCTAAAGTAAGAAAATTTGTGAGATAATGAATGTATTTTACATTCTACATTCATTATCTCACATCTCACATGGACAACAAAATTAGGATGACAATCAGCAACAATAACCAATTCTACAAATTATCTCTTTTGACTTTGACAGTTGTTAGAGACAGTCAGTTGAACCTATCATTATTGTCATAATTTTGCAACTACTTTGTGTTAGTCTTAGAATATCTTATAATATTTATATTTGAATATGTTGGAATAATGTTGAAAGATTCAAATCATGATGAATAGATTTTTTTCTGAAACAAATACTGTATTTTGTGATATTTCTTTTTTGGATATCATCAGCTTTGTTAAATCACAAGAAGATAAGTGTTTAACATGTATTAATTTAATAATACAGATTAAATTATAAAATTAAATAATTTTTTTTTAAATGTAAACTAGTAGAAATCTTAAATTTACAATCTTAGAAAAACTATGTAAACTAATTTTCTTCAACATGACAAGTAAAAATGAGAAAAACGAACAGATTATAATAATTTAAATAACAAAGCGTAATAAATATTTTGATAATTATCTTTGATACTAGATAAGAAAAACACGAATTATCTAATCAAAATTATCAGTTGTAAATAATGATTGAGAACATGTTTACATCTAAATCTTTGAGTTGTTCAAAAAATTGACTGACTAAAATATCTATTTAAATCAGAATAAAATTATTATTAATTTAAAAACCAATGAATTAAGTTTTTCATTAAATAAATACAGAATCAACTTTAGTAGAAAAATAAAATGTTTCTGGTGAGGAACATAACTTAATGCATTTCTTATAAGAAAAAAGTTATTGAAAAAATTTTTTGTTCTGTTTTCATTTTTTCTTATATTTTTGTAATATATCATAGCAATTCTATTTTTCTCAGAGTGTTTACTAAGTTTCTCCATTAGCATTTTTGCAGTTAATTCAAGTAAAGTGTTGATACTTATTTCACTCCTGTCACATGTGCAAATATCTAAAAAATGTACCATAGAATGGCTTTCTTGCTCTAACTGTAATCGTAGGCCATATGACTTAGGATTGATTCTCTGAAGAAAATGCTGCACATCAGGTTTGTTGCACTTTATGATGAACACATCATTAACATAACTGGTGTACATTATAATCTGATGTTGAAACCATCCTAAGGCTAATGTCAGACAAGTATGATTTCACATCTGTCATTTTTTACGGACATCTCAGGATTGAATAAAACACATGGGAGTTATCAGATGGATGTGTGCATGAAAAATCAAGTTGCACAGCATAGATGGACTACTGAATCTTCCATGATAATCTCGTGACGTACAACTGTTGCATGCTGAGAGATACACTTCAAGCCAATGGTGGTCAGATGAGTGTGAAAAATGATAGACATGGTAACATTGTTTCAAGGAAATACTGGGTTGGCATTGTTTCTACTAAAGGATGTATAGTACCCACATATTCTAAAAAATGAACATGGATATTAGTAAAACAATCATATAAATTAGTGAAGGACCAGAATTGAGAGAAACTTCATTTGAACTTTATAAAAATATAAATAAGAATAAGGAAGGCTGGTTATGATCAAAAGGACATACCCAATATTGCCTACGTCTTTTGTTTGTTTTTAAATACTTCTGTATGTAATAAAAAAAACATCACATCATAATCTATGAGATCCATATTGACATATACACGTCTGAAATGAAACTGATTACCAACACACTCTGTGAAAAATAGTACTTGTTTGACAACTGCCTTTTGTTCTTGAATGGAAAAAACAGCATCCGTGCGTTCTTACACTAGTCTGGCATCAGCCTAACTTTTGTTCCATATAGATCTGTGGACTGCTTGATCCACCCCTATGAACAATTCAGATTAGTTTGATATGCTTATGCTTTCTTAAAATTTGGTTATGTTTATAATACTTGTTTAATAAATTAATTTATTTGCAAAATTATAAATCTCTTTATTTTGGATTCTACATAAAAATTCAATTGAAATTTTATACTTCATGAAATGCATCAATTGGTAAAGCAGTTGATAAGAAATTAGCAATTTTATGGAATTAATCTGTTATTTATATATACTAAAGCTGAAAAATGGATTGAAAGATTCATTTTAAATGGTAAAAGTTGCTGTGTTTATAAATGATCTGTTTAATGTAAAGTATCTTTAAGTTACATACAGAGTAACTCAAAAGCCAGTTAGCTATTTTAAAGTAAAAACAGATTTTGTTTGTAGTTTCTATTAATGAAATTTAAAAAATATAATTGATGAGCAGTTATTTATTGTGACATTATCACAATGCCAGGCTGCAATTTGTAATCATATTTTTAATTTATTTCATTTAAAATATATGCTCTGTGCCTTAAATTAATGTTTTTCCCCTGTACATCATACTTTCTTTTGTTAGCAATGGAGTCATTCCAGTCATCTATTTAAGTCCTTTCAGGGGAAAACTTTTGATTTGAAATAACATGACTTCTGATTTTCATCAAGAATTCTTATATAGTTAATCAGAGCCTCCTGCACCTATGGTTTCCATATCTAGTCTCATCTTTCATCTATCTAACCCTGTTCTTGGGAGTAAAGAAAGACAGATGGATGGACAGACAAATGACGGTGGGAATTTATAGGTCTATAATTTTTTCAGATTGAAGCCCAAATATATGAGTAATAAGTTTTGGCTCTATGGAGGACTTATTGCTCACTATTGATACAGCAGGAGAAATCACACAGAGATGGATAAACACTGGTTATTTATTGTAAAAACAATATACGTTTCATAAAGTCTATCTGTCCCTCTTCAGCCATGCTTGTTACAAATTGTGAGTACTAATTCAAATGAGGTTCTGTACAATAAGCAATTTACAGTATTCTAATATGCTGCCAAAAATTTAGTAACTACATTTTTTTTGGTTGTTTCAATCTGGCTCAATCAGTCGAAACTCCTACTTCTTTGATTACTGTAATTATTCGCATATAAGACAAGATTTTTATTCATTTATCACAGCTTCAAATTCCTAGATCATCCTATATGCGCAAGCGAAAGATTCTTTGAGTTTTTGCAGATAATTTTTGCCAACCGGTGTAGTCACATTTTTTACTGGATGCTTTTCCTCTTGCATTTAAAAATAAAAGTATTTTATCTGGGTCCTTTGAATCATTCTTGTATATTGTCAGGAGTAAAGATAAATATCAGGTCAGTCCATAAGTTCATGCGTATTTTTATCTACAAAAAAAGCAGCAAAAAATTTTAATTAAATTTTATTTCAATTTATAATGTATTCACCATTATTTTGTACAATTTCTTGCCATCTTAATGGTAGCTTTTTAATCCCGTCTTCGTAAAATGTTTTCGGTTTTGAATCAAAATTTTCAGAAAAAGCCTTTTTTACATTGTTCTCATCCTCAAAAGTTTTCCCTTTTAAAAAATTCTGCAAACTGCGAAAAAGATGATAATCATAGGGAGCAATATCTGGCGAATATGGTGGATGAGGTAAAATTTCCCAGTTGTAGCTTTCAAGTTTCTGTACAGTTATTTTTGCAGCATGTGGTCTGGCATTGTTATGCTGCAAGAGAACCTGCTTTCTGTTCACTAACGACAGTCGATTTTTTTCAATTTTTCATTTAAACGCTGTAATTGCTCACAATACATTTGAGCTGTAATTGTTTGATTAGGTTCTAACAGCTCAAAGTGAATTACACCTGACATATCCCACCAAACAGACAAAATAATTTTTTTTGGATGCAACCCACCTTTGCAGTCGGTTTTGGCTGCTTGTCGCGATCCATCCATAGTCTTTTTCTCGTCACATTATTATAGAGGATCCATTTTTCGTCTCCGGTAACCAGCCTACCAAGAAAAGGTTCTAAAGCAATACGGGATAAAAGAGACGTGCAAATGTTTACACGTTGTTGTCGGTTAGCTATTGACAGTTCGTGCGGTGTCCATTTTCCTAGCTTTTAAACTTTTCCGGTTTGTTGTAGGTGTCTATGAACTGTTCTGTGGGATGAATTTAAACGTTCCACAATTTCATCAACTGTTAAAGATGGTTCTGCTTCAACTAGTGCAGAGAAAGCATCATCATTAAAGTCGACGGATCTTTCAGTACGAGCCTTATCCTCCACACTAAAATCATTGTTTCTAAATCTTTCAAACCACTTCTGCTCAGTCCTTACACTAATTACAATTTGATTATGTACAGTATTTATCTTTTTGGATGCATTTGTAGCATTCTCACCACTTAAAAATAAAAAGTATAAAACATGTCTTTTGTATTCGTGGGTTACTTCCATTTTAACGAAAATAAACAACTGAAATGCTCACAATTCTGAATAGTATTATACGAATGAGATCCAATTTAACACTTCAGTGTAAAAATTATCACATTAGACTGACATTTTTAACAAGGAAACAAGATTTTTCTCAAGGTCATAAAAGTGCGCATGGACTTATGGACTGACCTGATAGCAATAGGAAAAGCAAAGCTTTTGAATTGAATTCTAATTTGAAATACCAAAATCACATGGGAGCCCAATATGTTTTAATCCATTCCCATGTGAAAACAGATGATTATTCAGAAATCAAAATTCGGAGAAAACTTGTAAGTGTAATAATGGAGAGTGGATTTGACTGTTAAGAATTGGCAAAAAAGAAAAAAAGATTCCCAATTGTCCGGCTTTATGTCAACAAATTATGTTGTCGATTTTACAAGATTTTTCCTTAAAGTTTAAAATGCTAATAATTTTTGCATGACAATGTGTGCATTTACATTCATTTGATATTTTACTTGCAATTAAATGAAATAAAATTAGAATTATATTAATAAATCTAATTTTCTTTATTTTGATCTTTAAAGTCACACCTTGTCTTATATGCGAGTAAATACAGTATCTATGTTATGAGCACTCTGTACATTGGTCAAGAATACTGCATACTGAAAGTTTTTATTGAGTTATGTTCAGTTAAAGGTTTTTTATACAATATTAAGGTGGGATTATAGAAAAATTGGTTTGACTTGAAAAATTACTTAAATGTTAGAAATGTAATACAAGTACGTCTAACTAAATAACCAGGTTATTTTCAGACTGCTATAACTCAGAACTAACCTAGTTAATTAGCTTATTTGATTGAAACACTATCTTTTGCTTTTGCTAAGTCTTATGTATGTAGGCCATACATAAGATTTAGTACACTTTATTCATATTTATATGAGAAATTTTATTATTAATTTTACTCAAAAATTTGAATTTTTATTAGATTATGTAATAAGTTTACTTGATAAATTTTTATTTTGTTGTTAAAAATATTCAAATCAATGAAATATGCACCATCTTAATTCAATAATCTTTTGCCATCCCTCAGATAATTTGTTTATACTAATAGAATATACAATATCTTACGGAAATGTTTATAAAAATGCGCATTATCAAAATTGAAATGAACTTATTATACAAATTAGATATACATAAAGTAATTTTTTTTTATTTAAGATTTTTAGTTTAGTTTAGTTTGATTCACACTACAAAAAATGTAGTATATTTTGCTTTGTATTTATACTTGTTTCAAGTTGATGTCTATTGGTTTATATTTCTAAATGAAATTATATTGTAAAGTAGATATAAAATTTTCTAACATATTATTTTTTTGGTCGGTTATTTTCTTTTTTTTCTGTTATATTGAATATTTGTATTATTTTTCAACACTTAATTCCATACAATGTGAATAATTAATTATTTAAAATAAGTACTTACATTACAAAGATTATTTTCTTTGCTTTCATATGGATGAGCAATCTTTAAAAATCTAGCAATTAACAATGATGGCCATTGAAAATGACTGAAAGTGTTTATTGTTAATAATTGCTGGAGTTTTAATAGTTCTTTGTTTTGTAGTGCCAAACACTTCATTTGATTATTCATCTGACTGTATTATGGCTAATTTAATAATCAGAAACAGTATAAAGCAATTTGGTTAGAGATATGCAGTTAGGCTGCCATCTCATAATAAATTTAAAAATTAATTTATTTCTATTTATAAATTGGGATGCAATCTGAAAAGATTGTAGACCTATAAATTCCTACTGTTGTTCATCCATCTGTCCATCGTATGTCTGTCTATCTTTCTTTAATCTCAAAAATTGAGTTAGGTAGATGAAAAATGAGACCAGATATGGAAACCTTAAGGGCAAGATGCCCCAATTAAATATATATGAACTTCTGATGCAAACTGGAAGTCATGTTATTTCAATTCAAAAATTTCTCTGAAAGGTGTTAGATAGATGAACTAGCATGACTTTATTGTTAAAGGAAAAGTATGATGTGCTGTACAAGCCACTACTAATTTGAGGTGAAGAGCATATATTTTAAATTAAATAAATTAAATACATGATTAAACCTTGCAGGTTGGCATTGTGACAATGTCACAATAAATAATTGCTTGTTTAAATTTAGAATATTCTGGAAGAAAACATTGGCCCAGAGTAAGACAAAACCGTAACTCCCATCTATCATGAAGAGCATTGACAATTATGCTACCTAGACCTCCACCTGATGAGATAAAGTAGGCAGCCTAACTGCCTACTTTAGCCAAATTGTGTTATATCTAGTTATTAAATTGGCCATAATATAGCCTGATGAATAATCTGGCAGATCATTTGGCACTACAAGTGAATCAGGTTGTTGTGTATGTTACTTTGTTTTGTGTTTAGTACTTTTTGTTTCTTAGCTTTACTACATACAATATTATTGCTTATATATAGATATGCATTGTCTTGTTCTCTATTATTATTTTTGATGATTGCAAAAACAGGAATACTGGATTTATTCAAGTTTTATAAGTTGTTTTCAGTAAGTGATCTTAAGATGAGATTTTGTCTCAAATGTTTTTCATATTATTTCCAACAGTTAATATTCAGTATGGATGATGATAACCTGTATTATCCTTATTTGAACTTGCAAGGAATACAACACAGTTTTTATTTCATCTACTATTCATAATGTAAATAGTAGATGAAATAAAACTACAAACTCCAAAAAGCATGCAAATTTTTGTGATTTGTGGAAAACAGGAAACAATATTGTTGTATTCCTTGAAAGTTTGAATAAGAATATTATTTTAAACAGATTTTGGAAGCATTCTTTGACTTAAATTCCTTGTAGGAATCTAAAAGCTGTTTCAACAGTAAATGCATTGAAATTTGGTAAAACTCCTTAAAAATACAAAAAATTGTTTTTCAATTTTGACTCCAATAAAGCAATTGTTTTCGTGTTTTATTTGAACTTTTGAAGAGTTAGTGAATTAGCGAGTCTGCAACTTGACAGTTTCCATTTCTTCACATATGTTTTGGACCTGGATATTTTCTTTCCACAACTTCTCTTTTCCTATCCTCAGCTGATTTGACAGAGACATAAATATCCTTTTCAATCTGGTTTGATATCATTTTATTTGTCTTTCTATTTGAAGGGCAATCTTCCTTTTCAATTCTCTCAACAGCCTCATCTGTGATGTATTCATGCTAATGAATATTCCGTTGTAAACATTCTTATTCATTAACAAATAAACTTCTAGGAGATATGTTCCTTTAATGAAATAAAGATATATATGCATTACAATCGATAAATGTAAACGAATTAAAATGATAAAATGAATAGTCATTCATTTCTATTACTTTAATTTAATGTAGAAGGTGGTAATCACTTTAGTTACTATAAAATGATTATTTTAATCTATACAGATAATTAAATAAAAGATGAATTTTAATCGGATTCAAGATTTAATGTGGATTCAAGTATAAATAAGTCATAAATCAATCAAATTGAACAAACATATACATGTATATTAATAATAATAATAATTATTATTATTCAATAACAGACATTTTCTCTTCATCTTAGTGGCATAAATTATTTAGCAAAATTATTTTTAAATGTTCTTAAATAATAATTTATATATACATATAGTCTAATTTACAATGAAAATACTAAATATTTGAATGATTAGCAGACACTTTTAAATCAAATAACATTAAAATTAGCTGATTTATAATTTAAAATTAGTGGAAATGAGTGTAAAAATTAATAATAAATTGCCATATAAATGTAGTTTACTTATGATTATGAATTATTTAAAAACCTTTAAAATTAAAATTGAATGTTAAAAAAAAATTAAACAATAATTATATATACTTTTGTAAGAATATTTAAGAATGTTTTTGGTTTATTTTAACAATTTTATTATTGTATTATCATCACAAAAATCCATTATTTCTGTTTTGCTTTTATTCTTATTTTATTTAGCTTATTTGAAAAAAGTAAATAAATAAAACAAGGTTTGATTTCTATTTATACGATTCATTTAATTTATATTTTTATTGTAGAAAAGTCTTTAATTTTAAACACTCAATATATCATAATTTTTATTGTATTCTTGACACATTTTTTGCATGCAAAATACTTTTTAAAAATTGTAATTAAATCTTTATAAAAGATATGAATAAAATTTGTTTTCCTTATTTAAAAAAGATAAGTAAAAAGTACATTTTTGTTGCAATAAAAATTTAATTATAAATTTTTAAAAAATTTGACTTCATTCTCATACTTTTTGTAAACTTTGGTAGGGCAAAATCTTTATAAAAATGAAATTTTTAATATCCATACATAAATAATTAAAATTTTTCATTTAATCTTTATTAACTTGACTTTTTTCAATTTTGTTTTTTGATTAAAATTAAGAAGAGTTATCTCTATTTGAAAACGATTTTTAAATAATGCTAGTGAAATTTAAATATTTTTCGTTGCTTATTTCAAAACTCAATTAATTTTAATGTCAATCACAATGATTTATTACTCATTGCAATATTGGAAACAACTAAAATTGACTATCAGAATTTATATTCTCAGATGAAATTTGCTTCAGTAAATAGTTCTCGTATCAAGTAAATCGACGTTTCCTTTTGTATTGTGGTCATTTGATTTTTTTTAAACGATAATTATTAATTTTTCCATTGAATCTAAATTTGCTGAATTTTTGATAGTTAAAAAGATTTAACACATTAATTTCTTTTAAAATATCTTTTTGGTAAATTTCTTATTAAAAATTAAAGAAATACATGTCTTTGTATATAAATCATAAATGAAAATTTTAATAATTTAATAATCATTAAAATATATGTATATATATATATACACATATATATACATATATTTTAATATCGGTTTTACTGTGTCTGTATTTAATATTTTAAGATAAGCTCCTAAAAGTATCACTGTTCTAATTAAACAGGTAAAAAAAAATTATAAACATTTAAATAAATTAGTAGATCATTTATAAATGTTTATCTTTCATTAAATATTTATTGTTATCTTAAAAGGAGAGGTTAAGTTAAATGATTCTAAGTGATTTTGTACATTATTATAAATAAAACTAATACTAATACTATGTAACTTAATTAAAAATAAACAAACTGTTAAATGAATAACATAGCATTATTTAGATAAAGAAAATGAGAATTTTTAATTATGATAACAACTTTATGTAAAATGTTAAGTACCCATTATTGCTAAATCGATCTTTTTAATTATAGAAACATATTTAGTTATTTATAAATAGTAATAATTTAGCTAGAATTGTTAACTTTAACTCATTAGATATTTACTCTGAGATATTAGTTTTTTTCTAGAGTTGCCAATGTCTTCTTTTTCTGGGATTGTCCCAGATTTTTTTCTGACTGCCATTCAATGACAGGAGGAGTTCATTCTAAAATCTGTTCCTATAATGAAGTTTATTTTTCTTCTTCTACGTGTTAAATGTGTTTCTGTCACCAGCAGAATAAAAATACACATCTGTTGCTATCCTAGAATTGAAGCGTCCCAATATCTTTCGGGAAGAACACATTTTGTCTTGGATTTTATCCCCAAGTAACCGGTAACCTAGTTTTGTCTAGCTTATAAATATGAACAAAAATCTTAGTATGATCATATTTGAAAAGAAATAAACCTTTAAATTAGTAGAACATATAACATTAAGACAGTCAAAAATATTTGTCTACTGGTTTAAATCTTATTTCTTTCTAAATATATAATTTATGCTGTTCTAAGAAGTGCAGAAATATATAAAATATAAATGTGTAAGGAAAATGTGTTACATAAATTGCATTTAAAATTTTTTTATCATACGGAATTATTTTATAAAAAAATATTTTGTTTTTTTTTTATTTATAGTTTTTTACCTATATGAGATAACTCAGAAGTACTGGAAATGCAATGTCAAAAATAATCAATAAGTGTTGAATATTCCTCTTTATGTAAATGACTTCATAAATCATATATCTGTTTAAATGAAATGTAACAGAATTTTGGAATATGATAAATTATGGGAAATATTACAAATAATTTTAGATTAACCCATAATCTGTAACTAGACACTGTGTAATAAGCATAATATTAACCAAGAGGAGATTAAGTGACAAATGAGACATAATGCTGATGCAATTGTAATCTAATCATTTGAAGAATTGTGATGTCAAATCTCTCAAAATTTTAAATTCACATCTTTCATTGACAGAATGTAATTATTTTTCTAGTGCTTGTTGTTACGACTATTAAAATATATAAGAGCATAGAATTATAAATGATTTAAATGGATTTTTGATTTTTTAGCAAGATATTTAAATTCCTAAACTATTTTTAGTTTCTTTAGTCTTATAAATATTAAATAATGCATTAGAGATGTGAGTGAAATAATGTAATTATATATCATCCTGAAGTCAGTTTAATTCAATATTATTATTATTAAACCAAATATTTAACAACCTCCCTGTTTCAAAATATCTTATCACATTCTGAATTACTTTATTCAGAGAAAAGTATGCCAAAAATACATAAAATTTAACACTTCTGAAATGCAAGAAGCCATATTTAGAAAGCAATTTTAAATTAGCATTATTTTTTGGTGTAATTAGCACAATTTTTTGATGTAATTTTCAGTTAAATTATGTGTTTTTTTATTATAATTAATAGAAACTCAATTAATTATCTTTGCATTTTAAATTCATTAACTGATGGTAAATTAGTATTGATAAAATATTTGTATAATATTAATATTTAAAAAGAATTATACTAATGATATTTTTCTTAAGTATGAATTGATATTCAGAAATTATGAATTTCAAACATCATTAATTTCTAATGTAAATTTAACTTAATTAAATTTAATTTATTCATAATAAAATAGAAAATTATATATTTATATAAATGCTATTTAATTATGTTTGGAAAAAATAAAGTTGTTATTAAATTTTTAAAGTACTTCTTTCCATTATCTTTGTTTTAAATTAATTTATTTTACAAATGAATCTTTTTAAACTGAGATTACAGTTTGACATTAAAATATCGAAATTGCTGATTTTAATTGATTGGGACATGAACAAAATTTTTCGAATCATGGCAGTTGGCATGGTGCCATAATGCTCAGTGATAACATTATACTGAGTCTTTCAATTATAAAATCATTAATTTCTTTGTATACAGAACATTTGTACTACTTTAAGAATGCTCTTAAACTTTCACCTAAGTATAACCAAATTGATTGTTATAGCTTATGTTCAATGGCTGATAGCATCTAGTTATGTTACAGGTTAATAAAACCAGAAACATGGCTTTTCATTGAAAAAATGTATTTTGGCAATGGAATATTGAAAAATAATTGATGATATAATTTGTTACATTAAGTCTTTAGTTCTTTACTTGAAAGAAATATATTTTATGTACTGTTTACCATAAATAAATGTATCCAAAAAATAGTGAATCAGACAAAGAATATAATTTACGAAGCACGAGTTATTCGGTATTTAAGCATTTTGACCCATGCAACTTGGTTTTAGTTTAGACACTTTAAATTCTTATTCTTTATTTTTTGGATGTTGGCTTTTCATTAATATTCTGAAGCTGATTTAAATATTTGTTTACTGAAATGTTTTTTAAAACTAGATACAAATTCAGACTTAAAATGTCAATTTAGAATAACAATACAATAATGTGAAAAGAAATCAATAAAAGGATTGCTATTTTAAGCTGATGTTTTGTGACTTGTTATAAAAAATTCGATGAACAAAAGTTTTAAGACATTAGAAAACAAATGATTATTGTTTGATAATAAGAGATACATAAGAATAATAAAACATATCTAAATATTACTCTAAACTTATAAAATACTGAATATTTTAAGTGAAATATTTCTTAAATTAGTAGTAGTAAAACTTTCTTTTTTTTTGTAATTTTTAGTAACAGTGATGATATCTATTAATTTTAACCAGTTTAATAGAGTATATTATAGAAGTTGATAATATAAGAAACAATTGAAAAGCATTATTAAGTATTTAAATTAAAATTTTCTTGTATTTACGATGGTTTTAATTTTAAATGAAATATATGTTAAGAAAAAGAATTTAGGATAAAGAAAGGAATAACATAATTATGAATTCAAAATGAATTAATTTTCTTTAAAGTACGCATATATTTTAATTTAGAACAGATTTAACATTCACGCACCATAAAATTAACTTTACCTATGAAGGTTTCTTAGACTTTTGCGTACAAAATTAATTTCATAATGGTTAGTAACTAGATTTATTCTTCTTTAATATAATTTCCTTTCATTCCAATAAATTGTTGATTGCTACTCAACACTTTAATGATTTTTGTCTCTCTTGAGAAAGCCTATTGATTTAAAAGTTGATATCCATTAGCTGTGATGATACAATCTGAAAAAAAACCCATGATTTTATCTTCATTCATATTAAAAAAATCTTAACTTGGATTGTACATAAACAATTCTCATGATATAAATGTTAAAAACTTTTTTATTTTACAGAAATTTAATATTAATTTTGTGACAGAGATAAAGAATGTAATGGGAATAGTCTTGAGAGATGATATTTTAGCATATAAATCTGCAAGAAAAACAAAATATATTTTTCGTATATTAAATTTTGTTTATAGATACAAATTAAAACCATTTTGCATTCAGAAATAATTAACAAAATCATAAAACTTAATTAAATATTCTACAGAATACTGGCAATTACAATTTTTCATATCTTTACTTAAAAGAATAAACTAAAATTCATAGAAAAGACATAATTAGTTACAGCATAAACCAGATTTATGAGTAACATATTGAATATTCCAATATTTAAACTTTCAAAACACATTTATCTTCCAGTGTAGTTCTTAATTGTAACCTTGAAACAATTAACATTAATTGTATCATATACATTTTCATAACTGAATAACAAAAATATTATATTGTCTGCATTTCAGCAATTATAATGTTAGTCAGTAATATAATTATAAGAATATAATAATTGAGGTTTTATTGGAATTATTTGAATATTTCAGAAGTTTATAGATAAGTAAACTATTCAACTTCATTATGCTGCTGTTATTTACAAACATTTGCTTGATTTTAAAATTGAATATACAGAAGAATCTGCTTGTTGTAATTATAGTAATTGTTATCATTCATTAATGTTATCAGAACAAGCATATCCCAAAACATATAAACTAAAATATACTATAATATCTTTGTTTAATTGTAATCAGAATTTGGTTATAGTTCTCATTATTTTTAAGGTAGGTAGATATTTTTAAGCTGTTTTTTCTCACTATGAGTCTCAACATACAGCTGATAATGCACAATCATTATCAGCTATTGTTGTCATTCTTAAACATGATTTCCAGTTGTGATAGTCATGCGAGGCAGTGCACAACAAAATAACAACAATTATTTATTTATTTTTTTCATGTGATTGGCAATATACAGGATTCTTTTGGATTCCAACTCTCAATGTTATACAATATCCCAAACTGGAGTGAGGAATTGAGCGAATACAGAACAAAAGAACACGCTCGCGACAAATAAGAAAAGACGAACTTGTAATTTAATGACTAACTTAAACTAAATTATAAACTAAAAAGGAAAGAATAGCAAGAAGTTTTAGTATGATAGAGGAATACCTGGGTTCTCTGTTTGGTATTGACGGTCTTCTGGTGGGGAATCACTCTAAATTGTTTCTCACTGATATTTTTTAGATCTCTTTGAAGATTCTCCTTATACAAGGAATGTTGTCTCTCTCTCTCTTTACGTTAGCAGGGTTCTTTCTCTTTCTGTAGGCCACCTTTGTCTCCCTTTGTTTTTCTAGATGACGAGCAGGAGAGTAACTTTTGCACATCTACCTTTACTGAGAGTCCGACCCAAGAATGAACCTTCTTATTGTTCTAGTAGCCTCAAGGACTTTACTTCCCATTGTTAACATGGTTTGGGGACAAGGTTACCCTACCCACAAGAAGGAATGTTAATAGAAAATTTTAGAAAACAAAAGGAAGAAAGAAAACTTAAAACTAAACTTATATCTAATATATACATTAATATGGTGTATTGCCACACAGTGCTTTAAACATTAAACAATAATTGTTTTAAGTATTATATGTTTACAGTACAGTTTAAATTGTTTTACATTTCTTACTTTATATTTTAGCTGTTAAAGGTGATACTACAAAAAAGATAGTAATCAAACAACTTTGAATGAATTATTATTATTATTATTATTATTATTAATATATAATAGTAATTAAATGAATAATATAAAGATTTATTAATTATAATAGTAATAATATTTATTATTATTATTATTATTATTATTAATAAATCTTTTGTTATTCATATTTTTAAATTAATTGCCTTAACCCCATCCCTCTCTTCCAGTATAGATATCATTTATGGACAGCCCCTTACAAGGAATATAATTTAATTACCTGAGGATGTCCGTTTTAATTGGGCAAAAACATTCATATTAGTAAACTCTCTTGTAATGTTAAACTAGTATTGGTGTTTGAGATAGTTTTTATTAAATTATATTTTCAGTAATTGGTTTGGGGGCCATTTATTACGAATATGGTTTAAGAGGGAAAAGGGGTCTTGAAAAGTATATCATTTGTATATGATGGGGAAGGAGGAGGTCAAGGCATTATCCACATAGCCTTTTTTTTAGTGGTATTAGATATTAGTGTCATACAAATTTATTTTTATAGGCCTGCGTACTAGTTATGTGAATGAACTATCAGTTAAAAAAATATTTGCAGAACTTTATAAAGTTATTTCTTCAATGTTAAAGGTTGGGGTCCATGAACATATTAAAGGGTTGCCAAAAATACACCATTGTATGCAACAGGAATAGGAGAGAGTCAACAGTGGTTCAAAAACTGTACAGATAATTAATGGATGTCCATGTCCAAGTGAGAATAAATTAATCAAATAAAATAATCTTTATGAAATGTAAGCTTGAGAAAATTGTGTTTGAATTTTAGATTTTTTCTCTAACTTCATCTAGAAAATTATATTTTTCTTTGTGTTGAATTTTTCATTTATTTCTAAAATGTAAGTTCTTTTGCATAACATATTCCAAAGATATTTTAAATCTTCACAGATGATGATATTTATTTACTGAGACTACGCTATTTAGATTTAAAATCCTTTAATGTAGTTTAATGTTTCTCTTCAAAGCTCCATTTAATTATGAGTCATTTAACTATGTTTATTATTATTATTTCCATTAAGTATATTACTATCCACAAAAATAAAGCACAAAGATTTAAAAGTTTTTGATGTATTATTATTTTTGAAACCTTGTTGAAGCCAGACATTTATTTCTATAGTTATTTAAATTTTGTTTTAATTTTTTTTCGTGTGCTTTTCATAGTATCAAAGAATTTTAATACAAAAATTTAATTTATTTTTAATTGTCTACAATTTATAATGAGTATATAATTATAATTTTATAATTATAAACTCATTTGCAATTGTAATTAATTATATTACAGGTATTATATATAATAGTTATAGCATATTAACTTAATTATTTTTATATAAAATAATTTTATTTTATATAAATATTAATACTGTATTTAATAATTATAATTGAATATTCTAATTTTTTAATTAACATTACCCCTTTTATAAAATAACTTTTAAAAATCTTAATTAATAATTTTAATTTAATCTATTATAGGAACTAGATATAAGTTCTGTTTTTATTGCAAATAGTTTTTCTAAGAATGACTTCATAAGTATGAAATGTAAAGATGAAAGTTACTCATTCAATATTAACTGTAAATATTTGATTATTACATAGAAGAATGATTATTATTTAATTTTATTTGGCCATAAATACTTTTCCAGGAAAAGAAATATTAATTTTTTGAATACTGCAAAAGGTTAAGGATTACAATTATTGAATAAATGATCAACAAATAGTAACTTTTTAAAATTTTATTTGACACAGGAGAATTTTGTAATGTATTGTATGTGTTATTTGTCTCAAAATTAGTCACTGAAGAAGATAAATTTGTAAATGTCTAAAACATTTGAATTTTGAATATATATTCTTATTTCTTATACTTTTATGAATGTGATTAATAAATTTATTAATACATTTTGAAAGACACAAAACTTACAGATGACACACATTGGAATAGCCACATCATGCATAAGACTATAACACATTACATTGGATTGCAACTTTTATCACAGATCAGTATGTCAACATATCCAAAAAGTTTGTACACAAACATAAATTATTACAAACTGAGGAACTGTACAGTACAACATTGGATGAGGGGGTCAAGATTTCCTGAAAGGATGGAAGTAATGCCCAGAAGCATGATTATTTGCTTTGTTTTTCTTAAGACAGATTGGCTGGGTCTTCTGGTAAGATGACAGCGTGTGATTGGTTGAGAAATTCCTTGGCTCTGCATAAGAACACAGTTGACAGCAGCGAACCCCCCTACTTCTGCTTTAATGGAAGAGTTTACCTACAAAAGCAGAACTTTTCATGAGATAGCTTGAACACAGAAGACAAGAAGTTTGTCCTATGCAGGGAGGAAGACTACTTACGCAGGGCAAAGGATTTTCTCAACCAATCACATACTGTCATCTTACTGGAAGACCCAACCCTATCTGTCTTAAGAAAAACAAAGAAGATAATCTCACTTCCAGGCATTAGTTCTGTTTTTTCGGGATGCCTTGATCCCCCATCCAATGTTGCTTGCCCAAGGCTTTTCTTTGAAGCCAAAACTGTACTACAAATATACATTTCAGATGGTCAAAAAAACAACACACACAAAATAGTGTGACCATGCCATTATCACAGACAAAACAATACATCACAACTGACCAGAAATCACATTTATTGACTGACAAAACTAAATCACATCATAGACATGGTTGTATCAAACACCCACAACATACAGTATATATATATATATATATATATATATACACACACTGAAAAAATTAGTAAATACTTGGAACTTGTCCAAGAAATAAAGCATTTGTGGAGATTGGATAAGGTACTTATTGAGCCTGTAATCCTTTTTGCATCACACCACATACACTAAAGTCTAGAAACATTAATGCTTAACAACAGTAGACACATTGTGCTACAGAAAGTTGCCGTACTAAACACATGTCACATAATTAGAAAATTCATAAACACAGATGATGCACATAATTTCAAATTAAAATGACAGATGGTATATTTTACAGTTTAAAATATGGAAGAAACTGAGTTGTTTTTTGATGATGACTGGACAAGACGAAAGAATGAAGACAAGTTAGTTTCTTCCATATTTTAAATTGAGAAATATACTGTCTGCCATTTTAATTTGAAATTATATACTGAAAGATTTTAATTTTAATATATATATATTAAAATTAAAATCTTTCAGTATATTCACTAGGTGATAAGCTGAAATATTTTAATATATATATATATTAAAATATTTCAGCTTGTCACCTAGTGAATTTTTTAAACTGTTTTACATAATCTTGCATAAGCATAGCCTCAATAAAAAGGACATCTCTGTGAAGAAAAACAGATGACACAGTTTACATGAACAGCATGTAAGCGTAATAATAGTTAATTCTGTAGTTATTTTTTGATCTTAGTCTGGCATAGCATTAAGCACAACTGCAGTATTTATAAGCCTAGCAGGATACACTCCATCAACACCATCATACTAAAGAGTTTTTTTTTTTTTATCGAAAAAATGTATAAACATGATTATTTGCATTGATGAAAAAGTATTAAATTTTTTTGTGTGATAAAGAACAGATATTAAATTTCTTGTTTTAAAAGTTTTTACAAATTATTTTTACTATTAATATAAGAAAAGTGATATTTTTATTATATTATATACATTATATTTAATAAAAAATAATTAAAAAATAATTATGTAGTTCTTTTTATATCAACTGGATAGAAGATATTGATTTATTTTGAATATTATTAAGTAAAATGAGGAATCAGATTTTTATAAATATAAATTGGATTTTTCAAATTCTTTAGAAAAGTATCATGTAAATAAAATTAATATAAGAATGATTTGTTACAAATATTCTACTTGCTTACTTTATTTATCATTAGCTTTTGTAAAATATAAATAATAAATAAATTTTATATATAAAATGTATACATGTATTTCCTGAAGTTTGAAAAAAGTAGAAAAATAAAAATCCTAATGTATAATCAGCTGTGTGTATTTCTGCGGCATATACATTTTCAGCTTTTTGACAGGTTTGTGATAGAGATATAATGTAAAATACAAATTTAAATGGGTTGTTTTTTTATATATTTGCTCATATGTTAATTTTGTTAAATAATATTGTTTGTGAGTGTTGAAGAAAAAAGGATTAAGATAATTTCAAATTCTTCTATTTTTAATTATTAAAATGGTGAGTCTTTATAATTTAATTTAATAATTAAGGATTTGAAAGTAATTTTATTATGACTAAATGGAAAATTTAAATAGCTGTTTAACTTAAAATGATAAAACTATAATTACAATTTTAATAAGGTTTATAAATACAATATATAATACTGATTTGTAATTGAAAAAAGCAGCTTTATATTTATATTTATAGTACAAATAAATCAAATTTGAGTAGCCAAAATTTAAAATTCTAACTGAATTTGGTTTGTTGATTTTGTATTTAAAAATTGAAATATTTCCATCAGAATGTAAATTGTTGTACTGTGAATGTTTGAATATTGTATAAACATTGCTAAATTTTTAAAAATTGAGAAATTAAATGGAAATGTTTGTATCGAATTATTTTTGAGTTGAAATAATGTATTTTAATTTTAATAGTTTTTCTACAAAAAGTAAAATGAGTGTATTAAAATTAAATGAAAGTCTTGCATATTATTCTTCAATGTTTGCTATTTTTTGTGAATTTGTTTTGCAGTCTCTTTTGAGTTATTATGTATATAGGATGAAAATTATATATTTTTTCACCATTCTGTTAATATTATATGTATTATTTTCCTTAAAAGTGCTTTTTTAATATAATGTTTTTAAAGTTTTTATTACCTAGCACATTGTTATTTCTCTTCTTTTTCTTTAGGATTTCTATCTTTTAAGTTTCCTTAACTGAATTCTTGTTGTTTAGTAGTTTCTTGCATTTTTCTTTTCCATTATATCTTCTTTCAAAGTACATGTTCATTCATTTCAATTACAGTTTTGTTCTTTTCTTCTACTCTGTTTTTCATTTCATCATTAATTTCAGAAGTTTTTCTTTTCGTATCTTTTCTCGTATGCCATACCATCTTAGTTATCTTTGCCCATGTTTTACTGTATGTTTTTCTTCATCTTCTCCTTTTTGTTATTTTCTTATTTCTTATTGTCTCTAATCTAAAAATTTTAAGTGACTTTCTTCATAAATCTGTGTTCAACAACAAGCAACTTAAAGTTCATGTTTCTTTCATTATAAGATGCTTTGAATAAAAGCATTAAAAATGAGCATTTTACTTTCTATAGGATGATATTATCCATTGTACTAAATTTTACATCCCAGTGACTTCATTACTTATTCTTTTTAGTATTATCATATTTGAAGATCTGTTATTTTTCATTATGGACTCTAAATATTGAAATGGTGTTCTATTCTCTAAATTTTGAGTTTTTCTAATTCTGTCTTTAGTATCTTCAGTATTATCAATGATCATATGCACAGTTTTAAATGCAATTTCATTCTTATTCATTCATTCCCTTATGTCAGTTAACTGTTTTTCTAATTCATCTTGAATAATCTGTATTTGATTTCTACAAACAGCAAGTTATAAATCGATATCTTGGCGATATCAATGGCAATATCAGTAATAGATATCTGTTACTGATATTGCCATTTTATCATATTTTTTTGCTATTCCCTTAGAAGATATATATCCATGTAAATCTTTAACAAGTTAGGAGATAAATAATCTTCTAGAAATCTTTACTTATTAGGTCATTTCTTTTAGAATCTCAAATGCTTGTAAAATTTTGTTAATGAAAAAAATCTGTTTTAATTTTTTTCTTCTATAACTTTTTTTATATCACTTTTAATCCTTATCCCTTTTTCAATTTTACATGTATATCCTTTCCTAGAAAAAAATTTTTTTGTTGCTGTCATAATTTTATTGACATTTTTTTTTTTAGCTTCAAGATAAATTTTTCTATTATTTTCTTGCTTTCAATTAAATCACCATAAGTAATTTTTTGACTTTTTTTTTATAAATTACTTTTTATGATCTATTATTCATTTCTTTTACTTTTCTTTTAATATCTAATGCTTTATATGTTACTTTTTTCTCAAATATCTGTAATTGCCTTTTACTTTTTATCATAATTATTATGTAATTCTTTATTCGTAGTGCTTTAATGCTTGTATTTTGTAGTAAGTCTAATAAATTTCATGGGTTCCTTTGTTTTAACAATCTTCTTTTGTTTTTGCTGTTTATTTAGTTAGCTTTTTATTTTATATTAATCCAGAGTGTGAATATTGAACTTTGTGGAGATACTGATTTGATCTATATGCAGTTCCTCTAAAATCTCTTATATTTTGCAATTTAGTTGAAATAAAATTGTTTTATTAATATGCTACCAATGATTACAGATGTTTTTTTACTTTGGTTCTTTTGGTTTCAGGTAACCTTACGGATATATTTATGATGAAAGTATTTTTAATTTTCAGTTAAAATTATTTACATAACTATATAAATCTTTTGCTATTGTTGTTTCTTTCATTCATTCCAAATCTTCTAATAATTTCATTATATATTTATTGCATTATTCAGGCATATCAGGTTATTTAATATAAGAATCTTTTCTTTTGTATTTCCTAATACAATTCTCAATGAATTCTAGAGTTCATATGTATCACCTGATTAAAAAAAAATTTTTTTAAGTTAGACATAAATTCTTATGAGGATGACATCCCTCGATTATAATTTCATAGCTAGTTATATTATTATTTCATTTATGAAGTTCTCTCCTGTAATAATTTTTCTTACATTTCTTTAACACGGTGGAGGGTCTTGCTGTTTTTTTTCCCCCAGTACTACTACAGAAATGGATGTAATTATCAAGCAATTCATTGCCTCTTTCTTTTTTTTCATTTTCAATAAAACAGTCCCATAGGTGTATTTGATCAATTTTCTTCCATTATTAAGCCACATCCCAGGAAATAAAAGCTGTATTTGTATTCATAGTCTTTTAGACTATCCCATCTTTCCAATTGTTGATTTTATAACAAAATTTTTTTTATATTGGTTGGGAAAGTAGCTGATGTGCTGACATTTGTGGGAAGCTTAATGTCTAGACATTATTCTCAGATCTGTTTAAAAAGTTGGTAAACTTGTCAAGAATTAAAATCTCTACTAGTCTTGATCTTGAATACAGGCTCATCATGGCTTCTTATCCAGTTATAAATTAATTTATATCAAAATAAAGATATAATTGAGGAGGACATCTTTACTAGAAAAAAGAATGAATTGATGTTTTTTGAAGAGTTTTAAAAATTTGATAAATATTAAACAAAGACTAAAGTGATCAATAAGTGATACTTATTGATCACTTTGTTATTGTCCTCATATACTTGTTCATACATAATATATAAGCATTTATGTACAGTACACTGTATATAAATATTAATATATGGATGGTAAAATGAAATTGGTTACAAAAATAAAGGAAGAGACAAAACTGTTATATATTAAAATTAGCAAATTTTTTATTGATGGTGATTATAAATATAAAAAGATAGCTAATAAAGATTTAACTTCTTTTAATGAATTACTTAATCAATTTAAAGTTTTATTACTTCCTACAATTTATTAACAATAAATTAAACATTAAATATTACAGAGTGGAAATGCATTGCGAGGTAGTTCTGAAAGTAGAAGTTTATGGCCAAAGAATGGAGGGTGAGTTTTTAAGAATTATATTATTCCAGTAAAATCTTATTTTATTAATAAACATTTCTAATATTTTAAAAATAATATTTAAATATTAGATGATATATTTAAAGTAACAAAATTATTTTTATTTATAAAATAATGAATGTTTATTATATTTTAAACAAATTTAATTTACACTTCATAAGTCTTTTTTTAAACATGACTTTTACTTAATTGATAATGTAAAAACAATATCGAAATTAATGAAAATACTAACGAATAAATGAATAAATTCATTAATCGGATTTTAAATTAGTTATCATAACAACAGAAAATCAATGTAGCTTTGAGCAATATATACATAATCTGTCTGCTAATAGATAGATATCAATAGAATGACAGTAATTATGTCAGATTTTAGTTTTCACAATTTAACTAATTGGACATAAAGTTAAATTATTTTTACTTTTTATGTCTTCTTTTAAGAAATTTTCGCTAACATTAATAATTGTTTTCAAACTGAGATAGACAATGTGTTATATTTAAAGACAAATTTATAATTTATTAATTTTTATTATTGACTCTGAATACGTAAATGTGTATTGTATATATGAAATTAAATTTTAATGAACTGTTCACTATAATTAATAAAGTTTAATGGAATTTATTTCAATAGATATCTTAAAATGATAATAATTAATTAAATTTCTTAATAAATTTTTCCAATACTAACTTGGATGTACAGTGAAAACTGCTTAGGCGACCATCTGCATTTGATAGGTGTACCGTAGACCTACAGTATTTTCCTTAGAGGTATAAAATATTGTACATGATACAATTAATTGGCTGATCTCATTGTTTGATAAAATTTATTTTATTTATTTATTTTTTGACGCTCATAAACAGTATTTGTACAATAAATAGTTTCTGTATCAACCTACCTTATTTCCACAATATTTTTAGAAAAATAATATCTAAGTAATTTTTGCATGCAAAATATTCAAAAAACAATAAATGCATTAATGCAAAAATTAGTTTTACAGGCAACCTTTTTTTTTTCGATTCCGCGATTGTCATTGGACAATTGCGGAGTGTAATGAAATCATATTATGAGAAAAAATAATAAAATCGTTTTATTATTAATTAATAATTTCTCTTATTGTACTTAAGAAAATATTAAATATTAAAGTTAAAATAAGATTAAACTAATGAAAACCAAAACCAAAGTGATGGAGAGATACGACACGCTTGTATATCGATGATATAATACACGTAACTGAAAAGAACAAAGTTGAATTAATTAAGTCAGAAAAAAGAAAATGTGCGTTATAATTGAGAAAATGCAAGTATTGTATTAATCTTTAAAATACAGTAAATACTTCAGTTTGACTTCTGTTATCGTCATGCCCAAGTGATCTCACTACTAATTTTGTGAAAACAAAGGGTGATCCATGCATATTCCAGCTCAGTTTCTCGTTCTGTGAGCATTACTCCGTGACAGCTTACCATTAGCCAACATTTCTGTTCCCTGAACACTGGGAGTTCAGTCGTGGGTTTGCGTTTTGCCAGGACAGGCTAGTCACATGGAGTTTTCCAGGTTTTATCTATGTCTGTAATGTCTGAATAGGGGCCAGTGACTCTTAAATGGACCTCCCGAAAGGCATTATTCCCTGCGATATGACCATCATAAATGCATACAACTACCATTACATAACAATTACATCACACTTTACCATGGGGCGATGCAGGCTAGAAGCTCATGTCCAACTAACTTCTACAAGACAAGACATTACACCATGCGTCTAGCCAAACAATTCCATTGCTTTCCTTTAGATTAGTTTTTTTTTAATATTAATGTCTTACTGCTTTTAGTATTTAACACTATATTAATTCTCTATAAAATGTGATTTTGGTATGTATTTTGGACTGTCTAGAACAAATTAATTGGATTTACATTGATTCATATGGAAATAATTGCCTTGGTTTTTGTTGGTTTTGGATTTTGTCGATTGTTTTCGAACGAATTATTGACAAAAACTGAGGTATCACTGTATTGGTATTAAATCTGTCTTATAAAATCACCACTACTACTGTAAATTGAGTTATCTAATAATAATAATAATATACAATACCAATATAGCTCCATCGTTGAAAAAATTCACTTATTTTTGCTCACCTCGAGTTTTGTTTAGTAGAAATGGCTAAAAAGTGTGCAAAATATGTATGGAAATATGATATCATAGCACCACCTGTGTTGGACGACCACCTGTCTAAAAGATCACTTTGTAAAGGAACCTTGGGTGGTTGCCATAGACAGGTTTTACTGTATTTCTTTTTTAAGAACAAATTTTAATTATTTCTGATAAAACTGTCTTAAATATAATCTATTCTAAAGAATATATACTGTATTCCTGTTAATTGCATTTCTACAATATAAATTTATTTCAGATTCTGTTGAGTTAATCAAAGAATTTCCTCATTATTTAACAAATATTTTATTATAAACTTGACAATTTTTAATTATTGATATTGAGTAATTGTATTTTTGATAATAAGTTATAAATTTTTGTCCTCTGTTTCAAAATTAAGATATAATAGAAAGAATTTATTCTCATGATTATCATATATTTTAAAAAGGTAGTGTTCCATATACTGTGTATCATCCAGTCACAGAATATTAAATAACTCTTGAATAAATTTACTACATAAAATATTTTTATTCAGAGTTAGAGAAAAGAAATGTATTTTGCTAGAATCAGAAAGTAGAAAAAAATCTTTGTGGTCAAATTAGGTAAGGACATTTTTAACAATTGCATGGATACATATGTCTTAATAAAAGAGATTTCATTTGCATTTTCTAAGATATTTATAAAAAAAGATAAAAGGTTTTAATTTTATTTTACTACAGTAAAATTACTATCAAGTTGAATATTTTATCAAAATATCACCCTCTTGACTCAACTTTATAGCTTTTATGAACTTATAAACATGTTTTGTTTTAAAAGAGAGATGAATTGTTTTTGTAAATCCCAAAACACTTTATTACTATACATTTAAAGTTAGATACTCTTTCCAACACATTTCTAAGAAAAAAATCACACATTCATTAAAAATAAATTGCCTAAAAATATTAAATTTTAAAAATATTTAATTTAAAAAATATTTTTTTCTCCCTTTTCCATCTGAATTAATTTATCTTTAATTTTTGTTATACATATATACAACTGTAAAAATAATGCTGTTGTTCAAAAATTTATTTTTGATGTCGTAATTTTTGTTTACATCAAATTTTTAATGACTAATTATTTTTCAATATATTAAATATAAAAATATGAATATGTTTATACTTAATTAAGATGCAAATAAAATGATTATTTTTTAACATTTTATATAATTGCATAAATCAAGAAATTTTTATTTTTAACTACTATATATTATCAATTACATTTCTTTAAAGTTTTCTTAAGTTACATGTCATATCTGTTTTACTGTAAAAAGTTTAAAGTAATTAACTCTTCAAATTAGATAATGTAATTTAATTTACCTGCTAATCAATAAATTTAATTAGTTTATAAATTAAAAATTATTTATAAGTTAATAAATTTTAAACAAATATTGATTTCTCAAAAATTTATAAGTTGTTTGAAACATTACAAATAATTGTAATGAATGCACATCAAGCTTTAAAATTCTAGTAATATATTTAGGTTTTTGAAAGCTTGGGTCATGTTAAAATCATATAATACTTACAAAATTTATTTATTTAATAAAAAATTTCCATTAAAAATTTAAAACTGTATTCAATTTACAAAATTTAAACTGAACACAAATTTTAAATAAATTTTTAATGGAGGTTTTTTTATATTAAATAAATACTGTTTCTTAGATAAATATATTGTTAGGTTTTAAGTTTCTGAACATCAATTTTAACATTACTTCTACTATAAATACAAAATTTAAAGCAAATAATCATACTTACAGTTAAAGCCAAATCACAATTGCTTGAAAATTAATAACTATAAATTAGTTCTATATTATTGCTGGTTCATCAAATACACAAAGCATAGAATTTACATAAATTTTATTCTTTATTGTACAAATAAACATCGTATTAAACCTGATAACATTAAGTGTGAAGATCCTAAAATGGCGCCGAGAATTCGGTTGTTTACAAGATCGCTACCTCGGGAAATTTCGGAAAGTCAATCGGAGCAAGAACGCGCATCGGGCTATAAACCGGACATCTGTAAAGCATTTCTTCTAAAACAAACACAACGCGGTAATAAACGACGAAGGGAATGTCGCGGTGCTCGTATACAAGAGTCGAGATGTAAACAATTAACAAAAAAGGGGAGAAAGAAGAGAGACAGATGGTCAAGGTCACCTGTAGACCATATGAGCCCGGGATCGTCGCGAAGGGGGGGGCAGCCACAGAACGTTTGGCGGATCGGTTCAGCCCGATGTCCGCGAGAGGGGGCAAACTGTGTAAATTATGTGAGTAGCTGTCAACGCCCGGGAGCCGTCCCCGGCCGAATTTGGTTTTCGTCTTGCTTAGAAACAGTAGACTGACCAATCGAAAAAAGGAAAAAGGGACTTAAGACCAATCAAGAGGGAAGATTCGGGGGAAAATCGTATAAAAACCCCCGTATCAAGGTCAGAAGGGGAGACGACGGAGCTTTCTACCCGGAAGTGGACGACGGTACTCCAACCAGCCACCTACTCCTTCGCCGACGTCCGTCACCGACCCCATCGGACTCTCCTACCCGACTGCCCCGGGGCTTTACCGACGACTCCGACAGCCTTCTCCGATCGCCGTCATCCGGAGCGCCTTCTGCCGCAGACGATCTAGATCGCATCTTGTACTGTAGGCCTACCTTGTAAGTTTGTTTTGAGGTTAAAATAAACGGTTATTGTAAGACACTTGTCATCTTTGCCTCTGCCGCCACCACCCACATACGATCGGTCCCTAGGTTTTTCCTGACGTGCAATTAACTAATTGCCCCCATATGTCGGCAGCTTACATTGGTGTCAGAAGCTCGGGATTTAATAGCCCCACAAAACTTTAGTAGGTTACGCCGACAAAGAGTTTTTCTAACAAGTGGGTCGAACGATGGAGGCAGATGCGAGTGTCCCGACGCGACCTCGTGACGGTGGCAGTGGCGGTTCTCTTCCCTCCTTTTCCGCGTTTGGAGGATTGATCCCGACGTTTTCGGGTGAATCAGGGCGCGTCACCGATTTCTTCGATACGTTAGGAGAGATTGCTAGTCTGGCAGGATGGACCCCTCGGCAGTGCTTGAGCATAGCCAAGTGCAAACTCGCGGGTGTAGCCCGAGATTTTGCATGGCGAGACCTCAGCATGAAGAGCGTAACGGACTTTGAAACTTTTCGGAAGCTGATGATCCAGCGTTTTGACCAAGAACCATACAGCATACGTGTCCAGAAATTCCATACATGCTCTCAAAAGAGAGACGAGATGGTCCAAGAATTCGCGGTCCGCTTGCAGTCCCTTGCTAGCGCGACAAGCATAGATCAGACGGGTGCGAACGAAGAGGAAAACGCAATTATCAAACGCTGCCAACAGCGTGAACTGGACGAGAAATTGCGCGTTCAGTTCCTGCATGGCTTAACCGACAAGCTAAAAAGAAGAGTCATGACTCATGACCCAGAAACTTTCGCTGATGCATTAAAAATAGCTATTCGCGAAGAAACGATAGATCAATTGGCGGGAAAGACGCGAAATTCAATTGCCGGCATCACTGATGCAGTGGAAAGCCACGACACGCTGGCGGAAGAATCAAACTCACGAAGAGAATCGGCTCTCGACGCAAAAATCGCGCAGCTTTCGAAGCAATTAGCGACAATAGGGAAAAGACTCGATCAATCGCCCGCGCCTAAGCCCATAAACAATTTCCAAACAGATGAGCCCTCGCGAACAAACCGGACACAAGGAACTGATAGAGCGAATGATGGGATGCGAAATCCACGGCATTCCCCGAATGCGCAGCGACGCCCGCCGCAACAATTTCCCTCGCGATCTCAGCCCGCCAATCTGCAAAGACAACCCCGTGCGCGATATCCTTGCTACGGTCCCTATTCGGAACAAGGTCCAATGCCCCCTTGGAGAGGGAGTGGGGATGGATCACCAAAATTTCGCGCGATGAATCCTAATTGGGCAGAATACGGAGGTTATATGCCGTCGCCACTCGACTGGTACGGGGGAAACGCTTTTCCTCAGTATCCCGGGAGGTGGGGAGCGAATCAAGAAGCCCCCGAATGGCAAACCCCCATTAGAAATCTGCCAAACGCCTTTAGAGCTAGTCGGTCAGGACAAATACCCTTTTCCCCTGCGCGATTTAGACAATTCGAATACGAAACCAACCGACAAGGTGCCCCGTTGCCCTTTTATCCCCCGCGTTACGGTCCAGGTTGGCCTGGAAGTAGCTTCGAAATGGAGCGCACACCGAACAACGTAGCCGCTCCTCGATTTTTAGCGTTGCCTGCCCCTGAAAATAGACCGGTAGACAATAAACAAACGCGAGACCCCGACAGAGTCACATCAGTTGCATTTAGAGACCGAAACAGCGAAATAAATCGACCGTCAGTAGGTCCCGACGTACCACAATTAGCGGGAATCAATAAATCAAGAAGTAGAGAATTACCTCCTTGTACCATGATTTGTGAGATAGAAAATAGGAAAGTTCAGCTGACGATAGACACGGGCGCAGCTGTTACCTTGATTTCTAGGGATCTATTTCCCGACACAGCGCAATTGCAGCAAGCGGAGACTAGAATGGTAGAGTTAATAAGTGTTACCGGACACGTTATCGAGACATTCGGAAAGTTTAAGTTAAAATTCCAAATCAGACGTTTGACCTTTTTCCATGACTGTTATTTAGTGTCTCCCGAAATTACTATGCCTAACGATGGACTCTTAGGTAGGGACTTTATCCAAAAATATGACGTTACAATCTCGGTTAAAAACGCGACGCTCAGTTTCCCCTCAGGAGACACGGTGACGTTTTGGGGATTAGCCGATATGAAAAAACCCGACAATGGTTCGGAATTAAAGGAAATCACCGAGGACAATCGCACGCAACCAAGCGCCGAGCTAAGCGTACCGCCGAAAGACGATTTAAGTTTACCCTTAAATAGCGACAGCGAAAATAGAGTTTTGGAAAGCAAGGGGATAAAGAGGAAAAATAAACATACACAAAAATATAAGCGAAAGACTAAACGGGGGAAGTTAAAACAAATAACGGTTGACAGCCTAGAACGGGGAGAGGACGATTCTCCTAAGGAAGTAACGTTAGTCAACGACTACGTTATTCCCCCAAGATCAGAAGTCATTGTAGAAGGGAAGGTCCGCAACCAGCTGACAAGTCAATTAGGAGTTGTTGAACCAACACCTCAGGAGCGAGAGGGAGTGTTTATTGCTAGCACGTTAGTTAAAACACGGCAATTTGGTAAAGTACCCGTTAGAATAATGAATGTAAAAACACAACCGGTTAAATTAAACAGAGGGAGTAAGTTGGGAAATTTCCTCTTAGCGGAAGAGGAAACAAAAGAAAGCGCAGAACAAAATAAGATGACGCGATCAAATGCAGACGATTTGACTAGAGTGCAATTTGCGAATTTATTCGATTTTAGCGAAGTAGGAAAGGACAAATTAACCCCTTTGGTAGATTTATTATACAAATACAGACAAGTATTCGCGAAAGACGATTACGATCTAGGCTATTGTGATTTAGTAGAGCACAAAATAGACACTGGAAACAGTCCCCCTATTTGTCGTGCCCCATACCGAATTCCATACGCGCAACGGGAAATAATGGATGAGATAGTGGAAAATATGATCAAAAACGGCGTAGTTGAACCGTCCAGTTCCCCCTGGTCGGCACCTGCGTTATTAGTCGCAAAAAAGCCCCAAGGCTACAGATTAGTTGTGGATTATAGACAATTAAATAAA
Source organism: Centruroides vittatus (assembly GCF_030686945.1). Classification (NCBI taxonomy): domain Eukaryota; kingdom Metazoa; phylum Arthropoda; class Arachnida; order Scorpiones; family Buthidae; genus Centruroides; species Centruroides vittatus. The sequence continues at coordinate 2,229,552 of NW_027122166.1, read as the reverse complement.
GTTACCAAGGTAGACCCGTACCCGTTGCCCCATATCCAGGAGTCATTGAGTTTGCTGGGAAAATCGCGATACTTTTCCTCCATGGATACTTTAAGCGGATTTTGGCAGTTGCCTTTGAGCCCCGAATCGAAAGAAAAGACGGGGTTTAGTACTCCCTCGGGGCACTACCAATACAATCGGATGCCAATGGGCGTTACCTGTGCCCCAGCGACATTCCAAAGATGTGCGGATTTAATATTAAGCGGTCTGAAGAACAAAATTTGCCTCGTCTACATGGACGACATCTTGGTATTTAGCCCAGACTTCGAAACTCACTTAGAACGGATGGAAATTGTCCTTCAGCGCCTGGCGACAGCGGGTCTGAAGTTGAAGCCCCGAAAATGCCAGCTGCTGAGGCAGCGAATAAAGTTTTTAGGGCACGAAGTGTCGGAAGATGGTATCCGGCCCGACCCGTCTAAGATCGAGTGCGTTAGAAATTTTCCCCAACCTCAGAATGAGCGAGATGTTAGAGCATTTCTGGGACTGACCGGGTACTATAGACGTCACATTTCGCAATATGCAAAAATTTCAAAGCCCCTTTCGGACTTACTTAAGAACGATGTAAAGTTCCACTGGGCCGAGGAACACAAAACCGCGTTCGAAAAATTAAAGGAAATTTTGATAACTGCACCCCTATTAAGATCCCCAGATTTTGGCCGTCCTTTTGTGTTAGCAACAGATGCCTCAAACACCGCGATAGGCGCTGTGTTATCACAGGAAGATGAACGGGGAGAACTCCCAGTGGCATATGCGAGTAGGCTGTTAAAACCAGCCGAAAGGAATTACAGCACCACAGAAAAGGAATGTTTGGCCGTGATATGGTCAATCAAACACTTTAGACCCTATCTTTACGGGAGAAAATTCACAATAATAACGGATCATAGACCCCTTAGGTGGCTTATTAATGTTAAAGACGAAAGTTCGAGACTTAGTCGATGGAATTTGGCGTTACAAGAATATCAATTCGAAATAATCCATAAGCCAGGCAAGGCCCACACGAACGCAGACGCGCTAAGTCGAATGCCCGTGGCAAAGATCAGCGAAATGCAACCTATATACAGTAAGGTGCAGATAAAAGAGCAACAATTAAAAGATCCCTTTTGTAAGCGAATCAGACAACAATTACTGAGAGACTCGTCCTCCCAGGAGACAAACCGAGAAATCGCAGATTACTACTTAGACGCCGACGAAACACTCTATCACCGAAAAGAAAATCCCGAGAGAAACGAGAAATGGGATAGAATAGTCGTACCCCAGGTTATGATAGATACGTTTTAAGACTGTTTCACGATATCCCTAGTTCGGGACATGTAGGTAAGAAAAAGATGCGAAAGAAATTACAGACACAGTTCTTTTGGCCAGAGATGAATAAGAACATCACCCATTATTGTGATAGTTGTCAAGAGTGTGCGGTGAGGAAAAGGCCCCAACACGGACATCAAGCCCCATTGCAGACGTTCCCTCGAGTGTCGAGGCTCTTCGAACGCACGGCACTGGATATCCAGGGTCCCCTTCCTATCACTAGTAGCGGCAACAAATATCTATTGGTCTTTATCGATCACTTTTCTAGATGGGCAGAAGCGATTCCGTTGCCCGATATTACCGCGAAAACAGTGGCGAAAGCGTTCGTCACGCAAATTATTCTTAGACATTCGGTCCCAAAACAATTACTCACTGACAGAGGATCCAATTTTGTCTCCAAAGTCATGAAGGAGGTCTGCGAGCTATTGAAAGTGGAAAGACTCCTTACCACAGCTTATCATCCCCAGTGCAACGGAATGGTTGAGCGATTAAATAAAACACTAATTGACATTTTAACGCACTACGTCGACGCGGATCAGAGAAACTGGGACGAGATGATCCCGTATGCGCTCTTTGCGTACAACACTACAGTACACTCAAGTACCAACGAGACACCTTTCTTCCTCCTGTACGGACGTGATCCGACCTACCCCTTTGATATCGTCATTGAACCGAATCGACCCCGATATGACATAAACGAAAATTACGCGAGCGAATTGAGAGTGAGGATGACCTCAGCTCATAAATTAGCTCAGGAACACGCGGAAAAGGCCGCGAACGATAGAAATACCTATCATCAACGTAAGCACAAGCCATACAAATTTTCAATCGGAGACAGGGTCTTCGTTAATGAGGTAGCTACACCCGCGGGAGTGAAACGAAAATTGGCGCCTCGATGGCACGGTCCCTATAGGATAATAGCGGAAACGAGTCCCGTAGACTTCATAGTCCAACACATCCAATCCGGGAAGAAATTGCATACTCATGCTAATAGATTGAAGCCTGCAATCGCTAGGATGGAGTTCGTACCCTCCGATGCAGGAGAAAAACTCCCCGACGCGCAAAACGCAAAATCATCAATACCAACCGAAGCGCAACCGCAGACGGAACCGGTTGACCCTTGGGATGAAATTATTTTAGAGTCGCTGCATCAAAGCCGGTTAGATACCACGAACGTTGCCGAAAGCACAGGAGTTGATCAACCCGCAACTCCGTCCCAACCTACACACAACTATGCTCTCCGAAGCCAAGGACCAGTAAGCGAATATCCCTGGGTCCTTCCCAGATCGTCGGGAATTATACCGCCGGAAGTGGGGGCGTTGCGGGAAGCGGAGACTGCCGAAATGACTCAGCAAAGCGAGGGCCACCCGCGGCTGCCACCTCCCACTCCGACTGGATTATTTGGTAATTGTAAATGGTAGCTCCTCTTTATTGCGAAAGAGAGGCTATCATCTCCTAAGCGGAGAGAGGTCCATTGTAAATACGCGTGTTCATTTAAACAAATTGTCGCGAACCGGGACTAGTAGTGATGTAAGACTCCCTTTTTGATAGATGACGATGGAAAAATCCGTAACAATATATTTGTTCGTGCTGATAAGTTACATTGTGTATGAAGTGTCAACAATTGTGCCCGCCTTGACCAAAGGTGTCGTATTTCTTCACCAAGGAAACTTCCTCATGACCACGAGCCAGTGGACCATGGTTATCGAAATATCGTTCGAAGAATATGACAATTACCTTCGTGGATTACATCGTCACCTGTCCTCTTTAACTCCGGTCGTCAGAAGAGGGAAACAGAAGCAAGATGATCCCATGAAGCCCTTATGGACTCTAGCCGACGCGGAGTTGACAAACTTACAACAATCCCTCGCCGACTTCGAGGCGGAATACAACGAATTAAAATCCACCGTAACCCTAGGAAATCCCTCTCGAGCAAAACGAGGATTAATCGACGTCGGAGGGAAAATCTTAAAATTCCTTTTCGGAACCGCTACCTCGGAGGAGGTGGAAACAATGAATAGCAGGATAGACAAACTATCCCGCAACCAACAAAAGTTTGTACACATATTAGACGCCCAGACAACCGTCATGAACCAAACCCTTCAAGCGGTCAAGGACAACCGGAAATACATCGATATGATGATCCGACGACAGGACTATTTAGATAAGGAACTTCAGGTATTCAGTTACACATTCGTCGTGAGTACTGCACTTCGATACGCCGAAAATGCCGTCATGGAATTCCGAATCGGCATCACGAACCTAAGACAAGCGATAGAGATGCTAGAAAACGACCGACTTAGTTCCTATTTCCTGCCAAGGTCACAATTGGTAGAGGCGTTAACGGAAGTAAACAAACACTTGCCCAGCGGGATTTCGCTGATCGAGACTTTAAATGAAGACAATGTCTTTAAATACTATCAATGGATAACCACTACCGCTGTAGCACTTCCGTCAACACTAAGAATTTTCGCAAAATTCCCACTAATTACTCCGGAAGGATACTTTGATCTATACGAGGTAGTGAAATTCCCCGCTTATTTCCCTATTTCGAAGACATTTGCTCATTATCAAACCGAATATCCGTACATCGCCTTGTCCAGGAATCGGCAGCTTTACATGCTATTGGAGGCCCACAACTTGCAAAAATGCACAAACGGCTTAACCACGATCTGCGCACCGGAAGTTGCAGTCTGGAAGCTTCCGTATCAATCGTGTGAATACGCCTTATTCATGGCAGACGAGCCAACTGTAAACCGACTGTGTAAAAGAAAGGTGTCAGTTTATCCAAAACCAGTGTTCCGCCGTATCGACGAGGAAGGAACTTGGATATACTCCACCCCGTCACCTTTAAATTTAGTCATCGAATGTAGTCAACTGAGAAACCCACGACGTTCACCAGTTACGATGATTAAGCTAAATAACACAGGAATCTTTAAGTTGCCCATGACTTGTTCCGGCCACGTACCCGGCGTGCGACTCACGTCACACTTCCAATCACGGACTTCCTTTAAAGTTACACTCCGAAACCACTATGTGATACCAGCAATACCGGACGTTCTCAATCTTACGGAAGCGAAGATACTACGGGACTATATCCAAGAAAACGTCACCTTAAACGTCCTTCGAACCAACGAACACGATTGGTCATTGGAATTTCCGGGATGGAAATTACGAGATATAAGCCGAGAAATAAAATCAGTTAACACGGATATTCTCTCGACGACACCGAGTGTGTTAAACTATCCCGTCTCAGCATGGAACACGATCCTCATAGCCTCTTGCGTTACTGTTCTGGCGACACTTTTAATCGCTTGGGGATGCCGCAAACTATTACGCTGCATGGGAACCCGAAGATCTGCGAGTCCTTACCCCTCTTTCCGACGGGAAGAGCGAATAGAACCGGACGCCGTGGAAATGATCGAACTGATACCCGTAACTGCGGAAGCCGGACCATCGTCGGGTATCCCGGAAGCAAGAAAAGACGAAAGGGAGAAGTTAACCGTAGCCAAACGGGAAGAGGTAGTGACGCCTCCCGTCAGAATTGAGACCATTCCTACCCAAATGAGACGATTATAGAACGGCGCGAGAGAATTAAATCATCTTAAATAATAGTATTTTATGTTGTCCGTGGCTTAGAAAATTTCTATTCAACCCAACTTTCTTTTCCTTTTGTGTAGAGACGAAAATATGGAGGAAGATCAAGTTGTGACGCCCCCCATGGAAACATCAAACCCGGAACAAGATCCGATCCAGGAGTCACCTCCAGATCCTGCCCTGGTCTCCCTATTTGAATGCCCCGTCTGTTACGACTACATGGAACCCCCTACCTTCCAATGCCCGGCCGGACACACGATATGTTCCCGATGTTCGCTGTACGTCCGTCAATGCCCGCTTTGCCGGGGAGAACTCAGGAATTACCGTAACTTGACGCTGGAGAGACTAGCCGAAATGGTGGCCTTGCCGTGTGTCTACAGAGGTAACGGCTGTCCGAAAACAGGACTTGTTCCAGAGAGAAAGGCCCACGAACAGGATTGCCCGTATCGAACGTGCTTATGTCCATCAATGGACGAAGTCTGCACATGGGAGGGCGTGTATCAACAGGTGATCCCCCACCTGACGGAACGACACCCTCACATAGGTCACATAAATCACGACGCTGTCAAGTTAGTCCTCATCGGGTTGGAAGCAACTCAACCCCTCGTATGGATAACACATCTCCACTGTCATCAGCGAGACTTTATTGTCCAGGTTTTTAAAACGGAAACCAGCGATGAAAACTCTCCCGTTTATATCATTGTACAGAATGTGGGAAGCCGACAAGAGTCGGGCCGCTTCCTGGGAAGAATCGAGATTCGCGGGCGCGGTAAGACGATGCTTTGGGAGTCCACTCCTCAGAGCGTAACCGACGATCTAAAGGCCACCCTACGAATGAAGGACTGCTTAACCCTCAACGTAAAAATGTTGGAGAGAATGCTCGAGGATCACATTTTGACGGTGATGGCGACCATTTACCCTGTGGGAACATATAGGGGCGGCGAAAGGCCCGAAACAAACAAAGCGGCATAAAGGACCCTAACGCCAGGAAATACGGACCTCCTCTTTTTGAGAAGGCAACCCCAATCGCGAATAGAAACCGATCTCCGAAAAAGAGACGGGGGAAGAGAGGAGAGAACCCGCCAATAAAGGACGCCTACGTCATTAACCAATAAAACCTTTTTCTTTATATTTGGCAGACAACAAAACAAAAGCACGAGTAGACAACATGGCAGAAGCAGCCGAAACCTGGGATTTGGAAGAGTTGGATTTAGAGACAGTGGCCGAACTTTTCGGGTGGAGTGACGAAGAAGAAGAAGAAGAGGAGGAGGAGAAGTTCCATGTGTGTCCGACGGCGGTGCGGCACGCTATCGCCCGCGTTAGAAGTGCCCCCGACGAGGCTACTCCGGAGATGGTGGTCCTACCCCTGCAGGGAGAGGTGGACCCTGAAGTAAGGCGGGAGGTGGAGGAAGCACAGAGGTACGCGGCGCAAAGGGCGAAGCAATTTCAAGAGAGGAAACTCCGGGCCCAGAGCGACCAACGTCGTGAGGAGGAAAGAGGACAGGAGCCTCTGAGAACGGAGGAAAGGGGGGCTTTTTCCCTTTGGGCTCCGCGAGGCATGGGAAGAGGCCTCGGAATGATGCGGGAGCTCCCCCAGCGGTATTCACAGGAGAGGGACCAGAGGTGCCCAGCGGCGGGGAGAGCCAGGGGCTGGTCTCCGAACCCGCGATGAAATGCTTGCCGGGCGGGGACCCCTCGGAGACCGGAGAAAGAAACCCGGAGGCCCCGACTTCTGGATGTGCCGTATGTGTCTTCTTCTTTTGTCCTTGTTCGTCTATCATATTGTATTCTCTGTAGTGTAGTTTGAAATTCTGTTTGTCTATATATATATGTTTTATATTAAATCCCTTTTTTGCTATATGGTCCGTCTAACAATTAACACAAAAATTGATCTGTCGCGAACAAGAACGGAGACGGTGGTCGACAAGAGTAAACGGAACTCATCGGGGAGAAGTAAAATAGGATCACTACTTCCGGCAAAGTGGAGATCGAACTGGCAGCCGAGCTGCCAGGTAAAATGTTGCCAAAATGTAAGCAACATTTTTAAAAGGGCGGGAGCCCTGTGAAGATCCTAAAATGGCGCCGAGAATTCGGTTGTTTACAAGATCGCTACCTCGGGAAATTTCGGAAAGTCAATCGGAGCAAGAACGCGCATCGGGCTATAAACCGGACATCTGTAAAGCATTTCTTCTAAAACAAACACAACGCGGTAATAAACGACGAAGGGAATGTCGCGGTGCTCGTATACAAGAGTCGAGATGTAAACAATTAACAAAAAAGGGGAGAAAGAAGAGAGACAGATGGTCAAGGTCACCTGTAGACCATATGAGCCCGGGATCGTCGCGAAGGGGGGGGCAGCCACAGAACGTTTGGCGGATCGGTTCAGCCCGATGTCCGCGAGAGGGGGCAAACTGTGTAAATTATGTGAGTAGCTGTCAACGCCCGGGAGCCGTCCCCGGCCGAATTTGGTTTTCGTCTTGCTTAGAAACAGTAGACTGACCAATCGAAAAAAGGAAAAAGGGACTTAAGACCAATCAAGAGGGAAGATTCGGGGGAAAATCGTATAAAAACCCCCGTATCAAGGTCAGAAGGGGAGACGACGGAGCTTTCTACCCGGAAGTGGACGACGGTACTCCAACCAGCCACCTACTCCTTCGCCGACGTCCGTCACCGATCCCATCGGACTCTCCTACCCGACTGCCCCGGGGCTTTACCGACGACTCCGACAGCCTTCTCCGATCGCCGTCATCCGGAGCGCCTTCTGCCGCAGACGATCTAGATCGCATCTTGTACTGTAGGCCTACCTTGTAAGTTTGTTTTGAGGTTAAAATAAACGGTTATTGTAAGACACTTGTCATCTTTGCCTCTGCCGCCACCACCCACATACGATCGGTCCCTAGGTTTTTCCTGACGTGCAATTAACTAATTGCCCCCATATGTCGGCAGCTTACATAAGCCAATAGATCGCCAACTGCCAGGTAATTATTTAAATTATTATAATTATTAATTTTAATAAGAGATGGTGTCTAACGCCTACCTCAAGTGCCAAATTTATTTCTAATCTTTAATTGTTTATATCCAAAAGTTAGCCCGATTATTTACGGAAGTTGGCGATGTGTTGGCTTAATGTTATTGGGTTTAGTACAATGTTTATTTGTATTTGATTAAAAATACATATCACAAAATTTTTAAAAATTATACAATTCTTTAGATAAGGCTCCCAACAATTCTCTACAATCTTGTCTCAGATTCTATTTAAATATTATTGGTATTTTATATTTGTCACATTCATGAACTAATTTAGCACAATCTTCTGTAATATGCAACATTAAAAAATTGGGAGAATTACACCATAAACAGTGTTAGTCACAAAATTAATACATTTGTTAGCAATAAAGATTGAAAGTTTATTTAATCTAATCTGAATAATTAATTATTTAATAGAGATGTTGGTTGATTATTATAAATTATTAATTGGTTCAGACTCATTTTAAGATCTCTTGTAAAAAGAGGAAGACCCTTTAAATAGGATTTTAAAGATTAAATTCTGCTTTGGCATCTTCTGTTTACACCTAAGTAGAAACATATATGGTAGAATATACGGGATCTTCATTATTTTCTGATAACAAGAATGAAGTGAAGACTGCAAAATTGTTTTTTTGATCTTTGTAAATAAAAGATGCCAAAGCAGTGTTTATCTTATTCCTATTTAAAGGGTCTTCCTCTTTTTACAAGAGATCTTAAAATGAGTTTGAACCAATTAATAATTTATAATGAAACCAAAGCACGGATTTAATAACTGAGAAAAATAAACTTATTTCAAATGATAAATAGTAGTACTAGTAGTACCAATATTTCACCTTCAGTCATGGACATTTGCAATGCTCCTCTGGATTATTAATTATATGTAAAGATATTATAGCATCTATAAATTTGAATTGATTAGTTGTTTTGCTTTTCAGACTAAGGAAATTGATTCACAATTTCATTTGTGTATGTTTCAATTTTCCTTATTGAGAAATACAAGAAGGAACTAGAATTCTTATAACATGAAATTTTATAACATTTGTTTATAACAGTCTAATTTAATTTAAAAAATAAATAAATAAAATTCATTTGAAAAAACTTTTTTTTATATTTTGTTTGATTTTTATATTTATTTATTTTTAACCTTAAATTTAAATGACAATTTTGCAAATGAATATTTTTCAATTAAGTTTTATTGTTTTTCACACAATAATACAGTTGTTGTCTATTGGTTCTTTTATTGTTTTATTTTAGTTTTTCAATGAATAAATTTGTATACAATAATAAAAATAATCAAATTTACATTAACTGTATTTTGTATTCTATTTGTATTTATTTATTTATTTTTTTTCAATAAAGAACAGAAAACATAAATTATAAAGAAGCATTTGTTTAATAAATAAAAACTGTAGATATTTTGTCGACATTTTCTTATTAAAATTTGAATATTTAAAATTTTAAATTTAACATATTTCAATGGTTTGATATTCTTTATAATAATTCATATATTATTTATATTTATATTCCTCACAAGCTTTCTCTGTTGAAGGTGTCCATTTGACCTTGAATATGTTTAAATGTAAAAATTCTGTGATTTTCTCAGTTTATCTACACATTTATCACTTCATGTATATTATTACAAAAAGAAGAAAATTTAGTAGTTAATTGTTTCAAGATGACAATTAAATTTCAAGTTTAACTTTAATTGAAAGAACAAACAATAAAAAAAAATTATTAAACATATTAGAAATTAAAACATAAATAAGATTATTATTACTATTATATTATCCTAAAAATCCTTTTAGGATCCAATAACTTCTGAAGAAGTGTAAAATCAAATATACAATTGTGTCTAGTCTATAAATGAAATCAATAGTGCCAAATTTAATAATGATTACCCCAAATGACCTTGATCTGATTTTTCAGGAGTTAAGCAATCATTAAATTTCAAAAGTAGAAAATAATAAAATTTTAAAGATATGAAATTACAGAGCAAAATAATATCATGCATGTTACAATTCATATTAAGTGAATTCAAATTGCTAATAAAAGACCATGTTTTTTCCATTCCTACAGTTTATTTTTGATGCTAATTTAAATATATTTTCATTATTTGTTAATCCTCATTCAATACTGTAGTTTCTTTTGAAAATATTTTAAGATTCTAGTATTTCTTTTCATATTAGTAATAGAGAGATAACAAACCTAATGTACAATGCTTGAAACAGCATGTTCAATGATTTTGATACTATTTATGGGGAATATTTAAAAGTAAAATGATTTTTATAAATTGAGCTTAAAATCTATGTTAATTTTTAGAATTAATAAACTTGAAAAAATTCTGTTATAAAGAATAAAAGTACTAGTTTTTATTTTGGATTATTTTATTTATTTTAATATTGTTTATGCTTAAATTTTAAGTGTAATTTATCAGTTGCAATAATGTGTAGCCGTCATTTAGAATTATTTATCAGCAATTTTCATTTGTTAAACTTGTGAAAATTTTTGTTTACATAAATGTTTTTGCTCTATAATACAGTAGAGCATCGATTATCCGACCCCCGATTAACTGACTTATTGGTTAACCGACCGCATTCTAGTCGGCAAATTCAAATGGCTGCTAGTGATGTGGCGCTACAATATTTGGTTATGTCTTGGCTACTTTAATATTATTTTTGTTAAATTTTTGCATGTTTTAGCTGGCAGCACTGGCTCGACCATGAAAGGGAGGCTAGTATTTAAACCAGGCCTAATACACTATACTAATAATGTATTTTTTTCATACTTTTCGGTTATCCGACCAACCCCAGTCCCCAATTGAGTCGGATAATTGATGCTCTACTGTATTTATATTATATTATATATATAATATAATATAGGTTATATTATATATATAATATTATATATATATATATATATTAATAATATTATATTATATAATATAATATATCTTTAATATTTCAATTATTAATAGTCAAAAAATGTGCTTAATCTCTGAAAATTGTATCAGAACTATTAGGAGGATAATGATTTAGATGATATAAATATTTCTATTTCTGAATTTGCATTCGTGTAAAACTATTGTATGAAAAAGAATGTCATCTCATGCAATGCATTGTTAATGCACATGGATTACTGTAAATCAAAAGCTTAAACTGAGTCTTTTATTTTAAAATATCATTAGTTCACATTTTTATATATTTTTCTGTTTTTAAATACAAAAACAACTATAGACATGCATTAGTTTAATTGCATCAGATTAGCATGCAGATGAATAAATAAAACTATTTAGATTAAACATTTAATGAATAAGATTTAAATACTTCTTCCTTTTTTATTGTGTAGATGCAGTTATTCTAAATTTTTTTTTTTTTTTTTGACAGAATTGTACTGTTGATATGAGATATCTGCTTTTTTGTGTTATTTTCTTTATTCAGTCTCTGTTTTCAAACTCTGATATGAAATAGAATATACTTTTTAATAGAGAGACAGTCATAGAAAAAATACTGAAGGCATAAATAATATTCTCAGCACATAATATTGCTTGAAAATTTTTTGTTTTTGAATTAGAAATGTGAACAATTACAGCAATTAATTTATTAAATACAGAATGGCACATTATATAAATAGCAACAAAGTAAAAGTCTTATATAATAAGAAGAAAGAGAGTAATTTATTAATAGAAAATTTTATTTTCTTTTCTATATATATGTAATGATAATGATAAATCAATACAAAGAATAAACTTTAGTTATCTATGTTAAAAATAATTAAAATAAGTTAGCGACTTACGTTATGTATTATTGATTAAATCAAATCTGTTTAATATAGTTTATTTTATTAGGAAACTAAGTTATAAAATGTATTTGTTTTGGATATATATATTCTATAATTTTTATATAGTTTCTTAATAAAATAAATTATATTAAACATTCTCTTTTCTCCCCTCTCTGTTTTCTTTAGTAAATACACACTTGCACACTCTAACACACTAAAGAAACTAGAAAGAGGAAGAGAGAATGAGGTTTATTCTTTACTTGAAAAAATAAATTGTCTTCAAATAACATTTACATAACATTATTAAGATAATTATCCTTTGTTCTTATTAATGCAGATAATTCAATATAAATGTGAGTACTGCAATTTTAATGAAGGAAGTAACATTCAAAAAGGAAAATCTTAAAACAAGTGTACCGGTAAAATATTCATAAACTCATATACCATAATTGTATATCTGTTGGAATAATTCTTTAATTTTCAACATAATTTTTTTTTCAATAATAATATGTAATTTTATTGTTATTAAGTTTCAAGTGTTTTGAATATATTAAATATTGAATAGCTTAAATAATTATGAAATGTTTTTGAAATATAACAAAAATGAAATAATGTTTACATCCATATTCTAAGAGAATTATAAAGTGAAGAAGATTTTTAAAAAATCTATTTTTAGCTAAAATGAAAATGAATAAACTTTATAACTTGAAATTGTTTGAAATTTTTAACTCAATGAACTTTTATTAAAAATTATAATAAACTATTCAAAATCTATTCATATTTACGTAGCATAATGAATTTAAATTTTTCTGTTTACGAAAAGTTTTAAAAATAACCTTCAGAGATCATTAGGTTAATGTAATCAACAAAAAACAAAAGAAGAAAAAAAAAAACAAGATTTAAATTCAGAATAGTAAGTAAATTGGGCTTTGTCAGCCTGCTTCAAGATTTTCTTTTCAGCTTTATTTAAAATGTTTATTATATATAATAAAATTTAAAACTTAACATTTAATTTTAAAATAATTTTAAATCTGTTTAAATACATTGGAATTCAATTCAAAAATCAAAAGACAAAATATTACATATCAAAATATGAGATGATTATTATTTTTATTTTATTAAATTAAAACATTCATGTAAAATAAAATTTATTTATTTTCATAACTTTTCATTTCTACATATAAATCTTTATCAAGCTTACTTGAATATAAACTGAATGGGATATTTATGAGATTTATAATAAAATTATAAGTTTTATAAATATAAATCATTTTTATTTTCATTTTGTGTGTGCTATACATAGGCTGATCAAACAAAACATTTACTTGTAAAGAATGGATTTGTTGTCATTGATAAGTCACTTCAAATGTTATCTCCTAAGTCCATAGGAAGTAAATTCTGAAGACGTAAGTTTTTCTTTTGGCACGTAGCAGGTAATTACAAGCATGGCTGGCTCACAGCAAACCAAGTCTACTCCTTGAAAGTAAACATTTTATTTGAACATTTGGTGTGTTTTTGTATTCACACATTAATTTTTATTTTTTATGTTTTTCATTATATTAATATAACATATCTTATATATATATAACAAATTCTAAATAGCACTGTTACCTTATTTATATTTAAATGGCAGTTAGTGTTCAATCTTTAAACTTTTAAATATTATTATAAATAAATTATTTAAAACAATGGAGTCAGATTAAATATCAATCTTACGTAATTGTATTGTAGACAAATACACAAAAATTCAAATTTTCATTCCTTTCTGACTTATGGAGGATAAGTAAATTTTCAATTCTTAAACATTATGTAAGCAATGAGATAAAATATTGCTTTATATGTAGATAAAATATTTTATCTCATTGCTTACATAATGTTTTAGAATTGAAAATTTATTTATCCTCCATAAGTCAGAAAGGAATGAAAATTTGAATTTTCATGTATTTGTCTACAATACAATTATGTTCTAAATATTATTTGTTACATATTTAACTAATTGAATTTTTTCATAAGTAATAACAACTTTATTTTCTAATATATAAATGTTATTTTATCCAATTGTCTAAAATTTTGTGTAGATTTTTTTAAAAATATATTATTGATGGGGGATTTGAAAGTTCTGTTAAATTAACATAATTAATTACATTAGATATTTTATTAGATATCACATATAAATTTTATTCTTGAGAAGAAAATATTTGTTTATAATGGTTTAGTCTAGAGTTAGTTGAAATGAAAAGACAAAAATAGGGTGATCTTCGAGTCAGCTGAATAAGTGGTTTAGGATTACATGATCAATGTGTTGAGTCTATATTTCAAAACATCATTTTTATATGAGTTATATTGTTTTCTGGTTTTGTATTACAGAATTCAACTTTATATATTTATATAAAGTTGAATTCTGTAATATTGTGTGTGTTTATTTTTTTTCCTAGGTAATATGGGAGGATATTTGTATATTTTTATTAATTTATTTGAAATTATTAAAAATCATTTTTAAAAACTCTTAAAATTAAAAAAAATAAATTTTGTTTACAAATTTAATTTTTGGACTCCCTATACATCAGTTTAATTAATAGAAATTTGTTAATTTGTTATAAAATTTCATAATAGATCCAAATCTGAGTTATTCTTTCAGAAAATTCATTATCTCTATTTCTCTCCTTACTTCTTATATCTATTGCTGAGTGATGACCAAAAAGCAACATAGGTATGTTGCTTTTTGGTCATCACTCAGCAATAGATATAAGAAGTAAGGAGAGAAATAGAGATAATGAATTTTCTGAAAGAATAACTCAGATTTGGTATGTATTATGAAACTTTTTTGTCAATAAATTCATCTGTAACATATATATATATTCTAAAATTTAAAATTTTGTTTATCACTTAAATATTGTGTTTTTGAAGCTGGAAAAACAACCTAAAAAATACATGGTCTTCTAAAAAAATTGTCATTTATCCATCTTTCACTCTAGGAAAACATGCATGATTAATTTGTCAAGATCTAGGTAGTGTTAACATCTGTAATGAAACATTTTGACCTAATTAATTTTCTGAAATATATCTCTTTTTAGAATGATACATTTTTCTGATGTTCACTAGATTACTAAATATATTAATAAAATTATCTTTTACTGGGACAAATAATTAGATATATATTAATTATGTAGAAAGAATATCATGTTTTATTTCTTCAGAGGAAGTTATACGAAAATATAGAAGACTAAATAGAATAATGCTCCTAAAAACTGAAAAAAAAGAGAGAATATGGATAACAGAATACATATTATAGCATTCTTGATTAATTATTAAAGTATGAAAATAAAATTTTGGAAACAAAATTGAATTTTATAAATTATAGTTAATCTCAAATCTGAACATTCTAAAGATCTATCCTGTTTTGAGACTAACTATAATTTATGAAATGCAATTTATTACCAAAGTCTTGTTTCTGTTGTTTCTATCTTGATTGATTATGACGACTAAGTTATGTATTCTATAAAAATTTTATTTTTTCTCTTTCCTAAAAGCATTATTTTATCTAATCATAAATTTAAAATGTTTAAATTATGAATTTATTATTATCATATTATAAATTTGTGTGTGTAATATGTCAATTTTCTTTTATAGAAATTATAAAATCATCTACAAAATTTTGTTAAATAAGTACTTTTGGAATAACAGCTTACATGATACATATCTTTCTCATGAGTAAAGTCTCAGGTTTAGCACATTTGCTTAAATAAAAGATTTGCAGAAGAATAACTTTAGGTCATTTAAAATTTTTAAACTAAATTTCAATTATGTAAAGATCTTAAATACTTAAATTAAATCAGAACTCTATAACTCATTAATTAAAAAATTTATAAAAATAATTTTTTACTTTGTGTAATTACAGCAAAGTAATAATTCTAAATCAAATCCATCAGTTTTCTGGTAAAATCACAACTCAGTTTTAATAAAAAAAATGTGATTATTTTAATCGTTTTAAAAATAACTTTATAAAATAAAAAATTAATAACAAATAGAATATATTTAGTGATCTTTATCATTTGAGATTCAAAGCTTATCAGATTAATTTTTTAAGCAGATATTATTATTAATTACCTTAATATATAGACATTTAGCTATTATTCATAATTATACATATGAAAAAATTGCTAATGTAATATACGAGGGCAGTATTTTTTCAACCTCCATAAAACAAAGACAAGTGTAAATAACAAAATGAATTTATTACCAAAAGTTAGGTACAAACATGATTACTTTTCAACATAATCATCATGAAGATTGAGGCATTTGTCATATCTGTGGACAAGCTTTTCAATCCCCTCTTCATAGAATGTTGCTGCCAGTGGGCCGTAACGCTGTTTTGATGATCATCATTAGTCTCGAACCTCTGCCCTCCTAGTCACGTTTTCAGTTCAAGAAAGAGGTGGAAGTCTTCATGCATTAAAGGTGTGAAGACTTCCACCCAGCTTGGAACTTTTTAAACACCAAATGTATAGCCCTGATTTAGTGCCAAGTGATTTCTATCTCTTTTCTGAACTGAAAACATGGCTAAAAGAGCAGAGGTTTGAGACTTATGGCAATCTTCAAAACAATGTTAATGCCCATCTCAAGTCACTGGTAGCAACATTCTATGAAGAGGGGATTGCAAAGCTTGTCCACAGATATGACAAATGCCTCAATCTTCACAGTGATTATGTTGAGAAGTAACCATGTTTGTACCTAACTTTTGGTAATAAATTTATTTTGTTATTTACACTTGTCTTTGTTTTATGGACCATCGGAGGTTGGAAAAAAAAAACAGCATACGTAATTATATAAATATCATAATTTTATCAATTTTGTATGTTAAATTTTCAGCTATATTTTTGAATTTTAGAGAAATATTTCAATACTTAACTTCACAACACATCGGGATGAATATAAAAAGTATAATTGGTTGTGAGTTGCACTTTTTATATACAGTATTTCAATGCTTGTAAAGATAAGTACTTTAGTAACATTTTTTAAATTTATAAATTAAAACCCTGTAAGATAGGACAATAAATTACATTATATCATGATTTTGAATTCAGAGTAATTTCAAAATGAATAAAACTATAATCTCTAAAACTCATAAATTTCAAAATTGCTTTATTGGAGCTTACTCACTTTACATTAATTATTACTTTCTCTTGATGTAGATTAGTGAGTTCCAATAAAACAGATTTTTAAATTTTAAAGTGTTTTTAGAAACATAAATTTGGAATTGATATACCATATTTATTCTGATAAATAGTCTATAACTTTTACTTTTCTGGATAATACAGTTTGTATACATAACAAGGGATTAGAAAGTATTTGAATTGTGTCAAATTTGACCTTTCATGTTTTTTGCAAATCTCCATGTTTTGAGACCTGAACCCAAAAAAAAAATAATAATAGTAAATAGGCAAGAAAATTCTGTGTGTGTGTGTTGGCATTTATTTTATTTAATATCTCAGGATGGGGGTGAAGATTAAGAAACAAAATTCTGCATGGTTGCTTGTGTATAAGGGGCATTGATGCTATTAAATTTTGGTGATGAAGCATCAAAGAGGAGGGGAGATAGAGGGTGATCATGTGTCATATCTCACATGGAGTTGGGCTTAATGAATACAGTAGAAAACCGAAAATCGGAATCAATTGGGGACTGGGGTTGTTCAGATTAGTGATTTGTTCCGATTACCGATTTGTTCCGATTACCGATTATGTACGAATAAATATATTAACCTGTCCGATGTTCAAATTTTTCTCCGTTGCATGTTGCTTCGTGTTGAATTTTTGTCAATTTTAAGCCTAACGAAAATTTTTATAATAATAATCGAGGCTATTGTATCGTTAAAAATTATTTCTGCATTTTGTACAAACAAAATAAATATATTGAAGAATATAAAAACATGAAAATTATACTTTAGAAGTAAATTTAGTATCAAAAACGTTTGATTCAGCACGACACAGTCTGACTGAAAATCGTGCCGATTACCGGCGATTCCGATTACCGGGGTTCCGATTAATGAGTTTCTACTGTATTTTACTTCTTGTTAGCATTTACAGATCTTTATTAAACTTATCTTTATCCTCAAAATTAAGTCCTTTCTATTTTATAATAATTAAAAATATATAAAGTTTTTGTAACAAAATCTCATAATAGATGTCATTACATATAATTTTTATTTATTTATTATGATTAATAATTAAAAAATGATTTTTAAAATAAAATCTCATAACAGCTGGGAAAGTTATGTAACTCATTGTTAGATTTTTTCCATCTTGTAGCTAGGCTATTTATTAAAGTGTATTTACTATTAGAATGCAACTGTTATTTTTATTCTTTGGGAATTAGGTGCAATTATTATTTAAGGGCAACTATTAATGGAATAAATCTGGTAATTTTTCACTTTATTATTATTTGAACAATAATGCAATATTTGTCATACATACTATTTCTACATACTGTACAAATGACATACTGAAAAGAATTTGCACTTTTTCAGTTTACAATAAACCTTATCTTCTTTTAATGGACATATTACTATAGTCTATTTATTATAGAGTCTATTGGAGTAATATTACTTATTAATATTAGAAGTCACTGTTTATTAGAATAAATACAGTATTTCTTAATAAAAAATAATTTTCTTATTGTATAATGAAAAACATGTAGAATGCTACTGAAACTGACCAATTATATCAATTTCATAAACAGCCGTCATATTTCATTTTTATATACTGACTGTATACTGATTTTGATATTTGTAAATATTGGCATTTATTATTTCTGTGACTTCTTCCATACATAATATATATATTGCATCAACGTTAGCAAATTGCCCTGTTTCAATATATAATGTTAGAAATACAGTAAAAACAGATAACAAGTTCACCACTTGAAGAACATAGTATCAATACAAATTTAATTTAATTGTGAGTAACTATCACAGTGTTTATAATAGGAATAAATTGAAATATCTTTTGTCTTACCATATTGTTATTTTTAACAATTAGCAGCCAGATTCAAGTTATTGTTTTTTTGACACAAGCTTTATCATAATAAACTGCACTAGTTGTTTGTAAGATGGTATGTAAGTATACAAGAAACAAATATAAAAATAAAATATTAAACTGAAATTAATGATGAATAATATAACATTTAGATTGAAAATTGAAATACAAGTATAAAAAAAAAGTTTTTCACTTTCATATCAACTAATTAAAATTTATTTTTCAATTTAATCCAGGTAAAACTCATTATTTATTTAAAAGTTTCTACATTTTTAAACTTTTTTTACATCTCTGTTTTTTGTGTTCTTTTTTAAAATAAATATAGCATGTACTGTACTTGAAAAGAATCAATACTAAATTTTAAAAAATGAGTTGTTACAAAAAATAATTTTCTATATTAAGCATTTATAGAAGATTTAAAATTAATAATAAAATTTAAATTAAACAAAATACTGAAATAATAATTTGTTTTGAAAGTTAAATAGGAGTTATGTATTACATAATTCAAATTTAAATACATTCATAAGATGATGATTAAAATACTGATTTTAAATAATAATAAAATATAACATTTTTAAAATTTAATTAAATTATCATGAATGAATTATTAAGTTGGAAAAAGACGAATTATATTTTGAGAAAATATTTTTCACACTATATATATATATATATAAAGGAAATTAAATTATGTATGTATATTAATATTTATTTTGTCTGATATTTTGTAAGATTTAAAGAAAACTGCAACATTTTCATTATTCAGAATTTTTTCTAAAGAATATAACATAAATTCACTTTTCTTTGTCTTTCATAAAATATTAAAGTTGTAAAAGTTTTAAATCGTTTCTTTTTCAAATCACTGATTCAATTTGCGATAAAATATATATTTCTCTGTTCTTATAGACATGAAGTATCTAATGATTGTATTTTTTTTTTTTTTTCCCCCTATTCTGATAGATACTTTTTGTCTGGAAAATCAACTACTCTTACTGACATTGCTGTCAATTTTCTTTTTTATACTAACAGTTTTTAGTTATATTATTTTATATAAAAATACTGACTTAAAAATTATTTTATTTAGTTATTTTAATCACAATAGCTCTATTTTAAATATTAATTAATCAAATATTTGTATACATTCAAATTAAATTCATTATATCACAATATATAAAATAAAATCAACAGTTGTTTACATTAAAAAAAAACATAAATTATAATATATTAACTATGGTATAATTTAAATAATTAGAATTGAATTTGTAAAGAAATTTTGTTTTTATGCTAGTCATAGCAATTTTTTAACAATTGAATTTATCCTGCAGTTTGGATTAGAATATGATACTTAATGATTATCTGTTTATAAATTTATGCAATATAAATGTTTATTCATATCACAAAATGTTATCAAGAACTTGAATTTTTAATTAAGTTTTATATTTACTGAAAATTTTAATCTGGTTTTTATAGCATTTGGATAAATATTTGAACAAAATTAATTTTTATCTCTTTAAACATCAAAGTAAAAATTTAATTTCATTAAGCAAACTATAAAAAAAAAAAATGTTTTTGTTCTCCCTGTGTTATTTTTAGCTTTATAACGGTATATATAGAATAGTATTTATATCTTCTGTTGCCTTAATCAAATAGTAATTTATCATTTTCATATATAATGGTGTCTAGTTTTATATATTTTGATGGTAAGATTTATAATACGAGGGTAATCCCAAAAGTAAGGTCTCGTATTTTTTTAAAAATACAAAGAAACGTTTATTTTCAATAATGTTCATATCATTTTAAAGCTTAAAAATTTATCTATTTTTTTACATAATTGCCATTTTGGTTGATGCATTTTTGTAGGCGCTGTGGCAATTTTTGGATGCCCATGTCATACCAGCTCGTGGGACCCATGTTGCACACACCTTTCGATATTGCATCTTTTTCGTTAAATTCCTATGAATGGTGCTTCGAAGAACCAAAATGCAGAGATCATCCAGTGTGATTTGCCAATCTTTACACATGGTTTGCTAAACCTTTGCTACTGTCTTCTCAAAAATTGACAGTCTCTCGCTTCTTTCTTCATTGTGAATTTCAGTACAATCAGCTGCCAACTTCCTACACCACTTGAGGACGTTTTTGACATCTATGCATGACTCGCCATACACTTCCGTCAATTGGTGATGAATTTCAATCGGTTTAACACAACATGGCAGTGAGCTGTATGACATGGGCATCCAAAAATTGCCACAGCACCTACAAAAATGCATAGACTGAAATGGCAATTATGTAGAAAAATGGATAAATGTTCAAGCTTTAAAATGATATGAGCATTATTGAAAATAAACATTTCTTTGTATTTAAAAACAAAGTAGGTGTCCTTACTTTTGGGATTACCCTTGTAAATAATACATTAAAATACTTACTTTTGACAATCGTAATTAATTAATTTTTTTTATTTTTTATTGAAAAGAATAACATGCTGTCAGTATTAGTTTATGAATTGTTTATATCCACCATTATCAACTCATTATTTCTAATTTATTAGATTATTGGTCCTTATTATTTCTAATTTATACATTTAAAAAAAAAAACAGATTTTATCATTATTAGTTGAATTTGTTAATATTTTTATTATTATAAGTCATAGTTATTTAAGTTTAAAGACAATAGCACTATCAATTCTATTACTTGGACTAGCAAATGAACATTAAAATTGCAGCTTCACAATAAAGTTAAAGAGAAATAGAGCCTATAGTCTGAAATTGAATGATCAAAAGAAACAGATGTAAAGCATTGTGATAGAAAGATTATCAAAAATATAGTTTCAGAAATAACAGACTCAAACACTCATTTGTTATATATCATTAAAAATTAAATTCACATTGAAAAAAGATAAGGAATGCTCTCCATAGATATGTATCAGTGACCTATGTATGTATCAACACACTAATCAATATGTGCCAGTATAATGTGAATCTCATAATCTGTTGCCTGTCTGTAGATATCACTTCATGAATAGTTTACTAATGAAGCAAAATATATATATATATATTACCACATTGAAAGGTTAAACATCCATTCATTCTAGATTCTTATCAAAATTCAATTCAGTACTTAGGATTTCTGTCAAGTTCACACTTCTAATCAATTTTCCTTTCTTTATTTCCTTCATAATGTTTTTTTAGAGATTCTAAGTACAGAAGTTTGATATTCTGCCAACAATAGGACATTCCTGCAATAAAAATAAATAAAAATATACAGTCAAACCTGTTTTTATGCGGGGGATAGGGACTGCATTAAAAAAGACGCATTAAAAAAAATCGCACGAAACTTCACGAATGGCTGTAAAAAATAGTTTTCGCAACACAATTAAAAAATATTTTTTTATGCGGTCAACAGGGGCCGCATAAAAAAAGTCTCACATAGAAAATAACTCAAAACCGTACGAAATAGAATTTATTGACAACAGATGTCAGCACTTGACTGCATCGTCTGGTCTATCGTCTGTTTTACATATTTTTATCCAGGTGATGTTTTGTTGACTTAAAAAGTAAATTATTTCATTTTTTGCATATTCATGCAATAATATTACTATAATAAGTGCATTTATGCTATAATAAGTTTATTTAGCTATAATAAGTCAACGTGAGACATGACGAATCGCACGAAACTAGTCGCCAACTATACCGCACAAATAAAAAATCGCACAAAAAAAACCGCATAAATTAAAAATTCGCATTAAAAAAATCGCACAAATAAAAATCGCACATAAAAACAGGTTTGACTGTAATTATTAATAAAAATGTCATTCCAAGGTTATACTTAAGCTTGAAGGCATTTGAAATGGTTTAAACAGAAGTCTTAAATAATTTGAAATAAAATTATGTTCGCTGACTAGTTTATCTTTCAAATTTTTGTAAATATGCAAACAACGAAAACTACATGATTTACTCACCTTTCTTAATAAATGAAAACATTTTAAAGAATTTCCAAATATTATTTATTTTCTGTTGAATGCTTAAATTACATATTTTTTAAACAAACTCTGTGCTTTATTTTTAAAATTTGTTTATAATTATTTTATGTTAAAGGCTTAAATACAAATAAAATCTTTTATCCAACAATAAGTGAAGTGAAATAAATTTTGCATTTGGATTAAAACCTTTAATATAAAATTAATAATAATAAACACATTTTTAAAATGAAGTTTAGAGTTTGTTTAAAAAATTTGTAATTTAATTCAATTCTTGATATGTCAGGATCGTTGAAAATACTGAATTAACTTACTCAAATCTTGTGGCAAATGAACATAAATCAAAAACACATTTCACTTAGTCCATGATACCAAATAGTTTGATTAAAAGAACTGAAATAATTAACTAAAAAGCACTTTTGTTCATATATAAATTGATCAGTTCTTCAGGATTAGAACTAATGTAAGATGTGCAATGCAAAAGGAAAACACATATGCATGATAACCAATTAAAACAAGTTTAATTTTGCAATAGAAATAAATATTTACAAGTTCTTTGCGGATTCTTGCTAATTTAACAATTCCAATTACTTTCTGTGTTTGCAACGTAACAGTGATCCAGGTAGTTGGATCCCGTCACAACTACCAACCTGACAATAGTACTTATCTAACGGTTGCACACGACCCTTAATCTAACTTAAATCTAAATGTAAGGTGGGTAGATCGAAAGGGGAAATAAGAAGAGTTATAGGACAGTAGGGTATCCAATCTCTCAGCGATTAATTCTCTGTAGTTCCTCGTTCCGACTTTCAAGTCTTGTAGGTTCTCTTTTCTGGTGAATTGGCCTTTTCCGAAGGTTCACCTCCAGGTCTATCTCTCGGATTCAGTTCTTGATCCATTCTCTCAGACCCTCTTCCACGGTGCTTGACAATTTTCACTCATGAGTCTTGCTGTTATATGTCCATCTCCTCTCGTGTCTGGCCCAAGAATGTCACCTGAATTCAGATTTTTCCCTCCAGCCTTATCATAGCCTATTGTTTTACACTCTACCTCCTGGTGGGGAAGAGGTGAGTTAGAATTCTCGGAAGTTCGAAAACAATGGAACAAAGGAAGAACAAAGTTCAAAGAAGTATAATATAACTAAACTAAAAATTACACAAAAATAAGATGGCATACAGCCACACTAAAAGCATATCTTCTTTGTTTCTGGAGTTAAGGTGATGGGTGAAAATAATTTTCATAATTTTAATGCAGTTGTGGAGGAAGAATATTTGTAAACCCTTCATGCGTGTGATGTAAATCCTTTTCAGTACCAGTGAAATCTCTCTCCCATGCTAAGCAGATTATGTTGCAATGATAAAAACATGTTAAAATAGAGAGAAATCAGGCATATATAGCATGCAATTGAAAAGCAAAGAAACAGTACTTTAATTAATTAATTAATACATGTCAGGGTAACTGAAAGATATTTGAATAAGCATATCACGAAACATCATAAAGATGTGCAGTACTGCCAAAGGATGATAGCCTTAGCTATTTTAGCTTCTGATGAGAATTACCAACCAAAATGTAACAAAGTAATACTTTTTTTTACACCATAAAACAAACAAAAAAAAAAAAAATTTATTTTTGGTAGTCATTATTAGAACATCTAATGCATGCAATGTTTTCAAGCTTAAAATACGAAATATATGGAATTACAGTATTACATATGCAAAAATATAATCTTTTGTATTTGCATCATGAACATGTGAGCCAACTGTGAAGAAACTTTTATGAACTTACCTACACACCAAACCCATACCAAATACCCAAAATCAGTAAAAGGAAAAATATTTACTTAATCAAATATTTTCATCAGTTTATAATGAACATCATCAGGTATTCCATTAGGAAACCAGAACAAGCAATTGAAGAAATAGTTAAATATAAAGATTTGAAGTAGTCTGAAGCATACACATGCACAATAGTATGGTGTTACCGAGATAAATTAAAAACTGCAAATTTAAAATTAAATTGCCTATATGCAGGTTTACACAAAAACAGAAGTCCTAGGGGAGTTAAAAACATTCTCTCCATGCTGTAGAACAGGGATGGGCAACCTTTTTCTATGTAAGGGCCGCATTCCAAAACTTTTGAACTAATGTGGGCCGCATACAAGAGAAAAGAGGAAAAAAAAATGCCAATAAATCACAATTATTTATTCATATATAATTATAAATTAGCATAGGTATATTTATTTTAGCTTCTGGAACTGATGTAAATGTAATATATTGAAAATATTTGGTTAAATATTAGTCACTACTAGTTTTAAATTAGTTTCGATGTGTCTGTTAGCCGGTTTCTTGTTTTAATTTTTAATAAATTTATTGCAGAAAAACTATTCACATACAAAAGTTGTAGAAAATAACATTTGAATTTTTGCTGCATACTTCCTTAAGCTGGGAAATTGATATATTTATTCAAATTTTATGCAACACAGGCCACAAAAAATATTAATGCGGGCCACGGGTTGCCCATCCTGTTGTAAAAAGTGTATTCCTCTCTTTAAAGTTGACTACCTTTCAGTTTCTAATAGCCTTGCAAATTTCAATCTCTTCTTACTATTTCAAATGTGCAGGATCTGACATTCAATGTAATAGATGTGTGCCTCATCAAAATTGTTGTTTGACATTGCTTTATTGTAAGTAATAACCACAAATCCACCTTTACATTGCTCAAATACAAATTGTCCACCTTCAATTTGTATATGTATATGAGCAAAAGTGCTTTTTGAGTTGATTATTTCAGTTTTACTAAGCAAACTGTTTAGTATTTTGGACTATGTAAACTCTGTTTTTATTTTATGTCAGGAACTTCTACATGACTTTCTTAGAAAATCCTGCATGATTTTTTTACATTTTTCTTTGTCTTTCAGATTTTTTTTCTGTTAGTAATAAGATAAGACAATAAGACTTGTGGAAGTTCTTGAATATACTGTAGTTGGATAAAAACTGTTGTATAATGTCAACATAACTGACACCAATTTCTACTGAAAATAGTGTGGAAGTATAACTTAATATAACTGAAGTCACATATGTAAGGGTTTTAATATCTTTTCCATGGGCAAGTATATGACTGTTAGGAGGAGGAAACAGGATACTAGCCTTTAAATTTCATTTCTAAGACAAGGTTTTTAGTTACATTAGACACATTAGAGAATTATATCTATACTTCTTACATTGCATCTTCTGTCCAGTACATAGCATATACAAGTATTATTTCTCCAGAGAGAGAGAATGAGAGAAAATTCTTAAGGTGGACAAGTGGTTGTTAAATGCCTGAGTTCTCCAGAATGGTCTAAAAAGAAATGTTCTGACTGCACATTTTCAACAGAGTTAGAAGATTATTGGGATATTGAAATGGAAGCAACTTTGATCCACTGTCTTCTGGTAATTCAAACTAAGCTTTTTTTTAATTTTTAATGTTTTGTATGTCCGCACAACTCCCTTAATTTCTGATTATCTGATTAAATTGAATTAGGTAATATTTAATGTTAGATATTTTTAATAGATAATAATTTTTAATTATTAGAAAAATTAGATTGTTTGTCAAGATTATTCTTTTGTTTTGAATGCTGACATTTTGTAATATGGTATATTTTAAATGGAAAGTGTATTAAATTCGAATTATTTTGAACTGATGTTCTGGAATCTTATTATTATATGTAGACTGAATCTGAAAATGGCCAATTAAATTACCCAAGAACATTTGTTTTTTTAAAAAATTAAATTCTGGATTGTAAAGGCATTTGATATTTTGTCATTTATAGTATTCAGTTTGACATTTCATTTGTTTTAATTCAAATAATCACTACAAAATTCAAAGGATTACTTACTTATTTCTGATTAAATATTTTTTGACCTTTTCATTTCTGTTAAGTGTTTGATCTGAGGATGAGACAAAAGGATCTTGAGAAATGTTTAACCAGAAAATAACTGTATTCCTTGAATTTATACAGCAGTTATTTGAATTAACTTTGATGCTTTGATGGAGTCAATAATTTTGAGAAAGGAATTTTGTTTTATCAAATTGTTTGTTTAATATTTTAGAAAATGATGTATCTAATTCTAATTTCTGAAATTAATAACAAAATCTGCTTTATTGGAGCTTGCTCACAGA
This sequence comes from Centruroides vittatus, assembly GCF_030686945.1. Lineage (NCBI taxonomy): Eukaryota > Metazoa > Arthropoda > Arachnida > Scorpiones > Buthidae > Centruroides > Centruroides vittatus. Next base: position 2,202,647 of record NW_027122166.1, on the reverse strand, counting down.
TGACTTGCAGATATAGGTAACATAGCTATCAAGCCTAGTCTATTTTTGTATCTCTTGATACATGCACTTGTACTCCCTGTAGCTTTCTGGAATTCAACAGTTGTCTACAAATAAAGGTCTGTTAGAGTAAGAGCTACTTCATCATTTGATGAACTGTTTTGTTAATGTGTGAACTTTAACAATTTATATAATTTTGGCAAAAACCAAGTTTACAATAGTTTAACTTTTTAGTTAGAAATTTTTTACATTTTTATCCTTACATTATTTTTCAGTAGTTTTTTGCTTTCTTTCTTTTTAATATCACATCAGGAAATTATTTCTATGGCGTTTGTCTTATTTTTAGAACTTCTTTAATTTTGTTGACTTGGTTTCTTGATTTTTTATCATTAAATTTTAAAATTAGGTCAAGAATTTGAATTTTTGTTGATGAAAAAAATTTTTTGTGTAAAATATTTCAATTAAATTTTTATTAAATAAGTATCTTTGAAATTTTTAAAGAAAGTTTAGTGGTTTATGAAATAATAATAATAATAAACTGCCATTTACAAATAAATATTACTATGTTAAAATGTAATTACATTTATACCTTAACTCATATTCTCTTTAAGCAAATTTTAATTTAAACTACTTAATTCATAAATTAATTGTAAAGTTTAATTCATTTAATATTCATGAAGGATTAATTTAATGATTGAAATATATAATTTAAGTTTGAATATATTATATTAGAAACAATATATTATAAGAATGAAATAGAAAATGTATGTTTTTTTTATATATTATTTTGGTAAAATATAAATTGACTAATAATATTATGTGCGTATAACATATGGAATATTAGCAGTTAGAAAATTTAATTTGTATTTGGTGAATGAGAGAAAGTAAATATTTTAAGTTACTTTTAATTAATTTCTCAAATTAATTAAATTATATTCATGTTTAGATATTATTAATGTTAATTCTTGGTTAGCAAACATCTTATTAAAAGTTTTATTAAACATATAATTAAAATTAAAATCAACAGAATGCAACTATTAGCTTTTTATTTTCTATTGAAACAGTCTTCTCAAAGAAATTTATATTTTTGGGAAGTTAATTTCTTTTGAATATATGATTAATACTGAAATTTATTGGATTACATATATGAGATTCTTTTTCATCTTTAATATTTTTGATGGTATCAAAACAATAAAATTAGTACTATAAAAAATTAGAAATTTTTTATTTTGTTGTTATTATTTTTTCATATTTAATTATAAAGATAATGATAGATCATTTATAGATTAGTATACAAATTATTTAGATTATTTATATACAAATTAAAATGCAGAGGGGAGAACCTTGAACAAGTAGATAGTTTCTGTTATTTGGGGAAAAGATTTTATTCAGACAATAATGTATCAAAGGAAATTCGAAGCAGAATTGGACAAGCTAAAGACAAGTTTAACCAGATGGAAAACATTATGTGAAAAGAAACTAAATCTACAATTAAGACTAAAAATGCTAAAATGCTACATTTGGTCCATTTTGCTTTATGGATGTGAGGCATGGACACTATGAAAAGATATGGAGAGGAAAATTGAGGCCTTTGAGATGTGGGCAATCAGAAGAATGTTGAAGATCAAGTGGACTAGCAGAACCACTAATGACAGGGTGTTACAGATAGCAGATACTAAAAGAGAATTAATAAAAATAATAAAGAGGAGAAAACTAGCATACTGTGGACACACACTGAGGGGAGAAAAATATAAAATCTCCAAACTCACATTAGAAGGAAAGATTGAGGGAAGAAGATCAAGAGGAAGAAGACAAGGCTGGATGGAATGACCTTAAGGACTGAACAGGACTAGATACTGAAGAAATTATTCATAAGACTCACAATAGAGATTCATAGTATTTGCTGGCCGTCAACCTCTCCTAGGAGAAGCCACAGGCAGAAGAAGATGATATACAAATTGTTCATAATAATAAAATTTCACTTGCAATTATGAAAACAACACTATTCCTATTTGAGTGATAATCTTAATAAAATGAATAGAATAAATAAATAAATTCTGAGATAACTTTTATAGTCATTAAAATAACCCTTCTAACCTTTTACCCGGTGTCGTTCTATTTTTAGAATCGCGTCGTTCTATTTTCAGAATCGCAAACGTTTTCACAGCCCCTTCTGGGCTCTTCTTCAGGCTTCGTCGAATAGGCCGTTAACATTCGAATAAATAATCAAAAGCCTATTCGACAAAGCCTGTAGAAGAGCCATGGAGGGGCTGTGAAAACGTTTGCGATTCTGAGAATAGAACGACGCGATTCTAAAAATAGAACTACACCAGGTAAAAGGTTAGAAGGGTTATTTTAATTATTACAAATTCCAGTGTATAGAGAGATTATATTTATAGTCATTATTGAATATACTGTAAATCAATAAATAATGATTACATTTGATTTAATTGAAATTGATAGAATGATATTTTGAATTGAAAAGATTGGACTTATGTAAATATCTGAATAAATAATTGTTCTAATAAATTAAATTAACATTTATTGAGAGCAAATTACAGTATTTTGAATACATTGATAATTGTTATTTGATGCTTATAATTAGTTAAAGGATTGTCAATTGACTAGGTCAGTGATTGCAAACCCTTTTCTGAAGGTGGTCAAAATTGAATTGTAAATTTGGTGACTTCATATTGTGGGTCAAATATTTAATTTGATAAATTAGAAAAGAATTTTAAAAAAATAACAATTAACCCTATATAAGTGAAAAAAAAATGATGATGTGATTATAACAGGAACAAATATTTCTTTTAATGTTATTTATTTGGTGATTATTTCTGTATTTGAGATTCATAATTAATGGCCTTTAAGGCTTTTTACAACAGCTTCAGGACCTTGCTTTTACATTACATATGAAAAGTTTTGAAATCTATCAAATAATTTTTTATAATTTATGAAAACCTAATAATTCGTAACATTCAATACAAGTATCTTGAAATCATTGCACAGGTTTGCCATCATTGGACTATGCTACACATTAATAAGTCAAGAAAAATAGAAGAAATTTTACTTGTAATTAATAAATAAGTAGAATTAATACAACAGTGAAGATTAATAATGTAATGTCATTTGATATTTAGTTTTTGATTTAAGCTAGAAAAAATTATTATAAATGGAACAATATTCATAATTATTACAAAATTGGTAAACAAATTATCACATTGGCTTAAATATAACTCAACTCCCAATTTTGAAATTTTTTGAAAAAACTTAGGTCCCACATACCAGTATAAGTTGACCTAAACAAACTGCACTAATTTTATTTGCATATAAAAAATTAGCAATTGCATTAAATTTTGGAAAGTCAATGAAACAATACTTTTATTATTTTTATTTTCATAAGAACTTTTATTGTCATCATTCTGGTTTTTTATTTCATTGCCATTGTGGTCTTCAGCCAAAAAAGAATGGTTTTTGAGAATACTTGAAAACATCAAAATTTAACTTATGCAGTAGATATTTTTTTCCACAGAACTCCTCAATTTGAAATGTAATTTGAATAATATAGTAAATATTATATAAATAATATCTTTCTGATAAATAAAAATTACAGTTTATTAAAATTAAAACTATACACCATACACACAGTCTTCCAGCAAATATGTATTGGAATCAAATAAAAATGGAACATTTTTTGTCTCTTTTAGGGGCCTGCATCAAGCATTGATCATGATAGAACATTAGCAGAGACTTAATATATTACAGTTTTGCTTCATGTATTGAGTTTATATATATATATAAAAGTAATATATATATATATATATATAAGTCAAAAATTGATTTCAATTAATACCTAGATCTCTAAATTAATAAATAATGATGGCAAATCTATCTTTGGTATAAAATTCACTCCAATCATTAAGCAGTTTACTAGCCATATTTCCTCTTAATTAGTATTTGTAATTAACTGATTTGATGAACTTCCAGCTAATTTCAACCAGATGTTACAGTTATATCTTCTTTGGCTGTTACAGAGCTAATTTTTAAAACATTGCAGATTCACTTCTAAAGTAAATTTAATATAAGTTAGGTTACAATTTTTATTTGAAATTTCTATATTTTATTTACTATATATCTTATTTACTGTTGTTTGTCTATTTACTTATTGATAAAAAATTTAATTTATTTACGTCAATAAGTTTTCTTTAATTATTTTTAATTATATTATAAATAAATTATTTAATAATTGTAATTATTTTTAACATTCATTATTGATTTTGTTGTTAAATTTCTTTCTACTTAAATCAGATGAAAAGTTAAAAAGCAATTTTCTATATAACATATATATTATAATACATATAAAATATAAAATGCCACTGCAACCGATGTGCAAGCCGAGCTGCAGAATGCCACATTAATCAAACAATCCTGGCAAATTGGCCACATCAGGACTCTAGAAGCTTTAGAAATCTACAAATCAGATTTGACAGGCAATTGCATTAACTTTGAAGATGGAAAAAGTATCTCATATGATTGGCAATGTTTTTATGAAAAACTGGGCAATACCAACATAAATAAGTTAATATTATTTTTTTGATATCTTTATTTATTACGGGTATCCCTTAATTAATGTGGTTAATTAATCCCTCGATGCTACTGCATATATCAAAATCGCATTAATCAAATATGGTATCTATGTTAAGTAAAGAGAGTTGGAAAGCTGCATTAATTAAAACTTGTGCCACCTATATAAAGGGATTGCCACACTTAATTTCATGCATTAATCAAATTTTGTTTTAAGTAAGGGATACCTGTATATTTGTATCTGTTTTAATTTTATACATTTTATTAGGCAACCAAATCTTCATTTATTTAATTTTATATATTATATAGTTCTGTACATTTCAATTAAGAATGTTGTTGACCTGAAGCAGATCTTGTGTAAAATTGAAAATGTTTGTCAAATTTACATTAAATTATTTACTGGATTGTGAAGATTTTGATTGGTGTATTAGTTATAGTACAATAACTATAACTAATACACCAATCAAAACTGCCACAATCCTGTTAACAGGAAGAAGTTAATTTCATTGTATAATAATATAATGATACATATTGTGTTATTAAGAATTACAAATATGTAGCAGCAGTTACTCAGTTTCCTTCATAAAATGATACACATTGACTTAAGATTATTTTAAGAATGGTCAAAATCTGTTTGGGGAAGTTGTATGTTGTTTATTATTCATGATTTAGTCACTTATTTGAAAATGAGAAATAAGTTCTTCCAATAGGTAACATTGCAGATGTGAATGATTCTGTTGGGACCTTAACAGAGCTGGTCAACTTTAATAAACAAATAATATTTAACTGTCCAAAACTAATTTCAACTATTTTAAAAAATATATCTCAGCTAACTGACTCTTATATTACTAAAAGGAGTATTAATATATTGGTAATATTGTATAATTTCTTAAACATTTTTGGAAGCATCCAGAGTAGTTATAAAGCTAAGATCCAGAAGTGACAAGGATTACAACTTTAATAAAAGAAGAAAGCAAAGTTATACATTTAGAATCTTTTATTTCATAATATTTATGTTAAATAAAAAATTCTAAATGTTGTAATTATTATTGAATTATCTCCTTGCAGTTATCTTTATTAAAGATTCGTTCTTCGTTTAAAATTAAAAAAATAAAGGTGTTCTTTAAAAAAATTTTTTCTTTCGCTTTTCTTTAAATAAAAAAAGTTTTTCCGCTCGTTCTAAAAAGAAAAGAAAAAAAAAAAAAAAAAAAAAAATACTTTTCTCTATTTAAAGTAACAATAACTTTTTTTTAAAATAATATTCTCTTAAAAAATCTTCTTCATTAAAAAAAAAATAAGAATTACCTTCTTTTATCCGTCTTATTAAAAAAAATTTTAAATTTTTCTTAAAATAAACTTTAAAAAAAAAAATCCTTAAAATAAAAAATTTCTTCTTCTTCTTAAAAAAAAAAATAAATTGTTCTTTAACTATAACTAATACACCAATCAAAACTGCCACAATCCTGTTAACAGGAAGAAGTTAATTTCATTGTATAATAATATAATGATACATATTGTGTTATTAAGAATTACAAATATGTAGCAGCAGTTACTCAGTTTCCTTCATAAAATGATACACATTGACTTAAGATTATTTTAAGAATGGTCAAAATCTGTTTGGGGAAGTTGTATGTTGTTTATTATTCATGATTTAGTCACTTATTTGAAAATGAGAAATAAGTTCTTCCAATAGGTAACATTGCAGATGTGAATGATTCTGTTGGGACCTTAACAGAGCTGGTCAACTTTAATAAACAAATAATATTTAACTGTCCAAAACTAATTTCAACTATTTTAAAAAATATATCTCAGCTAACTGACTCTTATATTACTAAAAGGAGTATTAATATATTGGTAATATTGTATAATTTCTTAAACATTTTTGGAAGCATCCAGAGTAGTTATAAAGCTAAGATCCAGAAGTGACAAGGATTACAACTTTAATAAAAGAAGAAAGCAAAGTTATACATTTAGAATCTTTTATTTCATAATATTTATGTTAAATAAAAAATTCTAAATGTTGTAATTATTATTGAATTATCTCCTTGCAGTTATCTTTATTAAAGATTATGTTCAAACAATACTATTTTTAATCATTCTAGTAAAATGCATCTTGTTATTAAGTATATTTCCTGAAATATAAAACTATATATTTTTACTGTAATATTGGCAAGTATTAAATTTCAAAGGAATGAATGATATACATAATGTTAATGAATCCAATAGCCTCTGAAGATGGAAGACAAAATTAATCAAACCATTTTTGTACTTATAAAGTTAATTTGTCTGGAATTCAATTAAAATAAGAACAAAAGTAAATTCTAGATTTAAGTTAATGATTGTTAGAGATGAGAAATTTGTAGACTAATACTGCATTTGCTCATTTTCGTTTACCCAAATAATTAAAATTCATTAAGAAAGCTCAGGATTACACAGCTTAGATAAATTCCACAGGACCAATTTAAACAACAGAATTTCAATCAAGATTTTAAAATTTTTTAAAATTAATGATTTTGTTTTTACATTTCCTAATTAAAATTCTTTCACAGATTAATTTTTAAATTTTTTTATAAAAATGTGACATGATATCAAAGTTAGCAGATGATATTTTCTTATACAGACTTTATAATATAGATTAAGATTTTTTTCTTTTTTTTAGTTTGTTACATAAATATATAAGACTGTTTATTAATGTTCTTATTAATGGCATATAAATTATTATTTTTTAATAATAATTTATGTCATTATATATGTTTTTTGTAACTCATGATGGACAAAATTTATTAAAATTGTTACTGAATCACATTAATGTAATCATTATGTTTCATTAGTTATTTGGATTATGATAAATTTTAAGAGTAATGTTTAAATCTCAAACATAATTAAAATATTTATTATACTTAATTAGTGGTCCAAGTGACAACCCGTTCTACAGTACGATTGACTCAATGCCTGATATTCGGCCTAGTAGAAAACCAATACCTCTGGTTAGTGAGCTGGTAAGTACAAACACAGAAAATCTCTTTTTATCTTGTAAAAGCAAGAAATTTTTTTAAAAAAGTAAATAAAACTTATATAAAATTGTTGATATTTATCGTTATAATCAGGACCATTGAGAGTGTAGTGTCTGAGATGGACGAAATGATCTAGACATAAATATCGGTAAGAATGACGAGGAATTAACAATATAACTTCACACAATAACAAAATTTATTAGATTAATAAAATAAGAGAGGGAAAAACGCAGACTTAACCTAATAAGATACAAAAAAAATTCACAGACGATAATTACACACGTTCGAGTCACGCGATAGTTTCAGTCGACCGGGAATGGGGTATCCACACGTGTTGGGAAAAAGATCTTACCAACAAAATAAATATGGTAATTGAATGAACGTTTCCTCCGCTACGTGATACTCTTGTTACGAAAGGCACATACTGATTCCTCATGCCGATGGATCTGGATTATTCTTCTCAGTCTCACCACTTCGATTCTTGCCTTCCAATCTATTAGCAAACAACTTTCTCACTCAATCACCCCTGATGAGGTTCCTCCAGGCCAATGTCCACGAAAAATAAAAAAGTCTCCACATGCACGATACGCACATTTTATAAGCTCCCACCATTTGGGAACCTCTGTACCACGTGATTCGCCAATTCATCAATGACCCCTTACAAGCTTCACCCATCAACAACAGGTGAAGCTTGTAAGGGTTGGTATGCAACAACATGAATGGAATTTATTTCCATTTCACTAACTACAACACACAATCAATTAAATAATTGACACTAATAAAAAAAAAAATACATTTAGTGATCAAGCACTACAAGAGCTTGTATTAGGCCTATGTAAAGTAGGCATCGTTAGCCATTTTTTTATTGGACAAAGGAAAACGTGTTTTTATTAATAAAAAGCCGTTTTAAAGATTTTAGTTTTTGTTAATGAAAATAACATTGATTTTATAGAGGTAGGAGCCACTATGGACCCTTATGTTTTCTCTTGGCCTGAGGAAAAATTCCCGGCTTTCCCTTCCTCTTGATTGTCCTGGTTATAATAAAATATATTACTCACTTATGCAGTTACTGTCTAATATGATAGTTACATAGTTACATTGATCTCATTTATTGACAAAATGTTTGAGGAGAGCTTTTACTTACACTTCACACCAATTATTCAGGAATAACACACTAAACAGCATTAATAACTTTTTTTAAATACAAAAGGTACATGCAAGCACTTTTGATGTATCTTTACCTTCATCATGTAAGAAATTCTTTTTTAAAACAGAAATGTCAAACAGAATTTCTTTCAAAGAACATACATTTAAAATATTTTTTCATATGCACAGAAAACATAAAATCACAAAAATGTTTATTATGTTTTCTGTGCTTATGAAGAAATATTTTAAATATGTTCTCTGATTCAAAAGGAGTTCTGTGAGGCATCAAAAGATAAACTTTTGATGCCTCACAGTCCCAAAAACTTGGGAGCCTCCAGTGAAGAACAGGGTGAAAGATTTCACCAGGATGTCTGTGATATCGAAAGACATTACCAAGGAAAATGGGATGTCAATATGTTAGCCGACTACTGTTGGATGCTCAATCGAGAAACCAGAGAAGGAAATCAGAGATGAGTTGGGAAAGCATCAAAGAGAAAAAGAAAAGGTTTCATAAAAAAAAAGATTAGACCTAAAATTGTGTATAGATATCAGAAACAATTTTTTGATTAGTTGTAAGAAAATATAATATATTTAGTTCATTGTAATAAATAAGAGTTTTTATCAAAAATTTGTTTTTTTTTTATTTTGCAAAAAACCTATACGTGATGGGATGTTACGGAAGTCATTTTTAGATCTCTAAATCTAAATCAGATCTGATCTAAAGTCATCTCCGATTTTTAAAACATATAATTCAGGAAAAATATCCCATGCAGCTGGAAAAAAATCTTTTTTTGCAGACCTGTGTTATTGCAGTGTTTTTGTTAATTTATTTTTATATTATATTCCTTTTTAGATTAATTTTTATAAATAGTAATGAACATTTTAAAATGAAAATTAGTGTTTTTAACAAATAAACATTATAAATTTGTATATTTATATTTTAAAAAAATTTGAATTTAATATTTTACTAATTTATATGAGATTGTAATTTTCAATAATTTTATTGCAAATAAATTTTTTAATGTATTGTTTGAGAGTACAATACAAGATGTGATCAAACATTTAGTTGTGTTAATCTATAAATATTAAGCAGTAAACCATAATAAATATGCAAAACATCATTTAGCAGAAATTTTTATAACAACATATCTTCATTTGCAAACTGCATTATTTCATTTTATCTTATTTCAGTAAAGATGGTTACACAAGTGCCTGTCATTAAGTCAAATTCCAAAACTTAATAAATTTAACTTTAATATAGTTCTAACAGCTGGCAGGAAAAGTATGATGTAATGTACTGATATGAGGTGGAGAGCATATATTTTAAATTAAATAAATTAAAAATATGATTAAAAATTGCAGCCTATCACTGTGGTGATGTCACAATAAATAATTGCTTGTTTGTTTATGATGATCTTTTTATTAATTGACAAAAATACTCTCATAGTGTATTGTTATCTAATATAATAAATTAATTTAAATTAAAAATTAGAACCTTGTTTCTAAAGAAAAAAGAATTGAAGCTGGGAATTTTTTTTATTTATCTTGAGAATAAGAAAAAACAATAAAATTCAGAAGACCATAGCATTTCTTAATGAAATGGGGTCTAAAAATTTATTTGATATTATTTTAAAATTATTACTATGGTTTCAAAATTAACATATTTTTAAATAAAACTGCAAAGTATTTGAATCAAAACTAAAATTGTTTATATTTAAATATTTAATATGAAATAAATATTTGAAATAAGTTTCAGCTTCTCTCTGACTGACTGACTGACTGACTACCTCAAAATAAACAATAAATGATGAGCAATTTTATATGATATCAGATAGATTTTAAATTATGTATAATCAAACATAACAGGCTTACTGAAAGAAATAACTTAATCGTTATTACAAACGGTAAAATATTTCTGAGTTGTTTTATAACGCTTGGTATCAACACATAAGGACATGTGTTTAGTCTTAAGTTTGCCCACTAAGGATGGACTCAATCTGCAATGGGATCAGTGTGAATAGAAATGCCATATTGATAGATGATTGTATATATTACTGTTTGTTTTAGTTAAATATTTTGAAACAGATTAATGAAATAAACATATTTCACTTAAAAAAAGCTATTATTAAATAAACTTTCACATATTATTTTGATCACATCTTGTAAATTACTTTGTGGTGTTATAAGTGTTATTTGCTGATGCGTATTTTCTTTCTGCCGTGCTTTCCTAATGGTGAAGGTGCTCAAGGTACTAATTTCCTTCTTTCTTATTCATTTCTAAAGATTAAATTTTTTGATTATTCTAAAGTTTGTGTATTTTACCTTTTTTGAAATTTATTCTTAATATATAATTTTTCTTCTATTGCATTCTAAATTTAATATTTATATATATAACTACAATATTTTTACATGTAATCTGTTAAAATTGAAGTAATTTGCATGAATGCATGATATTATGGTCATTATTTATATTTGTATTATCTTTCTATTTGTGTAATAATTTAATTAACAACTTAATAAAGAATCCTTTGTTAAGAATATTTTGTTTTTTGATGATGTAATTTGTATGAAGTACATAATTAAGTGCATTAATTTTATTAAACTTCAAAGATAATAATTAATAAAAGTAAAGCATATTAGAAATTAATTTATATTTGAATATTTTAAAATGCTAAAATTTCTAAATATTTATAAAAGTATTATTTTTTACATTTTTAAAAATTAAAATAAGCCTGCCATTTAAAATTTTTTATTTGTAAAAAAAATTATTAATATCTTATTTACAATATAAATATAAGGATTTTATTAAAATAACTTTTGTAATTATTTGTAAAAGGTTCCAGAAAGTGTTGTTTATCCCCCCCCGGTGTTTCTTGATGTATGTAGATTTTTTGTAATTATTTATTTTAATTTTCTATAATAGACAATGGCAGCAACAAAAAGGAATGCTGGGTTGACTTCTGCGGTTCCACGCCAATCTCTCAATGATGAAGAATTAGTAAGTTGATATTATATTATATTATTATACTTTTGATATGATTTAAAGAGTAATTTGAAAATTGAAGCTAATACTTTTTAATAAATTTTGAGAAATTATATTTATAAAGAAATTATGAAAAAACATTGCTTTTTTCTAACATTTGTTTCATTCAAAATGAAAATATGTATAGTTAGAATCTTAATTAATTTATTCATAAACAATATATAAACAACATCGCTAGATCCGATATAAGCTAGACACCAACCAAATGCCAAAATTTTATTGGGCTATAGCCCGATAAAATTTTGGCATTTGGTTGGTGTCTAGCTTAGTCATAAACTATAAATACATATATTCATTTCCCAATTCTTAAATTTAAATAATAATTTTAATTCATGCTGGTTTTCTTGAAGTGAAAACTTCATAGAAAACTTTAATTTTTTCTAGTGTTACACCTATGTATCAGGAAATATTAAGGAAAAGCCTTAAAGTTTTTTCAGAAATTTTTGTTTCAAGAAAAATAGTTTGAATTGGATTTATGTTTCAAGAGCTTTTTTAACAAGTGTTGTCATAATATTGCATTTAACCCAATTAAAATTTTTTTTTATCTGAATTAATCCATTTATTGTTTTACATACGTTATATGACACAAAAAATTGAGTTGAGCGGAAAATTAAAACATTTATATCCAGAAACAGTAATTTAGTCTATCTTTTGAAACTGTGTAAACTAGATTTGCATAGGAAATTTATCTGGCTATAATTATAATAATGTCTTAGCCTGAATAATTAATTTTAAACATGAACTTTAAATATGTTGAGTTGCTATCTTGCTTGAAAATTTTTTCAAGAACAGACACAAAAATAAACAGACAAAGAATAGCTTTTATGTAATTTAACATAGAACATCTTACATATAATGTATCAAGCATTGCTCAAAGTAGAAAATCCTCTCACAAATTGGTGTAGAAACTGCAATTTTACATGATTGTGAAATGACTGTCAAAGCAGAAAACTTGCAAGTGTTATGTGAAATGACATCCACCTGTTTTTGGCATTGCAAAGGATAATTGTAATACTAGTTTACAAAATTTGTCATAACTGTAGACAAATCTTTTTTTATTTAATTGACATTATAAATAAAATTTTAATTTTGAAAATCTATAACATAAGAACAATATTTAAATTTAGAAATTTACAGTTTTACAGGAGAGACATTTTTAATAAAGTAGATATAATATTTACTAGCATTTAAGAGCCAGCATTTATTAACTGGAATTCCAAAGTGCATTATTTGATAGAGGAAAAATTATGAAAACTTGAATTTAAATAATATTTTTGTTAAGTAATCAATTTATAGTTTATCACAAGTAGATATAATGTTCTTACTGTAAACAGAAGTTCTAAACTGTAAGCTAATTTATAAGTTTTTAGTTTTTATAATCTTTCTCCATTAATTTTTATGCATTCATTATTATGTAAGTATCTATAAATCAACATTTTTCTATTGTTCTGTTATCATAGGTTTTCTTCTTTTCAACATGCAAACTTCTTCTCAAGTTGCTTGTTTGACTTTATTTGTTGCTTCATTAGATACATGATTTTTTTTGTTGTTTTTTAATGTTGTGCAATTCATTTATTTAATTTATTCTGTTGAATTTATATATTAAAAACTATCAATTTAAACTGTTGTAGAATGGCACGAAGAACTGTGTGTTCATATTCCACTTTGTGCTGCTCTGCTCTTTACTCTGCTTCCTTTATCAAAAAAGTTACCTAATTTTAAATGTAATTTTGTTATTTGTTCTGTTTTTCTTCAAAAAAAAAAAAAAAGAGACAAATTTTAGAAAAATGACTTAAATCTATATTCTGAATATCTATACAAAATACTTGCTTTATATCTAACAACTTTTATATATTCCAAAATTTATCATGTTAATCAAAAAGAATTTTTTTTAAAGAGCTTTAAGTGCTTTCTCAATTGTCAAACTTTATTGAAAACTTTTTTATATCAAATTAGAGATGAGATAAATTGGCACATAAGTTCTTTAAATAAGACTACAATTAGACTTGCCATAATATTTTTTTGTCAAACTGGTACAATTTTGAGAGAATAGTCCCAACAGAAAATAAAGCCTACTAGGATAAGTACCTAAGGTTAAATAGGTTAAGTAAAGAAGTTGTTAACAAAAAACAACAATGAGTTAAAAGCAATTTTTAATAACTCAACTGAACATACCTTATTATTAAGAAGTTATTAATATTTATCACTAGTTTAAACTTTATTTAAAAATTCTATGTTATTTTAATGGCATTGAAATTTAATGCAATTTAAATTGGTACCTTTAAAATATGACAATATATTGGAGGAAGTTCCTTTCCACTTCTACTAGGCTTGCCTTATGTTTTGCACATTTCAAGTGATTTTTTTTTAATGTCTGAACGCCTACCATGAGTTACTGAAAATTTTGAAAAGCACAGTTCACATTTCACTTTGTCAATACGATCACAAACTTTTTCAAAAATAGATAATCCTTTTTTAATTCATCAGTAAACATGCTGTTTCTTTTTGGCATTTTGGAGATTAAATTAATTTAATGCACAGTACAAAATAATCTCAAATGCTGATTAGCAATTTGAACTTGACTAAGATAGGACATGCGGAACAATGATGTGCCACTGTAAGTTTCAGAGTTGCCAACTCTAATTGAAACAAAATATCTAAAAAATGAAATAAAAACATCTGGATCTTATAGGCTACCTGCTACTATAAAATCTGTGAAAAGATATCTAGATGAAAAAATAAAACATCTAAATTCATCAGGTCACATGATATAGATTTTGGGGGAAAAACATCTAGACAACATTAAATGTACTTAGATCTAGATACAAAATATTTAGATTGGCCAACAGTGAGTGTAACAGAGGGTTGCCAAATTAGTTGCCAAATTGCCATTTTACCCAAGGCTGCACTTTTTTACTTCTTGTATATTTAGCACTTTTAAAATTTTATCAAATAACTGGGACAAAATGACAAACTGGCCAGGACGCAGGGACCATATCATCAAACTGGGACAGTCCTGGTCAAAGCAGGACTGTCCTGTCTGGTAAGCCTAACTACAATGATATACAATGTAGTTCTAGTTAATAAATTTTCAGATAATCTTAGGAACAATATCCACCAAATTTGTTGTTGTCAATGTCTTTTGCAATATCATTGCCTTACAGCCATACACATGTTTTACAATACTAAAACAACTTGCAGAACCAAAACATGCCAGTAAATAATCACAGACAGAAGGACTAATGTTTTTGATTTTTTTCATAGATAAAAATAATAATGATCGATAACCTGCATGAAATGTCACTAAATAAATTTCTAAAAACCTTTTTTATGGAATATACTCTGAATAATTTTGCTTTAATCATCCATTCTCTACAAAAACAATTGGTGGAACATAACTATGATATCAACAACAAGAAACACATTACCGTCATGTCCATTTATGCCTCTGACAATGACATACAGGCCAATCTACAGAATGTCTCCATCATTAGGAAAACTAGGCAATTGGATAACATCAGAGCTATTGAGTCACTGGAAATTTATAAAGCCAAAAAGAAGGGGAACAGTATTAATTTCAAAGGTGAGAAACAGTTTTCCTATGCGTTGCATCCTTACTTTAGAAACTGTAATCCAATGCAATTATAACAAAAATTAAAGCAAAAAATTATTCAGAGAATATTCCATTAAAAAATGCTTTTAGAAATTTATTTAGGGACATTTGTGCCTGTTATCAATTATTATTATTATTTTTTTATGCTATCAATGTCTCACCAAATTTAAATTAGTTATAAACATATTCAAAAATGGAACATATTCAAAACAGCAATGATATCCAAAAAGCATTCTTATACAAAATCTTTCACTTAAAAGGTTGAAAGATCCATGGAAAGGATCAAAAATGTTAGTTTTTCTTTTCATGATTATTTACTGGAGTTTTTTCAATTTTCAAGGTATTTTAGTTCTCTATACTTACATTCCAGTCTGAATAACTGGTATGAGTAGAATAAACATGTTTTGGTTTCCCTTGTCAGTATGGCATTTAATCTAAACAAATTGATAACAGCAATGCATTCTGCTTGGTGAATATGATTTTTGAGATATATTAAATACTAAAATGACTTAGAATATTTTAATTTATGATAACAATCAAAATTTATACTTAAGAAATTGCAATCCAATTTATCAGACAATTTAATTGCAAAATTTGAGTAGTTGTACTATGAAAAATTAAATAGGCATTTTTAAATTAATAATTATAAAATTTAAAAAAGATTATTTACTTTTTCATTAGATGTAAGATTATTAGATTAGATCTGCAATTTAAAACTGTACAATTGACAGAACATAAATAATTTTTTTTTTTTAAGTTTTGATTGTTTTGTAGTCTTTTATTAATAAAAACTATTCTTAAAAATTTTATTTATTTGAGAAAATGAAAATGATTTTTATTCTTTTTTAGAAAATGCATGTGTACAAAAAAACATTACAAGCTTTGATATATCCCATATCCAGTACAACTCCTCATAATTTTCAACCATGGACAGCAACATCGCCAACATATTGTTATGAATGTGAAGGTTTATTATGGGGAATTGCGAGGCAAGGAGTGAGATGTACTGAATGTGGTGTGAAATGCCACGAGAAGTGTAAAGATCTCTTAAATGCCGACTGTTTACAGAGTAAGTAATTATATCCAATTTATTTACGACAAATTAAATTACACCTATCTTACTAACAATAATTTAATATAAATATAATTTATTAAACAAATTTGGATTTTGTTTTATGTTTTTAATGCTGCTAAAATATTGATTAATAAAATATTTCTCTTGATGCAAAAGAAAGTACAGTACTTGACAGGCTTTGATGTAAAATGAATAAAGTAAAATAACTTAAAATATTTTATTCACTGGTGAAATAGTTTCAGTTGATGAAAAGCACACACATCAAATCTTTCTTTGTTGACATCTAGCAAAGCAGGAATTTTTACTCTTCTTGTCATTGTGCTTGTTTTAACTGCTGCAGTAACATCTACACATTTGTAAAACATAAATTCAGCTTTGTAGCATTTTAATTAAAAGAATTAAAAATCTGATGTAAAATCTTTTTCTTTTACTTATGAAATATTTTCAAATAGTGTAAAGCATACTCACATCAGATGTTTCAGAAAGAAAATAAAAATTCCATCCTACAAAGAATCTACAAAGAAATATCTGATATGAGTGGTTTTTTTACTTTTTATTGTTTGGAACTATTTTATCAGTAAACAAATGTGTTTTTCACAGGTTTTTGGACAGTGTTAAAATAAATTAAACTGTAATAGATATGTTTTATTCAAACACCAAAACTAACAAATTAAACTCTTGATTTCATAATTCTATCTTTTTATCCATTTATATATTATTCAATATATCCAATTCAGTATTATATATTTTTATCCAACTAATTATGTAACTTATATTAATGATTTAGGCATAGTTTTTGATATCAAACTTATTTTCAAAAATCATATTGATAAACAAGTTAAATCCCTGGCTATCATACATGGAATTTTATGGCAATTTTGTAAGCCCTAAAGATGGGCTTACAAAATCTGGTCAATGGCTGTACCTTTTCTTTTACACAAGATTACTTCTGCTATTAATAAGATATATCTTACATTTAACAAAATGTGTAATTTGCCTTTCACCATTGACTTTAATATTGCTAGAATTCACCTGGGCTTCCCATCTTTCTTTAAGAGAATTAAATATTTTGATTGGTTGATATGTTACAAATATTTTAATGGTTTTTATTTATCAAGATTGGCTTTCACTCCAAATTCAATTGAAAAAACTTTGCTCACTTACTTATGTTTTTACTCCTTTTATCACTTAAATCTATCCCAACGATGTTCCTTCTACCATATATCACAAAATCTTAATAATTTTGATGAATTTTTAAATCTTGACTTTCCTGATTTTAAATTTAAATGTAAAAATCACTGTATATCTGTTAAGATTTGTTAACCTGTTTTTATTCTTTTATTCCTCATGTTTCACTACTTATTTTGATTTAGTTATAAGATTAAATTCAAACTGAATTATTTTCCAGTTTCGATTTCCTTTTTCATAGTTAGAAGACCACAGATGTTCTTGTACTGTACAGCAAACTTTGTTATCCATCACATCCACTATGTGTTTACATACTGCACATTCTTAAGTTGTCTTTTATATTTAGCTATTCTCATTGGTCCTTTCATATTCACTTCTTTCCTATTTCTTAGTGGATTATTCTCATAGTCTTTTATTAACTCTTCAATCATATTTCTTTGATATTTCTGTTTGGCTGCTAATTCCTTGATATACTCCAATTCCCTTCTTTGTGTCTAACCATCAGCCAGAGTTGTACATGTGTGCCCTTCTAATTAGTGCTTTGAACAATGATATTATGTAATTGAATGGGTGATGAGAAATTGCTGGAATATAGTATGATCAGTGCTTTAGTTTTTTATTTCCCCTCGTTGCCACTTTGCTTTCATTGACATTTCAATCAATCTCGATGTTTTGTTTTAGGTTTCTAATAACTGTAGCCATTCTCCAAATGTGCAACAGCACTGTCCATTTTTTCAAACAAAGCCAGATATATATTAATCATAAAAAGAATATAGATAAATTAATGACAAACATAAAATTTCTGTAATTAGTTAAGTATAGTAAATGATTAAAATGAATAGAATTTTTAAAAGATATTCTTGAAATTAAATAAATTTTATATTTTGGTAATAAAGTAAAATACATTTATAAATTACAATGCAGATTTGATAATACAGATTATTTATGGGCTATTTTCATTATTTTATTAATTACTCAGTAATAGGCAGAAAATATATATATATATTTTTTCTAACTTCAGAATATATATATATATATATATATATATATATATATATATATTCTGAAGTTAGAAAAAATGGTTAGAATTATCATTACCAACTTTTTAATGTCCTTGAATTCCCATTATCATACAGGCAGTTAGTTCTATAACATTTTAAGTATTTTTAAGGATATCATTAAGTAAACCAGAACTACAATAGAATAGGGAAACTGTATTCTAATTATATTACTTTATAGCCATTTTGTGTCTGTAAGGGAAAAGGTTTTTTTTTTAATTTCTGTGCACTGAACATGAAAATTAATTTAAAAATTCCTTGGCATGTAAGGTTTACAAGTTGTGATCTTATAGAATTTAAAAATACTTGATGCAGAGACTTAATGTTAAAATACAGATATGAAAGAAATTGTTATTTTGTCACACCAGATTTTTATCAGATAAAAGTTCAAGATCACTGTTTTTCAGCGTTAATAAGATTTTGACGAGTAAAGCACAAAATATCTCACAAGCACTTTCGACATGTATAGAATGCACTCCAATTAGAACATATTAACATTAATGTAAAATTTATATCAACATTCTAAAATTTGTTTGTATTTTGCCATTCATTCATTCTACACATGTCAAAAGTGCTTGCAAGGTATTTTGTGTTTATTTTTGTGCTTTACTCATCAAAACTTTATTAATGCTGAAAGACAGTGATCTTAAACTTTTATCTGCTAAAATACAGATATGTGGAGACTTAAAAGTTATAGGGCTGTTGTTACTGGGACTTCAGAGTGATTTTACTAAGTATTGTAGTTTTCTTTGTCTTTGGGATAGTAGAGTAACACAAAATCATTTTAAAGTAAAAGAATGGTCTCAGAAAGATAAATTTGTTCCAGGCCAAGCTAATATAAAGAATATATCTCTAGTTGATCCCAAAAAAGTCTTGTTATCTCCACTACATATAAAACTTGGATTAATAAAACCTTCATCAAAGCACTGGATAAAGAAGGTATGCTTTCAAATACCTTAAACAGATTTTTTTCAAAACTAAGTGATGCTAAGCTTAAAGAAGGAATATTTGTTGTACCTCAGACCAGAAAATTACAGCTGGATGCACAGTTTGCTCAAAAATTGAATGATGTTGAACTAAGTGCATGGATGTCTTGTAATGTGTTGTATTGGAGATGTTAAAATGTAAATTATTAGTGAGTCCGCCAGGTGGCAATCGTTGCTGATGCATCACGGAAACAGTACCTGAGCACTCACTTTGATTGTAACGAGAAGGCAATAAACATAACATGGTGCAGTCGACAAACGTTTAGAAAAAAAAGGAAGATTCTCCTGTACTGGATTCAACATGTCCACATTTCAAAATCCTCCTCCTCCCAAACCAATGTTGGTAGAAGGTGACTTGGGAGCAAATTGGAAGAAATTCAAGAAAAGTTATCTACTTTATTCGACGGTGACCGAACTCCCAATGAAGAACAATGAAACTCAAGCCGCCATCTTGCTCCACTGTTTGATGGAAGAAGCTCTAGAAATTTTTGAAACATTAGAACTTAATGAAGAAGAAGTGAAACAACCGAATGTAATTCTAGAAAAACTCGAGTCATATTTTACTTGTGTGCAAGGACCAAGCGAAGCCTTTGACGATTTTGTAGCAGACCTACGTAAGCTATCGATAAATTGTGAGTTTGGGAATTTACGGGATCGACTATTAAGAGATAGAATTGTGAGTGGTATTCGTGATCAGAAGGTAAAGGAACGTCTACTACAAGAAACAGAGCTATCATTAACAAAGACAATTGACATATGCAGAGCTGCTGAACAGACAGAGAGCCACATTAAACTCTTGTCGAATCACCCGAAGAATATAGAAGTCAACGTGGTAAAACGAAAATCAAGAGAACGTCTCAGTGAATCACGTGATCAGGAAAATAGGTCTAGTGCAGAAACAAAGAACCATCGGACAGAGAACAATTGGCGTGGATATCGAAGACCGGAAAATAAGTTCCAAGGAAGACAACGGAATTATGGGAAATGTGGTTATAGACATAATAAACCGAACTGTCCAGCAATGGGCAAACAATGTAATAAATGCAAGGAATACAATCATTTTGCAAAAGTGTGTTGAAATAACATGATAAATGTACTGGAAATGGCGCCAGAGAGTAAAAAACGACTACGTATTGGCGTCACTGGAAAGCAGAGGTAAGAACCTTGATCTAAACTGGTCAGAAACTTTAAGAATTTTAGATTGTGATAAAAGTGTTAGTTTTAAGATAGATACTGGTGCACACGTCAATGTAATCCCCGCATATATTTTTGAGACTAATCTAAGAAGATTTCTAAAGAAAACGAATATTACGATTTCAAATTATGGTGGAAATAGATTAAAGGTGTTAGGAGCATGTGATTTAACAGTACGAACTAAGGATAAGGTTAAGGAACTTTTGAATTTTATAATAGTCAAGACAGCTGACCAAGCAGCACCTATTTTAGGACTAGAGAGTATTCAAAAACTAAATTCACTGCAGAGAAACCGAAATATTTTAGAAATAAAAACGGAAAGTGATTATTTTACTAAATACAGTAATGTATTTGAAGGCATAGGCAGGATCAAAATAAAACCCTGTGAATTTAAATTAAAGGATGACTACAAGGCTGTGGTAGTTCCTACACGCCGAGTACCATTTAACTTAATGAATCCACTAAAGAAAGAATTAATGAGAATGATAAATGATGGAATTATATGCAGCATAGATGAACCGACAGAGTTTGTAAACCCAATCATCCTAGTTTGCAAACCTGATGGATCCCTGAGAATATGTTTAGATCCATAGAATTTGAATCACTCGATAATGAGAGAACACATTGAAATACCGACCTTTGAAGAAATCACAAGGGATATGGCAGGTTCCAAATTTTTCTCTATCCTCTATGCAAACAAGGGATTTTGGCAGATTGAACTGGCAGATAGCTCATCAAAATTAACAACCTTTAGTACACCTTTTGGGAGATATAGGTTTTTGCGACTACCCTTTGGATTAACAAATGCTCCTGAGATCTTTCACAAAACATTTACAGAAATTTTTGCTCATATTGAAGGAGTCAAGATTTACATTGATGATCTTATCATTCATGCAAAGGACACAGAAGAACATGACAGAATCTTAGAATTGGTTCTGAAGACAGCTGAAGAGAAAGGGGTTAGGTTCAATAAGGATAAGTGCAAATTTAAACTAAAGGAAGTCAAATATGTGGGACATATCTTGTCAGAAGACGGTATTAGAGTTGATCCAGATAAAGTTGAAGCAATCAAACGCATCCCAAAGCCAACTGGTTTAAAGGAACTTAATCAATTCATGGGCATGATAAATTATGTGGCAAAATTTATACCAAATTTAGCTAGTCATACTGCAAAATTAAGGACTCTACTGAAACAGGATTGTTTGTGGCAGTGGACTGATCAACATGATAAGGAATTTCTGAAGCTAAAGAACCTTTTGAGCAGCACTCCAGTCTTACAATTTTATGATAAAGATAAACCACTAGTACTGTCAGTGGATAGTTCAAAAGATGGAATGGGAGCTGTACTACTTCAGGAAGGTGCTCCGGTGGCTTATGCATCAAAGACTCTCACGGAGACCCAGAAAAATTATGCACAAATTGAAAAAGAGGCACTGGCAATAATGTTTGGCTGTCAGCGTTTTCGCCAGTATGTGTATGCTCGTGAAATTACAGTTGAGAGTGACCATAAACCACTAGAGGCAATTTTTTAAAAGCCACTAAATAAATGCCCACTATGCCTTCAGAGATTACGGATAACCTTACAAAATTATAATTTTAGAGTAAAATACAGACCAGGATCACAACTTGTGTTGGCTGATGTCCTTTCTCGAGCTAGCTATATGGACAGGAATTTTAATGTGATGGAATCTGATGTTGAATCTCAAGTTAATCTTATCAATTACTGTAGCATTACTCCAAAGAAATTTGAAAAGCTTCATCATGAAACAAAAAGAGATAGAGAGTTACAGTCACTGATTAACATAATAAAGGGAGGTTGGCCAGAACAGAAAAACATGATAGATCTACTAGTCAAACCATATTGGAAGTTTCGTGAAGACCTGAGTGAAGTGAGAGGCATAGTATGTAAAGGTGAACAATTAGTTATTCTCAAGAGCATGAGAGCAGAGACAATTGATAGACTACATTATAATCACATGGGAATCAATAAAACATTATATAGAGCAAAAGAACATGTTTTTTGGCCTTTCATGGAAAAAGAAATAATTGATGTTGTAAGGAACTGTCCAGCATGCCTAAAGTATCAAAATTCAAATCCAAAAGAAACACTTATTAACAAAGAACTTGCCACAAGACCATGGGAAATTGTCACCACTGATATCTGTCATTTATTTGGTAAAGATTATCTACTAGTAGTAGACACATTTTCACGATTCCCAGAAGTTTATTGTATGAACCAAAACACCACTCATTCCAAAATAGTTGAAACTATGAAATCAATATTTAAAGGAGTTGTAACAGTTTTTGGACAATAGGAAACTACAGAAAATTTGTAGGAGATTACTTGGAAACTACAATGAAATGGGTTGTAGAATGTCCCATAAACTACACTTTTTATATTTGCATTTAAATTTTTTTGCCGAAAATTTGGGTGCTCTTAGTGATGAACAAGGGGAGAGGTTCCATCAAGATATCCTAACAATGGAACCATAATATAACGGCAGGTGAGATCCTGGAATGATGGGAGAATATTGCTGGTTCTTTGTGAGAGAAAGTGATATAGAATATAAATGAAAACAAGCAATTTTTTATTTTGACATCATCACAATACTGGGCTGCAATTTTTAATCATATCTTTAATTTATTTAATTTAATATATATGCTCTCCACTTTCAAATTAATAGTGTCTTGCCCTTGTACTGTACCTCATACTTTTCCTTTAGAATTGAGTCATGCTGGTCATGTATCTAACTTCTTTCAAGGGAAATTTTTGAACTGAAATAACATGACTTCTGGTTTGCATCAGAAGTTCTTATATAGTTAATTGGGGTTTCCTGCCTGTAAGGTTTCCATATCTGGTCTTGTCTTTCATCTATCCAACTCCATTCTCCTGATTAAGAAAAAACAGACAGACAGAAAGATAGACAACTGTAAGAATTTATAGGTCTACAATTTTTTCAAATTGCATCCCAATCAACAACTGCAAAAAAATTATTGACGGTAGATTGAGCATAAGTGTAATTTCATATATTTTTGTAAATAAAACAATTTTTCAGTTTGATATAAGTTGAATTTCTCTCCTATTTTTATCTATATTTACAATAAATAAATAACTTTTGAGATAAGATAAAAAATTATATTCTAGAACTCAAAAATATATACATGCTGGAAAATTATGCTTGCCATATTCATAAACAGGATGCTTTATAAACCCCTATACACCTGCCATAATATTAGTTGCATAAATTTTGTTTTTATTTGTTGAGTAGTTATTTTTATAACAGATGAGATTCATTTTAATTTATGTGTTTTAAAAATATTTATTTTATTAATATATTATGAATATATGAAGAATTTAAAATAAAATAATTAAAATATCACTTTCTATATCAACTCAATTTATGCAAATGTTAGCTGTTTTTCAAACTTTTTAAATATTTTTTAAATTTACTGTTTTCTCAGTAACATGATTTTTTATACATAGAGATTCACTTTTGAAGTTTTTGATGAAGCATCTCATACTGAAAGTAAAATTTAAGGCTGTTTTTTTAATTGAATTAATGCTAAATTGAAAACAAAAGAATTAAGAGAAATAAGAAAAATAAATAAATTACAATAAAAATGCAAACTTTTCAAAAATAAAAATAATTAATTATTACACTATAAATTCAAAATGGTATCTAATATTTTTTTTATATTCTGTATGCATCATGTATTGAACTCCTAGGGATTAAAGTCTATTCATATCTTCTAAAAAGGGATTAGTTGTCTGTAGCTCTGCAGAGATTATCTACGGAAAGGTAGAGTTTGATGATCGAAATGCAGAATTTAAAAATTTTTATGGAGAAATAAATAAGACAAAAAATAGTTGTATTTTTTAAAAAAAATGTCAACAAGAATAACAAAAGTGGAGGAGAGATTAGGTTGTCTCTTAATTTGATGTTTTATATAATTTTTAAAAACATTACTGTATAATTTCTAGTATTTTATTAAATATAAAATGGTATTTATTATGAAATATCTTTATTATTTTAATTCAATAGGAGCGGCAGAAAAAAGCTCTAAGCATGGAGCAGAAGATAAAGCCAACAATATTATTATGGCAATGAAAGAAAGAATGAAAATTAGAGAGAGGGATAAGCCAGAAATTTTTGAATTAATCAGGTAAATCTGAAACTGAAAATCATAATTTTATTATAATAAAAACATAAAGTTAATTTTATAGAATTAAAATTATGTGAAATCATTTTAAATTTGTCATAATTAAAAATTCAAAGAAAATTTTTTTTTTAATTTTAAAATTCAGAGCTGTCTAAAAATGTAATTATAATTATAAATCAATATATGATGGCTAACATTTAAATAGTAATGAAAATAATTCTTTCCTTAATTTAAAATTTGCTATATTTAGCTATAATATATTATTTTTTTTTAATATTAATAAAAAAAATCACAATACTATCATTTTCATTGCTCATTGCCATCACAAAATTGTAATTTTAATTTTCTTTTAAATTGAACTATTTTAACTGATTTTAGATTAATAATAATGAATATTTGGAGCTCATATATTCAAATTTTTCACTTTATAAAAATTTAAATGTATTTGGAACTGAAAAATCGTTAACATCTTTTCTAGAAAATCTCTTTGTTATAATATAAATCAGAAGGTTATACTCATATATGAAATAATCTTTGTATTTATAATATAACAAGTAAATAAATCATTTTTGAATTTAAAAGTTGATATTAGTTATTAGTAGAGAATATGAATGATAATCAAAAAATGTTTTGTTTATAACTAAATATTGAATTTTTTTTATTAAACAGTTTAACTGATTCAAATTTATTCATTAATTTTAATTAAAAAATAATCAAAAATGTAAATAAAACTAGTTATAATTAATTAAACTTTCATTAAAAGTTAAAGAATTACACAGAAAAAGAGAAAGAAATATTATTTTATATTGAATTTAATCTAAAATAATTATTTTAAAGGTATTAATCTAAAATCTTATCTTTGAATTATTTTTTTCATATTATTATTGTCTAATTATTACAAAATAAATTTTAAAATATTTTTATTGATTTAGAAGTGATTTCTGTGTGTGCAAGATGTGGATATCAGCACTTGTAAAGCTTTTATATGACATAATTCTCATATTAAATATGATTAATATTGCATATGTTTCCTTAAATCTTTTATTCTGGTTATTGAAAATATTATGAAGATTTATAGGGATCTAAATCAGACTAAATTGTAAAATTTTGTTAAAAATTTTTTACTTAGAATTTTGTGTGCACTTTCTTTTATTATAAAATAAACTTAAAAAAAATATTTTTGGGCAAAATTTTTTTTAGAAATTATGATTATTCATTTTTATATTAATTAATATCCAGTGCAATCTTCCTAATCTGAACTCAGCTTAATTTAAGCCTATTTTTTCTTTCATTAAAATTACAGTATAAAAATTTTTTAAATTGTATGAACTTGTCTTTAGTCTTTTTAGATTCCATTTTTTATATATATATAGTTGCAATAATCTGAACCTTTCACTAATTCAAACAAACCCATACAACAGTTAGTTCAGATTAGCAAGTATGCACTGTGTATGAAAATTAGTAAATGGATTTGAATAGATTAAATTAACTTTATACTATGTCAACTTTATAAAATTTTTATAATTGCAATTTTGAAATATTTACATTTTTTGTTTTAAAATATTTTATGATTTCTAAAGATTATTGTTTTAGTTTTTAGTTCTAATTTATATTAACAGAAACATAAAATATAAATTACTTTAAATGCTTCTGTTTATTAATTTATTATATACTCTTTAAACCTGTGAATTGTAACATAATACACTTTTTTACAAAATTCATTTGATATACTGTATTTCCTTGATTAAGTCACGGGGAATAAAGGTACTGTTAAAAATAAACCTAGAGTCGAATATAATAGGAATCATGTTGAAGTACTGCACTGTATGGGTTAGTGTGGTTTAGAGTTGCAGGTAAAAAGTTTAACTAAAATTCTACTTCTTCAAATTGTCTAGAGACGAACAACACTTTCTATTCCAAGGTTCACAAAACATTTTTTGAAATAAAATTATAGATATTGTCTAATGTTGAGTATGGGAAAGTCATAATTAAGTTCATAAGTCGAGAGCTTATCAACTGAAGAATAATTAGAGAAATGCAAATTAGAAAGAGATAGATAGTTGAACCAAAAGATGTTAGGCAAGATCTTGATTCCTACAATGACACAAATAACAATATAACTGAATTGGAAGATGCTGAATTGGATTAATTATGAAAACAGTAATTATTTTAAATGTTGTAGCTGTAATCCATAAATACAATCAATAAAAAGTTTTGATAATTTGGAAAAGGTATGAATACATAAACAATATATCAGTTTTTATCCATTCATCTTCTGTTGCAAGGTTTGATTAACTACAGCCTTGATAAAATCCTGAAGGATATTTATGTTTTAAAAATAAACTCCTAGGATTTAGTCAAAGAAATATGGTATGTTATTAATAAACAATGCATATCATGATTAAGCAGTGTGTGTAATTTAATTCATATTATGATAATAATTATTTATAATTCAAATATTCAAGATAACAAGATAATGCTAAGTAAGCTATGATTTATCTTAGGTTTACAAAATACTTTAATTATTTCTACTTAAAAATCATATTTCTGTACATACAAGGATATCATAACTATAACTAATTTTACCAATGTTTAAAGAATAATAATCTTAAAAATGTAAAGAACTTTAAGCATTTTTTATGTAGCAACATTCTTCAGGGATTGCATTTTACAGAAAAACATAAATTTAAAAACAATACAAATTTCTCTTAGAACTTTGAAGAAATTTTAAAACTGAATATCTTTATATGATGCTATAATTATAAATGTAGATTGTGGCAAACAAAAATTTATATAAATATAGGTCAATTGTAGACAAAAAATAACTTTATACAATTATATTACAATTTTTAAATATTAAATATCAAATAATAACTGTTTACAGAAAAAAAATATATATAAAGAACATGCATTTTTTAAAATTGTATTTAGAAAAAAATTCATATAACAACAATAAAAATATATGAACAAAGAAGAAGATATAAATATTAATAATATTTTATAGTGTTTGCAACAAAGAAAATAATACTTTTTATTAATAGAAACATTTATTTATATTAAAATGCAAAACTTGAAAAATTTGCAACTTATCCTAAAGTATATAATAAAATGAGCTGTTTATCTATTTTAATTGTTCTTGATTGTTTTTTTTTTCAATTTACATTAAAATCCATTGGTTAATGATACAGGTAAATGTATGATCAAGGCATTAACCATCAATAATAATAATGATGAAAAACTCTGTCGTCAACATTAAAAGCTGCTTTAATGTCATTAACAAAGTTTTTCTCATTATTATTAATAACTTGTGTGTTGAAAAAAGAAACTGTAATTTTCTCAAGAATCCATTAAAAAATGCAAGTATTTAAAATGAAGAAGAAAGAAAACATTTGTTTTTCCAATATTTAATGAATTTTTAACTCTAAATTTATACAAAATAAATTATTGTTTTAACACTTTGAGTGAAGGAAATGTAATTCATTATTTTTAAAATTTTTTATAAATATACTGATAATACAATGTATTTTTTTAATAATTTATAAAGAAATATATGTTCAGAAATAGGAAAATGTTTTAAAAATTGAATCCATTTCATCTTGTTATCTATAAAGGCTATAATTTTGCTAACGTCTTTCAAGATTTCAACATGTATATAACTAAATTTTTTACAGAAAATTTTAAATTATATGAATTAATCTTATTCAATTTCTCTATATGTTATTTCATAAAAAATAAATTACTACATAAAACTGCACCATAATTTTATGATAGAAATAATTTTATTGGAACTGAGAAGATTATACAAATATAGTTTAAAATTAAAGAAATCATTTCCTCTTTAACAAAAAAATAAGCCTTTGATTTAGTACATTTCATCTGAAGAGAAATAGATTAAAGCTTTTACACTCAAAGTGTTAAGTATTGAAACAGTCACTATAGGTAGTTCACTATAGGTAGATAGATAATCTTTTTGAGCTTTGTTTGATATATTTGTCTGGCTACAGGGAAGTCTTTGGCGTGGATAAAAAGAGTCACGCGGGGCACATGAAAGCCGTCAAACAGAGTGTCCTAGATGGGACATCCAAGTGGTCAGCAAAAATAGCGATAACTGGTAGGTATGATGTGTGCATTCAGGTAGGTTGTGCCAATGGCAATGGTAGTGGTGTGCAGTGGCAGTGGTGATGGTAATGTGATTTGCCTGTGCTTTCTCTCGGTGCGTTTGGTTTATGTGCTTCTTATCAGCATGCCGGGAATGTGGTGTATTGATGTTATGTTGATGTGTCGTGTTACAGGCTGACATTTGGTGTTGATCCTGATACACATGTTGATGCTCTGCAACAGGGTGAGAGTTCCATCATGGAAGGGACTTGCAAGTGGTCAGCAAAGATTGCCATCACAGGTATACCCTCAGTTTGCTTGCCTGAGGGATATTCGGGAAGCTTTACACTGCTCTTTCTTTTGTTTCTTTTTTCTTATTTTTACTTTACTTCTGCATATTTGTTTACTTTAATGTTAAAGATTTTTAATATTAATTTATTGATGAATATATTTTTAATTTATTTTTGACTCAAATCTAAAACTCTATCAAATTAATTTGATAATGTACTAGAAATTTTTATTATTATATTAATTTTTTTTATTGTTTTCTTTTTTCTAAATCTGTATTACATATTTTGTATATTTTTATGGAGATTTATTCCTTGTTATTTATAAAGAAACAATTTATATATATTTACTGTTAAAATAAAAATTGCTGTATGTAGAAATAGTAATTTTACATGCATACGCATTTAATAATTTTACATATATTTTAAAATTATTCTTTCGTGAAATTTTTTTTAATCATAAAATTTTTTTCTATTTAATGCTTACTATTATAAATAATTATTTTAAAAAATTGAAAATTTAGTAGTTAGTTGCTTTATTGGCAGCTTTTTAAATATTAGTTATTTCGTATTCACTAATGAAAATGGTTTTGTATGTAATTAATTATTGTTTCTGTAAGCAAACATATATGTGATTGTCTAATCTTTAAGTTGATTTTATTTTCTAGGAGAAAAATTGATTTGTTTTGTTAGTTGTAGTTGTTTGTTTAAATAGATTTGCATGTCCTTGCTTGCTTTCCTCGTAATATGTTATTGCTTTTATGTAGAAAATTATGTTGATTAGAAAAATATTTAATATTTTTTATACTTAAATTTTTAAATAATGAAATTTTAATTATTTAGTATTTTATTTATTAATAGTATATAAAAAAACCTATTTTAATATGTTTTATTCTTAGACTTAGTTTTAAAAAATTTGTTTTTTCTTAATTAGAAATAAATAGCTTACTTATTAGCTATGAAATTAAACTGATATTGATTGAGAGATGATCAAAGAAAATGAAAAGTAAATGGTAGGTAATTCAGACATATTATCACCATTCAATCTCTTGAAAAATATTTCAAATCCAAAAGTAAGAATACAGTAGAATCTGTTTGTAAGGTTTATTAAACAATAAAAATGTTAGAGAATTTATATTAATGTATACAAATTGAAATAGTGCATTATTTATCACTTAGGTATTATGTATCAATAAAAAATCTATAAATTTTCAAGAAATGTTTAAAATTCTTTCTTTAATCCACTAAAATATCACCCACATAATATAGATAAGTTGGAAGGAAAAGACAGAATAATACCTATATATTAAACCACAAATCTCTTGTTATTATTTTTATCAAAAAGACAGATAGGTGTGAGTCCTGGGGAACATATTGTTTTTAGATGTAAGTAGCATCATTAATTTGAAAGTACAGTGGGTGATCGGTTAACGAACATAATGCGTTCCAAGACTTTGTTTGCTATCCGAATTGTTCGTAACCAATTATCGATTTACCATAGGTTTTTGTGGGAATTTGATTAATTCGTTCTGGAGACCTCAAAAAGTAAAAAAATATATACAGTAGAGCATTGATTATCCGACCCCCAATTAACCGACGGCGTTCTAGTCGGCAAATTCAAATGTTCACTAGTGATGTGGCGCTACAATATTTGGTTATGTCTTGGCTACTTTAATATTATTTTTGTTAAATTTTTGCATGTTTTAGCTGGCAGCACTAGCTCGACCATGAAAGGGAGGCTAGTATTTAAACCAGGCCTAATACACTATACTAATAATGTATTTTTTCATACTTTTCGTTTATCCGACTTTTCAGTCATCCGACCAACCCCAGTCGTCCCCAATTAAGTCGGATAATCGATGCTCTACTGTACTTTCTTACTACATTTATTTATGTGTAATAATAAAAATACATATATACACAGTGTTCCATTTTTATTAGTCATGTTTTTTTGTTTGTGGGGGTTAAAGAATCTGCCTAATGTCGATTGCTGTTCTCTCTTCTTCAGGATTTTCAGAAGTAATTGATAGCATTGTAATTGTAGAGATCCCCAAGCCTATTAACCTCAACCTGGTTTGTATGCCATTTTAAGACTGTTGATCTGACGTTTCCCACTTCTTCAAAAGATCTTTAATAGCAGATATCAGTATTAATCCTCTTTTTCAGAAAAAAACATATTATCTTGCCAAGTTTCTTGGTGTTCTTCATTCAAGAGTTCTTGGCATTCTTCTGACGTCAGATCAGTTTCAGATCCCATTATGAACTCTTCAATGTTCTTCATTTCTCAGATGTGACTTTTGTTACTCCTTTAATTGCTTCAGTCTTCTTGATTATACTGTATCTTTCTTAGATAAGATTGAACTGCACCCTACTGTAGATTTGTTCAAGCCATACTGCTCAGCAACATCAGACATCTTCTGCCCAGCACCGGATTAAGCCTCTAGCAGACCCTAGACAAAATTTAAAAATTTAAATTTAAATTGGGGTCTCATTTAAATAAGTTACTTCTAAACAAATCTTATATAATGTGACATTAGCGTAGCTAGCATGGGTGACACCCGGTGCAGATATCGTGGTGTCACCCCAAGTCACACCATAGTGTCACTCTTTTTAACTGTTTTATAAAACACTATTGAATTGTAATAACTTTGCACTCAAGCAACTTGAACGCTACATCAAATATGCGATGTCGCGACGTATAAGTTTAAATTTAGAAAATAAATCATAACCATACATCAGTATTACTATGAGAGGCGGCCCTAGGAATATTTCTACATGGTGCGAGAGATCTCGTGGGAGAGATTACTTCTGACACACGGATGGCTGTTGACTTTTTTTTTTTAGGCAATGGCTAATGAAGCCGGGCCCCCCTCCGAATTACGGGCCTAGACATTTGCCTACTTTGCCTATTCGATAATCCAGCCCTGCTTCTGCCCACTCTCTACCTTTGCTATTATACTCTCATCATTCAAAAATAAAAACTGACAGAAAAATTAACAAGTGCCCGCCCAACAGTCTCGCGAATACTGTAAAAGAATTGTTTCTGTCAGAAAAATGAAAGGCTGGAATTACAAGGGAGTATTTCAAAGTTTGAGGAATACTATCTGATCAGTATATATCGAATTGAGCATCGATGTCGACATTTCCCACACTCCAAAACATTTCAAATTGTTACCTGAAGACAAAGGAAAATCAATTGGTATTTGCTATTTCCGTTGCTTCTTTTTATGTTTGTTCAGTGAAGTGTTCATTATCTGATTTGTTCGTTAACCGATCTGTTCATTAACTGATCACCCACTGTATAGTGGAGTCCCGTACAATGTGGGGGAAACATTACACATTATAGGAAATCACATTATCAAAACCCTCATTATCACACAATTTATGTGAGTTTAAACCTAGGCCTAAAAGTTGGGGGGGAAGTATACCTCCCCCAACTTTGAATGACTGAGAATGACAAAATTCAAATTTTGCATAAGTAGTAGTCGCACATTGTACAGGAATTAACTTTAGTTGAAATCAGTCATTTTAGATGTTTTATAAATAAGAAAAATATTTTGAAAGAATAAAATATTTAAAGATGATGTTATCACATATGCATTTGATTTTTAACATCTGTAATAATTGAAAAATAAATACAGTCAAACCTGTTTTTATGTGGGGGATAGGGACCGCATTAAAAAAAACGCATAAAAAAAATCTCACGAAACTTCACGAATGGCTGTAAATAATAGTTTTCGCGACACAATTAAAAAATATTTTTTTTATGCGGTCAACAGGAACCGCATAAAAAAAGTCTCACATAGAAAATAACTCAAAACCGTACGAAATAGAATTTATTGACAACAGATGTCAGCACTTGACTGCATCGTCTGGTCTATCGTCTGTTTTACATATTTTTGTCCAGGTGGTGTTTTGTTGACTTAAAAAGTAAATTATTTCATTTTTCGCATATTCATGCAATAATATTACTATAATAAGTTTATTTAGCTATAATAAGTCAACGTAAGACATGACGAATCGCACGAGACTAGTCGCCAACTATACCGCACAAATTAAAAATTTGCATTAAAAAAATCGCACAAATAAAAATCGCACATAAAAAGAGCGCATAAAAACAGGTTTGACTGTATATTTATAGAAACCTAAAATTTTAAAATTTTGGGTTTTTATAAATATATTTCAAAACTTAGACATTTGTTGATGTTATATTATATATTAAAATGCTTGGAATATCCTCTATGAACATAGGTATAAAGTTCAATAGTAATAAATTTAAAATTATGAGTTAAATGTACTCAGAATGTAACATTTAACTCTGCTGCTTGGTGAGAAACATGGAAAATCAACCTTATTTAATGCACTTACAAAGTCAAGTGTAGCCAAAGCTACAAACTATCCTTTTTGCATATATTTAAATGAAGTTTAAAATATATATACATGATTTTTTTATTAAAATTTAATCAATAGTTCTTTGAGAAATTATAGTTTTAACCAGGGCCGGATTTACCAATCCAGGGGCCCTGGCACAAATTCGGTGGGGCCTCCCTTTTAAGAGTATGCAAATTTGATGATTTAGAAAATTTACACAAAATACTGTACTTTCAACTAGATTTCAATTAGGAAGTTGTAAATTTCATTTAAAATTAAGGTTATTGTAAACATACATATATTTTATTGTGTAAAACTAATTATTTTAATTTAATTAAAAAATACCTATGTAAAATTTTTTCCCGAAATTTTTTGATGTTTCATAGTGTCAGAATATGTGGATATAACGAAAGGGTCATGTCTAGCTTAAACAAAGAAACATCGGACTAAAAGAAGGAATGCACGTTTGTTACATAACACACGTTACGACACAACTAACGTAACAACCCGGGGTGACAAAGACACTTCCCCTTGACTGAGTTCCCAGAACTCCACTCACCCCCACATAGCAGTAGAGAGGGCACGACGATTACAGGGGTAAAGGTCACCTTCAGAACTTCCTAACACCCTCTCTATCGGTGTGCCCGGAGTCTGCGTATACACTGATACTAATCATTTGATAATTTTTCTTAACAAGCACTCGCATCCATTGTGATATATATATATATATATATATACGTACAGTACAATACATACACATACACATACGTCGTGTTGACTGGCTTCACTATTGTAAATAGTTCCCGGTGGTTCTAACTAGGTTTTGCTTAGTCCAAGAAGCTTGACGTTTGCTTCATGTTTACTTCTCGGGAGAGCCTTCGTTAGCACATCCGCTTTCATCTCTGTGGTAGGGGTGTATTTTGTCTTGATTTCGCCCTTTTCTTGAGCTTCACGGGAGAAGTGATACCTGATGTCAATGTGTTTACTTTTCTCATGATGAACGGTATTTTTGCTCAGCTGAATTGCGCTTTGACTGTCGCAGTAAATTATCGTCGGCGTATTGACATAACTTTCAAATTGCATTTCTCTTAGCATCCTTCTCATGTGGATGACTTCCTTGGTCACGTCGGATAGGGCCATGTACTCCGCTTTTATCGTCGAAAGCGCAACAGATTTTTGTTTCCTTGATTGCCAACTGACAGGTCCGTTCGCTAGTATTATCATGTTACCTGATGAAGACTTCCGGTCATCAATATCTCTGGCCCAATCTGAGTCCACATATGCGCACAGCTTCTGATCGCACTTCTCATAATGTAGGCCGTAATTTACAGTTGCTTGAATGTATCGCAGTACTCTCTTGGCCATTTTCCAATGAACAATACCTGGATTAGAGCAAAAACGGCTTAACATGCTAGCTGCAAATGCCAGATCTGGGCATGTCGAGATGCAAATGCCAGATCTGGGCATGTCGATGTGGGCATTCACCAGATAAAGGAGTCCCCCGATAAGTTCTCTGTACGGTTTTCCTTTCATTTCATTCATTTCACTCTCTGACTGTGGAGCCATCTCTTTTGTTAATTTTTGATTTGATTCGATGGGTGTTGCAACTGGTCTGCATGCTTGCATATTAAACCTTTTTAGGAGATCTTTAGCGTACTTTTCTTGTGTAAGTTTCATCTGTCCGATGGTCCCTTCTCTTTCTATTCGTATTCCGAGAACTTCACTTGCTACACCCAAGTCTTTCATTTTGAATTCTTTCTGAAGAATGTGTTTGATTTTTCTTATTATCTCTAAGTTGCGTGAGACAATTAGCATGTCATCAACATAAACTATGATGACAATGTTGTCTCTGCCTTCATTTTGAGTGTAAGCGCAAGGATCGGAACTTGTTCTCTTCATGCCTATGCTTAGGAGGTAGCTGTCTAATTGCTTGTACCATTCGTGTCCTGCTTGTTTTAATCCGTATAAGGGTTTAGTTAATCGGCACACCTTATCGTCTCCTGCTTTTGTTTTGAAGTGCTCTGGTTGCTCCATATATATTTCCTCTGTTAAGTCACCTTGTATGAAAGCCGTAATTACATCCATTTGGTGTACATGCATTTCGTTCTCTACGCACCCAGCGAGGAATACTCGGATCGTTTCATATCTTGCTACTGGTGCGAATACTTCTTCAAAGTCGATTCCTTCTCTCTGTTCATATCCACATGCAACTAACCTGGCTTTATAGCGATCGACGGTGCCATCCTGTTTTCTTTTTATTTTATATACCCATTTATTTGAAATTATTTTTCTGTCCTTTGGGCGTGGGACTAATTCCCATGTATTATTTTCCATTAAGGACTTATATTCTGAATCCATGGCATTTAACCATTCCTCTCTATCTTCTCAGCTTAATGCTTCTTTTACACTTGTAGGATCTGGCAAATCGTCACATTTTGCGATATCTGCTACTTCATTATACACCTTCTTTGGTCTTCCAGGTTTTTCACTTTTAATTAATCGTGGGCGATCCGCTTTGCGTTTTGGCTGAGGATCTAGTGGCTGCGGATCTAGTGTTTCATCATCATGTGAAGGAATATTTTCATGTGTATCAGTGGAAGGAACATTACTCTCATCAACTTCAATGTTTTTCATGGTTGGTGTTAAATGTAAAGGTGCACTAAACAAGTCCTGTCTGTCTTTGGTTTCTAATTTCTCGATAAAACGCACATCTTGAGCTTTTATGACAGTTTTAGTGCCTTGCTCCCACAGTCGGTATGCCTTTGACTCTTGTGAGTACCCAACTAGAATGTATTCCTTTCCCTTTGGTTCAAATTTGTTTCTTTTCTGTCCTTTTTTCAGAGCGATTGCTTTGCTACCGAAGATTCTTACAAATCCAACGTAAGGTTTATTTCCAGTCCACAGTTCGAATGGGGTTTCTTCTTCTAAGGCCTTGGTGGGACAACGATTTCTTATATAGGCTGCTGCGTTGATAGCCTCTGCCCATAGACTCTGAGGTACCTTAGATTGAATCATCATGCATCTCGCCATTTCAACGAGAGTTCTGTTTGCTCGTTCGGCTACTCCGTTTTGTTGAGGAGTGTGCTCAACTGTCAACTGCCTCCTTATCCCTTTTTCTCCAAGATAATTAGTAAATTCTTTTGATAAGTATTCTTTTGCGTTGTCAGTACGAAGCCTTTTTATTCTCTGACCAGTTTCGTTTTCGACTCTTTCCTTGTATCGTTTAAATGCATTGAGTACTTCAGATCGGTGTCTGAGCATTGCTACTTCGACATAGCGTGTTTTGTCGTCGATGAATGTCACAAAATACTTAGAGCCGCCTAGGGATTCCACACTCATTGGACCACATATGTCAGAATGGACTAATCCCAGTATAGTTTTCTCTCTCGTGTTGGACGACTTAAAGGGTAATTGATGAATCTTTCCTTTGTAGCATGTTTCACAATCAATTCTATCTTGTGTTTGTTTCAATGTTATTCCATCTACCATTTTTTTGCTTGCTAGTTTCTTTAAATCGTTGATGTTTAGATGACCAAGTCGTTGATGCCATCTCAGAAGATTGTCACTTTCTTCCGCATTCAATACTGCGTCAGATGTAGTTTCTACTACGTACAGCTGATCTCTTTTCTTTGCTATCAAGGCGATGGAACCATCTTGGCGAGTAACAGTTGCAGATTCCTTTTTGAATGTGACAGAATATCCATGTTCTGTTATTCTCGGTACAGATATCAAGTTGTTTCTCAAATCTGGAACAGCTATCACGTCTTGTAGCTTAATTATATTTTTGGTGTTGTTGACATGCACGTTTATATTAATTGTTCCAGTCCCAATGGATCTTAATGCATTTTTTCCTGCAGTTTGTATTTCTTTATGGATATCTTGATTTATTTCTATAAATTTCGTACGGTCGCTACACATATGTGCGGTGGCTCCACTATCAAGACACCAGTCTGTTGAGTTTAGAGGTTGGGCCGTTTGTACTGTGACCGCCATGGCATCATTCTTTTTGTGTGTATTGTTCCTTTGCGAATATTTGTTATTACTTCTACATTCAGCTGCACGGTGGCCTGGTTTATTACATATGTAGCATGTTCCTGTGAATTGTGAAGAAGAACGATTATTTCCTTTTGGGTAGTTTTGTCGCAAAGAACTTTTCTTTTGTTTCGATCCTATGTACAGTGCACTTTGTTCGACTAAACACTCTTGCTTCTCTTGTCGTCTTGTTTCTTCTTCAATTAATTTTATTTTTAACAATTCAGGTTTCGGTATGTCGTCTCTGGACTCAATGGCAATTCGAAATGTCTTGTATTCATCGGGTAATGAATTTAGTAACATTATAGATAGTAATTCACTTGGAATTGGGATACCTGCTTCTTCTAATTGTTCAGCTTTTTCCATAAATTCACTTACATGTCTCGACATTAGTTGTTCAGTTCCCTTTTTCATCTGATGAAGCTGTCTGTATAGTACTGCCTTTTTAATTGGACCTTTCGATTTATGTATCCTTTCCAATTCATCCCATGCTTTTTTGGAAGTTTCTGCCTTCTTTACGTGGCTCAACTGGTTCTGCTTAATGCCTAGTAAGATTAATGCTAAAGCTTTTTCATCTCTTGTTTGCCAATCTATTCGTTCAGGATCAGCATCTGGTTTTTCTATGGATCCATTTACATACGACCAAAGTTCATTACAAACAAGTATACTCCGCGTTTGTAACTTCCATGATTCGTAGTTGCCATCATCCAGTTTATGTAAATGCTGTGTCCCCACGCTATTCATGGCGTTGTTCGTTGTTCAAACGGGTTATGCCTTTCGTAGCGAACAAGTATATATCACTTAATTGAATCTCCAATTAGATCCGTTTCATATGGTAAGCCTCGATCATCAAACCCTTAAATCAACCACGCTCTGCTACCATGTCAGAATATGTGGATATAATGAAAGGGTCGTGTCTAGCTTAAACAAAGAAACATCGGACTAAAAGAAGGAATGCACGTTTGTTACATAACACACGTTACGACACAACTAACGTAACAACCCGGGGTGACAAAGACACTTCCCCTTGACTGAGTTCCCAGAACTCCACTCACCCCCACATAGCAGTAGAGAGGGCACGACGATTACAGGGGTAAAGGTCACCTTCAGAACCTCCTAACACACAGGTTTTTTCCTGGGTTTGGTTTTCTTTGCCTGTGGCCCTCATGATTAGGCCACACTAGGCTGTTGCAGTAATAGAAAAAAAAAATTATGTTTAAACATAGTTTTGTGGGGGACCTGGGCATCGGCCCCAAATGTCCTTATGTAAATCCGGCCCTGGTTTTAAGCCAAGTGATTGGGCTGCAATTTTCAAATTGCAGACCTATACATTCCCACTGTCTGAGACACAATCGAGACTAGATATGGAAAGCATAGGGGCCAGAGGCTCTGATTAACTGTAAATGAACGTCTTAGTTGAGATCAGAAGTCATGTGACTAGGGATTGCAATCCAGCAGTGTTTTCAATCCAGCTGGATCCAGCACGTGTCCAGCGCAGATGTATTTTTGATGCAATAAAGTGTTATCTGTCTATCTATCTATCCATCCAGCAATTTATGGTTTTTTTTAAAAAAATAAAATGTTTATTTTAAAATACTTAAGAAGCTTTTATTATTTAAACTGGTTACTATAAATCATAAACATTTAGGTAGTAAACTTAACTTTGGTTCTGTTTAACACTGGAGATACAGATAATTAACTTTAAATGTGTAGTTAGATTATAATTATAATGTAATTTTTATGTTAAATAATAGCAAAGGTAATTTTACTAATTAATTTATATTAATATATTATATTGTAGTAATGTAAGGACAGATAATCAGCAGCTAAGTGGCTATCAGTCTTACCAGTTTTCTTATATAGGCTCTATATATTAGTCTGTAGTTATTTATAAGTATATAAAAACTATGTACTGGAAGTAGAATAAGTTAAATAAACTACACCATTATCAATCCAGCAAAATTTAATAAAATAACGTTTTCAATCGTTTTTAACAATTTTCCTCAGTTACAAAAAAATAGAACATTAAATATAGAACATAAAATGTGTTCAGAATAAATATAAAAATTAACGGAAAACGCCCAAGCGGAAAAATATAGATAAATAAACAAAATAAATAGCTAAAAGGAAAAAAAATATAAGATATAACAACAAAACCAGCATTGTCCGTTGATAACATTAATTAATGTAAAAGGATCTCCACGCGGTAGACAATGAGTCTGCATCTCTATGGTTTATACAACCAGTTGCTATGTGTGCCTTGCAGATTTCCAATCTCTCAAGATGTTTGACTGTTTGCTTATTCGTCATCGTCTTTATAATTGCCGCTTGATCCCATTGGACTTTAACATCCTTCTGTCTTGCGTATGATGCCAGCGCAGTGTTGTCAAGGTTCTTACTGATTGTATATTTGTGCTCTTGAGCCTTTGTTTTAAACTGCGCATCGTTGCACCCACATAAACAAGCTTGGAATTGAAACGTTGGTTGTGTAAAGGCACCGAATATATACCCGTTGTTGGATTCCGATCCTCTTTCTTTTTATCGTTTTTTAAAAGTTTGGAAACAGTGGGATTACGTCAGTATACAATGCAAAAATTATTAGATTTGGCAGTACATCTATGTATCTTGTTTAAAAATGGGATGTAATTAAGCACTATTCTTTTTATATTTATTCCGAACACATTTTATGTTCTATAATGTTGTACTCTTTTGTAACTAAGGAAGATCGTTAAAAGCGATTGAATACGTTATTTTATTAAATTTTGCTGGATTGGTAAAGGTGTAGTTTATTTATAAGTAATTTAATTATTAGTGTTAGTAAAGTAGTGAGTAAGTAATTAGTAGCAGTCTAGTAGTTAGCAAAGTGGCAACACCGACAACGTAGACTTTTGTGCCATTATTTAGAAAGTTAATTGAGTATTTGCGGATCCGCAGCGCTGGATCCAGCAGGCTGAAGAATGCGCTGGATCCAGCTGGATTGCTGGATGAGGGATCCAGCAATTGCAATCCCTACATGTGACATCAATTCAAAATTTTCTTCAGAATGGAATTAGATGAATGATCAGCATGGCTCAATTTTACCAGGAGCCTTATGATGTATGATGTACAGGGGAAAGACACCACTAAAATTCAGACCAAATATGGAAAGCTTAAGGGCAGGTCACCTTGAATGATTAACTATGTATGAACTTCAGGTTCAGACTGGAAGTCATGTGACTTTTTTTAAGTTAAAAGATGATTAAAAATTGCAGCCTGGCATTGTGATGATGTCACAATAAATAATTACTTGTTTATCTTTATAAGTGCTTCATATCAGCATATCATTAAGATGAACATCTTAATGAGATACTGATAAATTTGTACTTAGGATTTGTAAACAGAATATAAAAATAAACTTTTTAAATAGGTTCTACTGTGTTTTTGTAATAAATGCAATATATTTTTAACTAATTACTAAAATATCTACTGCATAATTTTATTTAATGTTAGAATATCTATAAAATTACTAACAAATGATAACAAATGAAATCTATACTAATGAATAACATCCAAAAAGTATTACAAACTTCTCTTCCAATAAAAAATTTCTAATCAGAGAATTTAAGCAGATAAATTTAAAATAATAATTAAAGTTACATAAAACCTTTTAACTCTAACTACTTTTCTTTGATCACTCATTCTCAATTAACGTCATATAATTTCATAATGTAATGGTTTTTATTTATTTATTCAAACCTGAAACACCCTACTTACTGTTTTCATTATTTTAATAATGCTACTAACAAATTTACTATAATTTATTTAATTATGATATAAATGCAATTTAAGATACCATTTGAATAATGTATATTTAAAAATTTTATGCATGACTTAATAGAGATTAATAAGTGATTACAATTTGTATAATTATAATATATACATAACTATTTTATCCCCAGCAAAAATCAGTATAATAATACTTAAAACTAATTAATTTTGATATTATTTTATAAAAGCTTTATTGCTTAAAGAAAATAGATTAGTGTAGATTATCCATCAATACTTTGTAAATTTAGTAAAACTAAATATCATATTTATCTATTCCTAATGTAAACATCCAGCACCTCTTTAAGGATATTACTAATATCTTTTAATATAATTGAGATGGGTTGATGATGATGATGATAATAATAATAATAAGCGCAGAGCCCAAATGGTTAGGAGTTGAAAGTTGAAATTTGGTACACAGTTAGGGTACATCATGAGAATGTACACTAAGAAGGGATTTTTCAAAATTCCCCCCGCAGCGGGAGAGGAAGAGGATTACGGCTTATCCTAAGAAACAGTTTCTACTGTGTCATTTTAGATGTGGTTTTTTTTTTTTTTGCGTTTTTGACTGCATTTTAGTAGGGTATATCATGAGAATGCACATTAAGAAAGGATTTTTGGAAATTCAACTCTCCCAGGAAAAAGGAGGAGAGAGTTAGTTTTAATCAGTATAAAAAAAGTGTAAATAATAAAGAAGGAAAGTAAATAGTGGTGCACACAGTATACATTTTGGAAATTAATAAATATTTTTATCATTTCCACTGTTCAGGTAACCCAAAAACAGTAAATTCAAAATAAATGAATTTGAATGAATATTTAAATTTGTTCCAAATTTGTAAACTTCGAAATATAATGTTCCAAACAAGTTTTCTTAGATTTTAGAATTTAAAATTAATCATTTTATTTAAGTAAGGTTATCATAGTTCTTGCACCTGGTGAAAACGGGTAAGATCGGCTATAATCTAATAATAATAATCTTATACTTCTGATAAATAGCACTGAGTTCAGCGTTAACGTAAATTCTTCTTTTTACTGCGAGCAATTTTTGCCACACTATCTGTAGTTTCAGCAATGTGAAGAAAGAGTTTTTCACAGTTTCCATTGCTTGTAGAAAAAATATAAAAGTAATCTCACGCCAAAATTGTATATACTTCTGATAAATAGCACTGAGTTCAGCGTTAACGTAAATTCTTCTTTACATAAAAAACTCTTTCTTCACATAAAAAACTCTTTCTTCACATTGCTGAAACTACAGATAGTGTGGCAAAAATTGCTTGCAGTAAAAAGAAGAATTTACGTTAACGCTGAACTCAGTGCTATTTATCAGAAGTATATACAATTTTGGCGTGAGTTTACTTTTATATTTTTTCAATAATAATCTTCGTTACCATTACTTTCTGCCCAAGCAATGCTGGGCTTATCTGTTAGTATTCTAATACAGGGCTGTCCAACTGGCAGCCTGCAGGCCGTATACGGCCCGCCAAATTATTTTTATGGCCCACGAGTACATTTTACTATGAATAAATTTATGTTACTAAATTATTATTATTAATATTAAAATTATTTTACTATGTGAAAATTTAAATCTAATTTGAATTTAAAGTAAGTTCTCATTAATATATTACGAATATTTTAAAGTTTTCTTTTTAGTATAAATAAAATATATTTTTAATTAACATAAACTGACTTTTCATTCATCAACCTTCTTGGCCCCCGAAATGTTTGATGAAGAAAATATGGCCCGCGGGCTATGATAAGTTGGACAGCGCTGTTCTAATAAAATATATTAGTAAGGTCCTCATCTGGTCTTTGTCATTCAAAAGAGGTGTTGACTGTCTACATTAGGAATAGATAAATATGATATTCAGCTTTACTAAATTTACAAAGTATTGGTGGATTAATCAATATTAAAACTTGATCCATGGTTCGTATGATTAGATTAATGCATTTCATCATGTTGAAGCCTTTTATTTACTCATAAACCAAAATTAATGATAATTTTGATTTTAATTAACTATTCCAAATATCACTTGTCTTGAAATGCAGCTTAACTTGCTGTGCTTGTATTAACAATTTATTTTCAGACAAATGACAT
The DNA here is from genome assembly GCF_030686945.1 of Centruroides vittatus. Classification (NCBI taxonomy): domain Eukaryota; kingdom Metazoa; phylum Arthropoda; class Arachnida; order Scorpiones; family Buthidae; genus Centruroides; species Centruroides vittatus. The sequence continues at coordinate 2,158,898 of NW_027122166.1, read as the reverse complement.
TTGGAACAGAAAATTAAAACCCAAATTATTATTAATTTTGACTTATGAGTGAACAAAATGCTTTGACATTGTAGCGCTTCGCCGCTATTAATTATATGTATATATTTATGTATTTTTTTTTTGTTCGATTGTTCTATTTATATGTTTGTTTTTTCGTTTATGTCGCGTCGCGTATATGTTGTTGTATCGGGTTTTAGATGTAACGCACGGCCATTTTGTTGTGTACCGTACCGTCTGTTGTCGTCATTGCTGTGCCGTGGTTTTTGATTGGCTATTTGGAGGGTCACGTGGGAGGAAAAGAAAAAGCTCCCGGATGGTGGGAGATATAAAGGGATGACTTCCACGTGTCGAGGCATTTTTCATTCTTCTGTTTCGTGGATCGGGGATCTGGAGCGGTGAAGATACGAGAGAAAGGATTCGAAGCAGAGCAGCCGATCAGGAAGAAAAAAAAAAGGACAAGAACCAGCGAGAAGAATCTCATTTCGTAACTACGTGTCCCACGAAATACGGCGACGGTATCTACCATCTTGTAAATGTTTGTATAGTTTTTTTAAGGTTTAATCGCGTATTAGTTTTAGTCTCGCGATTAATTACTGTTGTAATCCTAGTGTTATTGTCATCCTTAATTTTGTTAAGAACGCTGTTTGCCTGTTTAAATCAGGCGATCATTTCCCCCTTTTTGTGTGTGTAATTAATAAACCTTTGTTTGTTTATCTATACGCTTCTACCGACTATTCATTTCCACTTCCTTTCATACCCGCAAACCACGTGCTTGCGGAGACTACATTGGCGTCCGCGACAGGATAGTGAATAGTCGGTTTAGCGTACATCCCCTCATTTCATTTTCGTTCAGTCCGTCGCACATTCCAGGCCCTACTATTTGTGTAACGTATTCGTCGCTGCGCTGCACATCTTCGGGTTTGAAAATTTTTTCTTTTCCTTATGGAAAGCCATACTGTAGTATCATCCGGATTGGCAATGGAGGGGATCAGTAATGTCCCTATTGTTACCGGGTTCATGGGGATGATCCCATGCTTTACGAATTCGCCAGGCGATGTTTTGGATATATGTCGCTTCTTTCAAACGGTGGAAAACGTGGCGTCTCTCGCAGGTTGGGAGGAGCAAGTCAAAGTAACCGTGGTTCAGGCCAGGCTTAAGGGTGAACCACTGTCGGTGTTTTTTGACCTAAGGGACCAAGGCATCACGAGTTACGACGAAATAAAGAGGGGTCTCATTAAATGCTTCGATCGGAGGGACAAAGAACAAGATCCTTTCAGTCAAGTCCTAAAAATAGCCCAAAAGAGAGGAGAGAAAGTCTGTGAGTACGGAATCCGCATAAGGTCTTTGTTCTCGCGCGCCGTGGCTCATAACAGCAACTTGGCCACGCTCCGGGATAACGCTGTGAAAGAGTGTTTTTTGAGAGGTTTGGCCACTGACATCCGGAGGCAGGTAATGCAAAAACATCCGGACACCTTGGACCAAGCGATATGTAGGGCAGAGGAAGAGGAGGAGATTGAGGCGGCTTGCGGAAAAGGGAAAATAATGAGCGAGGTGTGCACGAATTCAGAACATAAGGTTTCGTCCTCTGAGAAAGAGGATGGCGTGAACAGCCGTATTGCAGAGCTCGAGGGTCAAATACGGGCATTGACGGAGTCGGTCGCATCGTTAACAGAATGTATGAAGGGAAATGGGAATCCCGATAGAAAGTGGAGCAATGAGAGAAGATGCTATGCTTGCGGGGAGAAGGGGCACCTGGCTAGACAGTGCAATAAGCGTAGGCATTTAAACTAATGGAGGGCCATTTGGGAGGTCAGACAGATGGCCAGAGCGTGAGATTGGAACTGACCACGAGGATCCAATTATCCAGACGCGGGTTACCGACAATCGAAGGTCTAATATTAGGTACCATGGTTACTTGCCTAGTCGACACGGGCGCGGAAAGGACCGTTATTAGAGACGAGCTAGCTGAAAATATAAGAAAACAGAATAGAAACTGGGTTGTGTTTAATGATTCCTGTATAAGCGGAATGTCAGGTGCTCTCCTGAGAAGTGATGAGGCTGTAATTATCGATTGTAGATTCGAGAACGGGTGTAGGGTATGTGTTAAGGCTCCTAGTTTGAGTTTTCCAAAGGGGACGGACTATGACTTAATTTTCGGCATGGATGTTATTTGCCAACACCCAGAGCTGCTGACTGGCATCAGAGTAGTTGTGAATAGTACGAACCTGAGGGGAAGTGGGGATTTCTCCATTAATATAAACACTGAGCTAGGTGATAAGACGGAGTTATGGAAGTTGGATCACCTTGAGGAGAAGGTTAAGGAAAGGGTGATTGATGTGTTAAAAAGGTATCCAAACGCTGTGGCTAACGAAGTTTCAGAGTTATCGGGGACCAAAGATCACGTGCACTCCCTTGAATTGACGTCTGAGTGTCCGATAAAAGTTAAGCAATACCGTATCCCATACAGCTACTTGCCTGCCCTCAAAAGACAAATTAATGATCTCCTGAAGGCGGGAATTTGCGAGGAGAGCACGTCAGAGTGGAACTCCCCGATACACGTCGTTCCGAAGGACTCTGGCGAGCTCCGCGTCACTCTGGATCTGAGGAAGGTAAACGAAATAACGAAAACGCAGGTTTTTCCGATGGCTAGGATCGATGACATATTGTCTCAGCTTAATGGGAATAAATATTTTTCGGTTCTAGACCTTAAGGCGGGTTATTTTCAGATCCCCTTGGATCCCAGGGTAAGGCATGTTTTCGCGTTCTCCACACCTTGGGGCAAATACCAACTTTGCCGGATGCCTCAAGGGGGTAAGAACAGTGGGAGATTTTTTCAATATGTCATGACGAAAATCTTGGCTAAGTTCGTAGGGAACTCTTGCTTCGTCTTTCAAGACGACATCGTTTTGTTTTCCCAAACATTAGAGGACCACCTTGATTTGTTCGATCGCGTCATCAGCACCCTGAATAGCGAAGGCCTTAAACTTAACCCAAAAAAATGCCAGATATTAGCGGAAGAAGTTAGTTATCTAGGGCACATAATTAGTAGGGAGGGAGTACGTCCGGACCCGAGTAACATCGAATCCATAAGAATGGTGAGGGCGCCCCAGAGCGTGAAAGGTGTCCGCAGTTTCCTTGGCGCGGTAGGGTTTTTTCGAAATTTTATACCGTCCTTTGCTGACCTGGCCGCACCGCTTACCGAGTTAACAAAGAAGGGAAAAAAATTTGTGTGGGGTCTGGAGTGCCAGCAAGGGTTCGAAAAGTTGAAGGAAGCCATCGCCACACCGCCATTATTAGCACACCCTAATTTTAATGAACCCTTTTTCTTACACACCGATGCTTCTAAGATAGCGGCTGCTGCAGTGCTAGAGCAACGCAGAGAAGGGGGCTTAGTACCGATCGGCTACTTCAGTAAGAGGTTTCAGGGGGCTGAACTTAATTACTCGACCATAGAAAAGGAGTGTTTGGCCATAATCATGGCCCTGAGGCATTTTAAGTTTTTAATCTTGGGGCAAAGGACAATAATTCTCTCCGATCACAAGCCGTTGGTCTTTCTTAGTAACATCAAAAACGGAAGCAATCGCTTAATCAGATGGGTGATGGAGCTCATGGATTATGACATCGAGGTGCAGCACGTTAAGGGCGTGAATAATAATGTGGCGGACTTTTTGTCAAGGAACGTTAATGGGGTATATCACGTTGAGGTAGGGGCCACGAAATTTGTTATCCCTGATAGGTACGATATACGTTTGTCGCAAGACAGAGACGAATTTTTTGGACCTATTAAACGGGATTTAATGAGAACTCCTGATGGTAACGGCATAAGGAGTAAGATGCCACAGTATATAGTAGTGGACGAATGCCTATATAGGCAAAGTTATTTCAGGGCGCGCGATCAGTATCACAACCAGGTCTGCGTGGGGGAAGACATTTCCAAGGAGTTAATCAAGGCTATTCATAATAATAATCTGTCGGGGCATTGGGGAGTACGGAAGACGATGATGAGCATCGAAAAGCATTATTATGTCAGAAACCTAAAGGATAAAGTAGAGGAAGTGGTTAGGACCTGTGAAAAGTGTCAGAGGCACAATATTCATAAGGGAAAGGCCCCATTTCAGGAGAATGAGGTGGCTAATGCCCCTTTTCAGAAGATCGCCGTCGACATCATAGGTCCCCTTAATACGACGAGTCAAGGGAATAGCTTTATCCTTGTGATGATCGATATTTTCACGAGATTTGTAGAGATTCACCCCTTAAGAGATCAAACTGCGTGGTCGGTTAGCAATGCTATCTTTAACTCAATAATCTGTCGTTATGGTGCACCCGAAACTATTATCTCGGATAGGGGGACGAATTTTCTTTCGTCCCTGTTCTCCGATTGTTGTAAGTGGCTTGGGATCAAGAGAAACATTACTACAGCCTACAGACCGTGTTCAAACGGGTTATGTGAAAGAGTTAACAAGTCGCTAATAGAGATGATATCAAAGTCCTCGGAGAGAGGAGGGGCGGAATGGGATGAGATGATTTATCCGGCCTGCTTCGCTTATAATAATTCGCACCACTTGGCAATTGGCGAGTCGCCTGCATTCCTGTTATATGGAATAGATCCCCGCATTCCAAATTTCGAACAACACGTCGATGAAAGCACGACTGACGAGCGTAGGACGTTTCTCATCACAAAACTTCGTGCTCTAAGGGAGTCGGCAGGGAAACGCGCTACCAAATTTAACGAGAAAAGAAGAGAATACGGGAGTAAGGGGCGAAAATTGGAGAAGTTTTTAGTAGGACAAAAGGTCTGGGTGAGAAAGAAGGGGGGGAAGAAAAATAAATTCGCGGATAAATACAAAGGACCCTTCCGCATCATTAGAGTCGTGAACCCGACTACGTATTGCGTAGAAGGGTGTAACTTCAAAGACAGGGAGACTGTCCATGTTGACCGTATAAAGATGTGCTACGGTGAACCGGTAGAAAAAACTAGGCGTGGGGAGAGAAAAAGGGGAGGAAAAAGGCAACCTAGCGATCATGAAATAGAGGATGAAGAGGAGGGTCAAGATGGGAGATGGAACAGGAGATTGAGGAGCAGTGATGTTAGGGTAAAGGGTGTTGGTAACGACGTTCCGCAGGGGAATAGCGCTGACGAAGGCATAAGCAAGCGACCGTACAACCTAAGGCATCGTGAGATTGACTTCCGTAGGCTACACTACGGTAGTTAATCGTCTCCGAGGGGAGATATGTAGCGCTTCGCCGCTATTAATTATATGTATATATTTATGTATTTTTTTTTTGTTCGATTGTTCTATTTATATGTTTGTTTTTTCGTTTATGTCGCGTCGCGTATATGTTGTTGTATCGGGTTTTAGATGTAACGCACGGCCATTTTGTTGTGTACCGTACCGTCTGTTGTCGTCATTGCTGTGCCGTGGTTTTTGATTGGCTATTTGGAGGGTCACGTGGGAGGAAAAGAAAAAGCTCCCGGATGGTGGGAGATATAAAGGGATGACTTCCACGTGTCGAGGCATTTTTCATTCTTCTGTTTCGTGGATCGGGGATCTGGAGCGGTGAAGATACGAGAGAAAGGATTCGAAGCAGAGCAGCCGATCAGGAAGAAAAAAAAAAGGACAAGAACCAGCGAGAAGAATCTCATTTCGTAACTACGTGTCCCACGAAATACGGCGACGGTATCTACCATCTTGTAAATGTTTGTATAGTTTTTTTAAGGTTTAATCGCGTATTAGTTTTAGTCTCGCGATTAATTACTGTTGTAATCCTAGTGTTATTGTCATCCTTAATTTTGTTAAGAACGCTGTTTGCCTGTTTAAATCAGGCGATCATTTCCCCCTTTTTGTGTGTGTAATTAATAAACCTTTGTTTGTTTATCTATACGCTTCTACCGACTATTCATTTCCACTTCCTTTCATACCCGCAAACCACGTGCTTGCGGAGACTACAACATAATTAGTTATAATCTAAATTCCCTAAAATATAATTAATAGATTAATGTAATTTAAACTAATATGCAATATATTTTATTTTAACATTTATATCAAATGACATGAATAATATTGTTAAAAATGCAGTTTAATTATAACAGAAAAAAATATATCAGCATATATCCAATTAAATTTGTTTTTACTAAATGATTGGCAGCATGTTTTCTTGTTTATTTAATCTATGATACACAGTAGAACTATTGATATAGACAGAACTATTGTAATTTGTTGTCATATGCTGACAAAATATATAAAATGTAATGATCTTTCATATTATTGGACTATGTAAAAGATGTTATAATAGTTCTTTTAAAATAAATATCAAGTTGAAAAAAATAGCATTGCATATCTGGGGGAAATTGTTTACATGCATTAGAATTTACTATAAATTGCTGGGGGTAAAATATGGTATACTAAAATAAAAAATAAATAACAAACAAACATTTCATTTTTATTTTGTTAAAATTAGAAAATAAAAGTCCATGTTCTATGTGATTTGATCTGCATGTGTAAATGATTAGATCATTGCAAACAAATGTAATAACATTTATTTTAAAGTTTAAGATTTTATTATTATTTTAATTTTGTGAGTGTGAAGTTATACAGTTAGGATTTTTTCTCTCTGAGAGAATGTAATATTGTGTGAACTTCATGAATTATATACATTTTATGTACATTTCACTGAGATATTTTTAAATGTATTAAAATAAAGGCATTATATATATATATATATTTGCCATTAAATGGATTTTTGTCAGCTTGGACCATCATCTAATGAAAAAGTACTACATTGATATTTCAAAAAACAGTTTGAACAGAAGAATGCTTGTTGAACTAATCACTTTCTTAACTTTTTAAGGCTAATTGTAACCACTTTGGTTATACAGTCAATCTCCAGTAGATGGTGTTAAAATTTAATGCTTTTTATATGGATAAAATATTTTTCCAAAAATTCTCAAAAGTAGAATTATTTCTATTTTAACTAAACAGTTTTTGTTTTAGAGTTCTGTTTAACTCTTCTATTAACATATAGATCAGAATTTTAAAAATTAAATCCATTAAAGCCATAAGTCAGTTGTCATGTGACATTTTACTATACTATCCTAACTTTATCATTTAAAACAAAATAGTTCACATTAAATGCAAGATGAATTAGAATAATTGTATATTTTTAAAAAAAAATAAAAGTTCATCATGTATTTAATATAAATTATGTTATGTGGTATAAAATGTCCTGTTAATTTTTCCACATATCTTTTTCTTCTTAGTTATAAAAATCCTATATATATATAGTAAGTTCCATAAATGACAATTTGTAATATTTACAAAATTTTAATATGATATTCAATGTAGTTTTGTAACAGTTTTGAGTCCTACAACAGCTGATTTTGTTAAATTATTTAGAATTACTCTAACGGTAAAAAAATTATTATTATTATATTTTGATATTTTTCTATAAAAAAATTACCAAATGTATGTTCTAATCACATAGATCATGGCATTAAAGTAATATATATATATATATATATATATATTTAGATAAATTTTATAAGATTTCAATTATTATAATCATTTAACATCTTAAAAAATAACTTATCTTCAGTTTAATGAATTGTTTTTTTCATTAAATACTGCATTGAAAAACTAATAAAATTTCATGTATTTAATAGTCATTTGTGCTCAGGGATTGATTGCCAAGGATAAAAGTGGGACGAGTGATCCCTATGTTACGGTCCAAGTAGGTAAAACTAAAAAACGTACACGCACAATGCCACAAGATCTTAATCCTGTTTGGAATGAGAAATTTTATTTGTAAGTTTTATATATGTATATGTTTAATCTTTTGTTTAATTTTATAAACTATTAGTTTAAATTTTGATGTTTCCTCATTTTTCTAGTGAGTGCCATAATTCATCTGATCGCATTAAAGTTAGGGTCTGGTAAGTTAATAAATTATAAATAAAAGATTATTTTACTTTATTTCATCATCATTCAGTAATAACATTTATATAAATGCATAAAATTATATTATCTATACAAATACATATTCTATATTAACACTAAATGAAACTTCTCCAACACAAATTCAAAAATAATTACTAACTTCTGCTTTATTAGAGATAACTTTTTCTAATATTCAAAAAGTAGAGGTTAGTGGTTATTTTTCACTCAAATTAATTTAAATAAACTGATTAATAATCTTGTAAAATTAATAAAGAAAACCCCAAATTTTATCAATAAACCTTATGATTGATTTCTTAAATATATATATACCGTATTTTACGGACTATAAGACGCATTTTTTTTTCTTCGAAAAATTGCCTCCAAAATTTAGGTGCATCTTATAGTCTGTAAAATACGGTATATATACAGTCGAGTCCACATAAGTCGTCACCCGGATAACTCAACACCATAGGTTAGTCAGTTTTCTGTGGTCCCGGCTGACTTACAATGTTTCAGTTTACTTGACATCGTTTAACTCATCACCACTGGATAAATCAACATACTTTTTCTGTTTCACACTTTTTAGACGTCTGATAAGTTGACTCCCCTCCTGAAAAAATGAGTTCACACCATACAATAAGCTGTGTGGTGTGAATTCATTATGGAAGTTTGACTGCAAAATGCATAAACTGTATAAATTTAATGAAAAAAATGGACATCCATTAAAGCTCAACCTCTCCCCTCTTGTTGTCTCACTTTGTCTTAACCCCTCCCACCCTTCCATTATGGACGTCATTTATGGATGGCCCTAAACTGGTAAGCAATTTCAAGTTAAAATTCAGCTTTGTGCTAGGTCCCAAAATTCTAATCTTCTAAGTATTATGCATGCTTAGTTGGTGATAAGTTGTACAGTAATTATTTTGAAAATAACTTCAACTAGTATATCACATTTTTTTTAAACAACTCCTAAAATATTTCTAAATTTATGTATTTATATCAACTATTGTTAATGCATTTTGAAATGGTGTATACTTTTTGTTGTGTATAACATGCTTCATAAATATTTTAAATTTATATAAAGAATATTTTTGTCTAAAAAATAAGATTTTGTTGTCAAAAACTAAAATTATAATATTTATTTTTAATTAAAAATATCTCATTAAATGGTTACTGTAGCAATTATAAAAGAAGTAACCTTGTATACCAGCAAAAATTTATTTAATTTGACTAATACTTTTGATTTAAATACAGATTATCTTCAGGTATACTTATTAACAGAATGGAACAGAATCCATTCTGTTATTGAGTAGATCTTGTTTTTTAGATCCTTTATTATTTTATTGTGATTTTAAATTAAACTAAAATTCTAATATATACAAAAAATTAGCAATATATAGCCAAATTTTGGTAAGGGTAAAATTATAATTTTATCTTAAATGTAAATAAAACAATAGTTTTACTTAGCAAGTATATTTTTAAATGTTTATAGGGATGAAGATAATGATTTAAAGTCAAAGTTAAGGCAGAAATTAACAAGGGAGTCTGATGATTTTTTAGGGCAAACTATTATTGAAGTTCGAACTCTTAGTGGTGAAATGGATGTTTGGTATAATTTGGGTGAGATTATATTTTAATAATTAATTTTAGTCTCTGTAATTTTTCTTAAAAGTTAAAGGTTATTTTTTCTTGTGTAATGATAATTGTCATATACAAAGCTTGTTTTAAATTTCTATAAAATGCATTTTTATATAAATTTTTACTGTAGAAAGGCTTATAAGAATTTTTTGAGATAGAAAGAGAAGTTTTTATCATAAAAATTTTACAAAGTGAAAATACATTCTGATTGGAGTACTTCATTTTTAATTCTAAAATGCATTTTTGTCTCTAAAATTAATATTTACAGACAAAAATTTACATTTACATTAATTTTAAAATTTAAATAATAATTTAAGACAATATCTCTAACATATCAGTAAGAAAACTGTTTTATGTAATCGGAGAATAATAATTATAATAAAAGAAGAAAATTTTTATTTTATAAATGGACTTAGAAATGAAGCTTAGAAAATATTTTTATTTAATTGTTTCCATTAAACAACTTTGCAATATTTATTATCATAAAATTCTGGAAAGATATTTTTCAAAATTTTTATACTTTGATATTGATATGAATTACAATTTCTTTGGAAATTAAATAAATAAATGGAAAATTTATTCTTTAAGAGTAATTCAATTATATTAAACGCACATATGCAATGATAACATGACATTTTCAATATTATAAGGAATACTAACAGTTATCTACATGATTGATTTAAATCCTTTTAAAATAACTCTGAAATTCATGTAATGAAATATAGTACATTACTATTTTATATATAAAGCATCTAGTGCAGAAATGATATTGATTAGATCTATTTTTATAAAGCATTACAAAAATTTTTTGATTTAAAAAAAGTATATGGATTATGTTATCAATAAAATAATAGACTTATTTTTTAATAAGTTTAAAGTTTAAATTTGTATTGAAAGTTTCATTGTAATTTTTGAAATTTGTTCTGCTTGATATTTTAATTTTTAATCATGTTATGAAAATAATTATGTTCTATGGAATAAATTTAATTTTTGAGCTGTGTTCTGCAGTAAGTTTTTATTAGATAATTCTAATACTTTTGCTTTAACTATTATTGATTTTCTAATGAGAAGAATTAAATTTTGTTAAGTATTAGACATAGTTTAATTAGTTTATTAAATTTATCATTTTATTTTGTAGTCATCAATTATAAACAGCTTTGACTCATTGCAATTTAGTTACCTCCAGTTGTACAGATTGTATGATGATGATGATAATTCATCAGTAATTGATCCAAGTATACACAAAGCCACAACAAAAGGATCAAATTACCCTGGGACTCAATACAATGCTGATTTCATTTACTTTCTTTGAAATAATATTATTAATTTAATTAGCTACAGGCTCCAAATATGCATTTTGTCACATTTTAGTTACAAAGATAGTTTGTCAGGTGATTTTATCACTACCAGTATTATTTAGCAAATACAAAATACATTACAATTTAATTGCTTATTGTTAAATTCAGTGCTGCTCTGTGCCATTGCTGCTTTCACTGCAATCATTGCTGAAGGTCTTTTAATAATGCACACAGAGCAGCACTGCAGTTTCAAAATGGCAGATCTAGTGTAGCTGTTAGAATTGGTGTGAGTTATTTATTTGAAACATTTTAAAAGTAATTCATTTTTTCAATTTAAGGCTTTGTTTGGGAGGTAAAATTAATGATTTAAATTTAATGTATGCAGCTTCTTTCTGCAACATAAAGTAGGTAATAAAACATTTTAAATGTACAAGTTTTGTCAAATCTGATTTTATTTTGCTAATAAGTATTTTAAAGAAAAATTAGTACAAACAGAATATTGATTCATGGTAATCAAAACCTTACAACTTTATTGTCACATAGTGTTGCCACCAGGCTGGTTTTCACCCAGACAAGCCAGTTTTTAAATTCATGGTTCGGATTGATTATTAATTTGTCTGGTTTTCATAGAAATTGTGAAATTATGATAAAACAAATTAAATCTATAAAAATATTTGTGAGTATTTTATTTTAACAGTTAAAGACTTTAACTTCACACCCCCAAACTTATCCCTAGGCTAAGAGTGACAGAAAATGTACTTTTAAAATTCTAACTTGCAAATATCTCTGGCAAACATTAGGTCTGTTCCAGCCCAAGTCCCTAACTGGTTTAAAATGGGCATGCGCATTATTTAGTTCTTGGCTGTAAAATGGCATTGTGCATGCCACATATGGTTTCAAATTCAAACCAGTCATGAACTTGTGTTGGAACAAATCTATTGTCCAGGTCAGCAATTTTGAAAAGGTGGCAACACTACTGTCACATCATATAAGAATTCAACTTCACACATTTCCACCGTGTAGACAGCATTGCAATGAGAAAAGCAACTGAAACAAACACTGCAGATTTAACCTTAAATCAGTGAGATCTGCAATGATCACAGCACTTCAAGAAAATGCTCTTTATGGAATTGCTTAGCAGTGTTGCAAGCAGCGCTTAGTTTAAACACCAGCTAACATTTTCAGCCATTTTCAATGGAAATCATCAGGTTGTTTGACAGGATCAAATGTTTTTAAAGATTATAATGGAATATGGAACATCAAACACAAAGGTGCCAAGCACAAATTTAAAACCAAGCAATACATTATAATTGGTCACATTAGTTAACACAAGTTCAAATATATAATATGCCAACAACTACCAGATTATATTGGGTTATTATATTGCAATTATTAAATAATTTGTCATTAGAGGGAAGCGTTAGGTGCTATCTCTTATTAGATTTAATAATTGTACCAGTTACATTACCAGAGCCTCCAGTCCAATCTCCTCTTCCAGATATATTTAAACATGAGATAACCAATAATGGTTATCTCATATTATAATTGCAATATAATAGTCTGATATAATCCAGTAGTAGTAAGCGTATTATAATCTGTAAATTTGGCTTTTAGATATTGGTTTATGTGTAAGTTCAAATATAATCTTTAATATCATTCAATCCTGTTGAACAGCCTGATGATGGCTATTGAAGATGACTGAAAACATTAGCAGGTATTTATTAAATTGATGTTTTGTTGATTTAGAAAAGGTTGTAATGTGTTTTGTATTTAAATACTGAATCAGTTAATTTTGTGTATAGTTATTTAGTAAATGTATATATGAAGTTTAATAAATCTGATCTTTGCTGTTAGACTAACCAAAATCTGAATAGTGTTGTCATCTATTAAAATGCAAAAATTATGATAATGTGATTATTTTTAGTAAAAATACAAATTATGATGCTCAAACATTTTCATGATGTAAAACTAAGTTGTAAAAGTCATTAATATTTCCAAAGTAAATATTTAATCACTGTTTTTCATTAATCATATTCTTCTTTGAGAATTTGTCTTAATAATTGCCAAATTATGAAAAAATATGGGAATTAAAAACTCTAAAAACCTATAATCCAGTGATTTTTTTAAAAAAATACATACAAACGTTTTCACCTGTGTTGAACAGGCATCATCATGCCTCTGACCCTGGCATTGATGTGGAATTTGGTAGTGCATGCCTCTTACATAGCACTTCCAGGCAACCCCATCTCAAACATCTTGAGCAGGTGGAAATATATAAGGTCACTCTTAATAACACTGCTATTAATTTTTGTGATGTTAACTCCTTCCCTACAGCATGGAAGTCTTTCTTCAAACTATAAATCTTACTATCCTCCCCCTCTCCGTTGTGGCCGTGCGCCTTATTTTGTATATTTTTGTATATATTACTCTTAGTATTTAGTCCATTTTCTTCCTCTTTGTTAGTTCTTTTGTCCATCTTTTTCTAGAAACTTCTGTCTTCCCTAACCCTTCCCTGTTCAAATGGGGGTGACCTAATTAGAATACAAAGAAGAGGTGGTAGCCTGGGGGCTAAGTGGAGGAGGAGAGGTCACTTTTTGACTGAGACGTCGAAGGGACAGGACGTATTGTGAAGACCTCCAGGTTGTTCTAGCATCAACTGGAGGACAAAGGACGGTAAGCCTAAGCCAACGTTCGTGAGAAATCCGAAGTATATTCTGATATAGGAACTTCGAAAACCTTTATTGGGAGGATTGGAGAGACGTCCAAAATCAACAACACTGAAAATTATCAATCTAGTATTCGCAACCATCACCCCAAGATCGTCGACACTTTGGGTACCCATTCTTTTCTATCATACTTCTAACTATCCTATTGTCTATCTTTTCTTCCCTATCTTTTTTAGTCATATAAGTAGTTTTAAGTAATTAGTCTTAGTCCTTATATTTTGTAACGCGCTGAATATTCTTTTGTCGCGAGGTCGCATAACGATCCTATCCGAGCATCTGCCGGAATTATATGTGGAAAGGGTTATTATTGTAAAAACGAGGAGTGTCGGAAGTGTAAAGGAATCCTGCAAAGTAAATAAACACGGGTGACGAGAACATAATTTTGTGTTATATTCCATTGTGAATCACTCACCACGTGCATATCCTACATTGGCGTCCGCGACAGGATTCCGATTATAACAGCTCCTCAATAATCCTGTATCGGTAGAATCCCTTTTTTTTGTGTGTATTATTATAATTTTTGTTGATTATTTTTTTTTATATATATATATTTTTTTTTTCTTGTTGGTATGGCGACAAATAGCCAAGTCGGAAGCACCGTACATAATGACGGGGCCAATGGTAACCCTCCCTTTGTAGTAACGGGATTTCTGGGAATGATCCCCATGTTTTCTAATTCCCAGGGTGACTCGGTTAACGTAAGACAGTTTTTTCAAACTGTGGAGAATATCGCTAATCTAGCGGGCTGGAATGATGTGGTGAAAATAGCAGTCCTCCAAGCCAGGTTAAAAGGAGAACCTTTGGCTACTTTTTTTTGTCTTTTAGAGCAGTACCCATCATCTTATGAGGACATAAAACGGGATTTGGTCAAATGTTTCGATAAGAGAAGGGCCGGGGACAAGAATATTATCGATCAACTTCTAAATTTAAAGCAAGGGGTCAACGAATCCGTAACGGATTTTACAATACGTACTAGAACTCTGCTATCAAGAGCTGTAAAAGATCATAGTAAAATCGAAGCCCTGCGTGACGATATAATATTAGAGAGGTTCATAAAAGGATTAAGTGGACAGATAAAAAATAATGTATTCAGACGATCTCCAAAATCTCTGGAGGAAGCGTTTGAGTTTGCAGAGATTGAGGAGAAGATTGAGATGGAGTGTAGTGGCCAAAACGAGTGAAGGGGAATTAATACAGCGACAGAAGCGAATCTTAGACCTTTTACTAGCGAGCATGATAACACCCCAAGCCCCAGGGTTGACTGCGAGGACAAGATCGACAGGTTAGAGAGACAGATCGAAGCCCTAACGGAGGCAGTTAGTAAACTCGTAGGTAATCAGGATAAGAAAGATAGAGTCACAAATAAGAAATGCTTTATTTGTAGCGATGGCGGTCATTTTGCTCGTAGTTGCCCAAAACGGGGCAGGTATAATTTAAACTTGTAAGGGAACGTAATAATAGCCAGTATTGCGCTCCTAGTATTAAGATAAAGCTGGCTAAGCAAGTCTTCCAATCTAATAAGGGTCTCCCCCTCATTCAGAGTACAATAAACAACATAGATATGACGCTCCTCATGGATACCGGAGCAGAAAAGTCCCTATTAAATTCACTAACTTTAAGACGGATACCAAGCGCCTATCTCCAAAAAGCTATCGTAGCAGAGAAAAAAATGGGCATCCGGGGAATTAATGGAATTGTAACTGAATGTGAACAAATCCTGCAGGTTACGATAACTCATAGCAATCACACGCATACCACGACCATTGCATGTATGCCCTTCCCTGATCATGTTGAGTATGAGGGTATTGTGGGGATGGATGTTATTAATAGCATCCCTGAACTGGTGGACAGTCTGAGGAAATCGATGAATGTTGAACGGCACAACCCAAGTAAGAATCCAATTCTACCCATTAATTGTCTTGATAATGTCCCTGTGGAGATCCAAGGACTTGATAGTTTAGACCCGGTTGAAAGGGAAAGGGTTTATAGTATCTTTAGAAAATACCCGCGGTGTTTCGCTAACACAATCGAGGAGCTGAAGGGAATGATAGGGCCGTCCCATAAACCCATAATCAATTCTACCCGCCCTATAAATACTCGCCAATACCGAATCCCCGAATGTTACCTAAAAAGGTTGAAGATCTTAATTGAATCATACCTAAAGGCCGGCATTATAGAGGAGAGTTCATCTGAATGGAACTCTCCCATACACATTGTGGAAAAGACCGCTGACGAAATACGGATGACCTTAGACCTCAGACGCATTAATGAAGTGACCGCTTCACAAGAGTTCCCTCTTGCCCGAGTTGATGAAATTCTGAGTAAGCTTCATGGCAATAGATACTTTTCTGTATTGGACCTCAAATCTGGTTATTTTCAAATCGACCTCGACCCATCTGTGCGTCACGTATACGCCTTCTCGACTCCTTGGGGGAAGTATCAGATGTGCCGCCTACCCCAAGGAGCGAAGAATAGTGGTCGTTTCTTCCAAGGTGTAATGTCTAATCTCCTGGCACCATTCATTGGGATCAACTGTTATGTGTTCCAAGATGACATAGTCATCTTCTCTAAATCTTTTGAGGAACATATAACGCTGCTCGATAGGATTATCGGAATTCTTTATAATGCCAATCTTAAATTACACCCGAAGAAAAGTAAGTGGGTAGTCGAAGAGGTACGA
This sequence comes from Centruroides vittatus, assembly GCF_030686945.1. Classification (NCBI taxonomy): domain Eukaryota; kingdom Metazoa; phylum Arthropoda; class Arachnida; order Scorpiones; family Buthidae; genus Centruroides; species Centruroides vittatus. The sequence goes on along the minus strand of NW_027122166.1, from coordinate 2,142,625 downwards.
TATCTGGGACATATTATCAGTCAGGAGGGAGTACTCCCGGACCCAGATAACGTACGTGCAATTCGTGAAGCACAACCTCCTCGCAACATCAAGGGCGTGCGCAGTTTCTTAGGAATGGTCGGCTTCTTTCGAAATTTTATTCCTAATTTCTCGGACATAGCCTTACCGTTGACAAATTTGACAAAAAGGAAAAGTAAATTCAATTGGGATAATAGTTGCCAAGTTAGTTTCGAAAGATTTAAAATGTTGTTAACAAAACCCCCCTTATTAAAACATCCCGATTTCTCAGCCCCTTTCCATTTATTCACTGATGCGTCTGACTATTGTGCTGGTTCTGTCCTTGGGCAGATGGAAGATAACTCATTTTTCCCGGTGGGCTATTTTAGCAAAAAATTCAATGGCGCTGAAGTGAACTATTCTACGATCGAAAAGGAATGCTTAGCAATCATATTATCTTTCCGCCACTTCAAACCCATCATTTTGGGACACAAGGTAGAGGTCCACTCTGACCATAGGCCTCTGGTATTCATAGGAACCATGAAAAATCATAATAAACGGTTAATGAGGTGGTCTATGGAGTTAGAGGATTATGATTTTAATATTAACCATATCAAAGGAAAGATAAACCTGATAGCTGATGCATTATCTCGTCCCGAACCCTTTGAGTCCAAGAAAACATTGCGGGAGTGTAACGTTAATTCCGTTCACTCCGATCTGTGGAAGAGGGTAGTCATGTCACAGGAGGAAGATGAATTCCTTCTGAAAATAAAGAAAAACCGCATCAATCAGAATCCTGGTCCACCAATTGCAAATGATGGTATCAAACCCGAATTTGTGCTAGATGGCGGTGTATTAATACATATAAAACCGGGGTGCTTTGGACTCCGCCAGTGGAGGCAAGTTTGCGTAGGAAAGGGAATGATAGACGAGGTAATTAGGGCAGTCCATTGTTCACCCTTATCAGGCCATCTTGGTTTCGAGAAGACTTATCATTTAATTGACCGTTACTATTATATTAGGAACCTTAGGGCACACGTTAAGCGCATCGTTCGTTGCTGTCAGATTTGTCAAAAGCATAATCTCCATCATGGTCGTGCCCCATTCCAGGAAACGGAGGTAGCTGAGTTTCCCTTTCAAAAAATTGCTATCGATGTTATAGGCCCTCTTCAAATATCTCCGGGAGGCAACCGTTATATTTTTACCATGATTGACATCTACACACGCTTTGCCGAAGCAGTCCCTATTAAAGATCAATCAGCTCAAGTTGTAGCGGATGCCATCTTTGATTATATAGTTTGCAGGTATGGTTGCCCTGATATTGTCATTTCCGACCGCGGGAGTAATTTTACATCAAAAATATTTCAGGACGCTTGCAATCATCTACAAATAAAGCATAACATCACGACTGCGTACCGCCCATGCTCTAATTCCATCTGTGAGCGTTTTAACAAAACACTATGCGGTACTATAGCCCGCATATCGGAGGGAAATAATCGGAATTGGGACTCATTTATATCACCAGCACTATTTGCATACAACAACGCTACCCATGCGTCAACTAACGAATCCCCGGCCTTTTTATTATATGGCTTTGACCCCTGATTCCCTGTTGCGTTCCCATCGGAACGGCAGGATATCAGCCTGGAAAAGCCCCACGGAATGGAATTGAGAGGTAGATTAAGCGCTATACGGGAAGCCGCTTATGAATTGGGGAGGCAACGGAACTCTAATAACCGAAAACGTATCAACCAAAATAGGGAACTGAACAATTGGGTGGAAGGACAACGAGTATGGTTACTCCGTAAAGGTAAAAATAAGAACTCTGGGAAGTTCTCTGCGAAATATTTAGGACCCTATCGGATTACACGTATACTAGGCCCCGTCACTATGGAAATTGGTGATAATCGTAAGAATAACAAGTTTATTGTACACGTAGATCGCTTAAAACAATGTTATGTTCCGATGTATAAAAACGCGAAAAGAAGAGAGCATAACAGACACCTCACGAAACCAGAAGATGAGGAACCGATTTACGATTCGAACGATGAAGATATAGGTGAATATATCAGGTACTGGACTCGTGATAAAGATTGCCCTTCATACGGACCCCAGGATCAACAGAATGGATTTGAAAGACTTGATGATGATGGCAATCCTGGCATTAGATCCAACCCGTCACCGAAGCGGCGGTACGACCTACGAGGTCGCAGATTAGATTACCGTAAGATACATTACGGTAAATAACCTTTTGTGGGGGGGCGTATGTGGCCGTGCGCCTTATTTTGTATATTTTTGTATATATTACTCTTAGTATTTAGTCCATTTTCTTCCTCTTTGTTAGTTCTTTTGTCCATCTTTTTCTAGAAACTTCTGTCTTCCCTAACCCTTCCCTGTTCAAATGGGGGTGACCTAATTAGAATACAAAGAAGAGGTGGTAGCCTGGGGGCTAAGTGGAGGAGGAGAGGTCACTTTTTGACTGAGACGTCGAAGGGACAGGACGTATTGTGAAGACCTCCAGGTTGTTCTAGCATCAACTGGAGGACAAAGGACGGTAAGCCTAAGCCAACGTTCGTGAGAAATCCGAAGTATATTCTGATATAGGAACTTCGAAAACCTTTATTGGGAGGATTGGAGAGACGTCCAAAATCAACAACACTGAAAATTATCAATCTAGTATTCGCAACCATCACCCCAAGATCGTCGACACTTTGGGTACCCATTCTTTTCTATCATACTTCTAACTATCCTATTGTCTATCTTTTCTTCCCTATCTTTTTTAGTCATATAAGTAGTTTTAAGTAATTAGTCTTAGTCCTTATATTTTGTAACGCGCTGAATATTCTTTTGTCGCGAGGTCGCATAACGATTCTATCCGAGCATCTGCCGGAATTATATGTGGAAAGGGTTATTATTGTAAAAACGAGGAGTGTCGGAAGTGTAAAGGAATCCTGCAAAGTAAATAAACACGGGTGACGAGAACATAATTTTGTGTTATATTCCATTGTGAATCACTCACCACGTGCATATCCTACACCTTTCTCCCATCTTATGTTACCTCCCCTCTACACACATGTATGGCAATCCCCTGTTGTTTCAGCAACTGGAGATTAGTTTGCCTTTTGATGCCCATTCAACACAGGCAAAAATGTTTGCGCACATTTTTAAAAAATTGCTGGATTACAGGTTTTTAGAATTTTTAACTCAAGTATACCTAGTTTTGATTATGAAATTTGGGAATATTGTAAGTGCAACATGTAATCAATCAGTAATGATATTTGTTGGCATTCACCATTACAATCAACAATTATTTTACCTATAATTAGGTCTCATAATTTATTGTGAGAAAAAATGGCTGACAGAGATTTATTGTTTTTTTTCAATGTGCAATGATGGAATTTTTTCTAAAGTACAAAATCCAGCAGTCAATATTGATGCACAATTCTAACATGTAGATACAGGAAAATTCAAGTCACATTTTCTAAAACTTAACAATTGAGGACCTATAATTGTCAATTTATACAAGTAAATTATCTTATATTTTTACATTTTCATATTTTATTTCCTATTAAAGTTTGTTTATTAAATAAATAAATATGATATCTATATACCACAATTTACAGTATTTATTGTTTCCCTAAATTTGAATAGCAACTTCATCTACAATTTGAGGGTGATTATTATTTGAATAAAACTTGCATATAAACATATTTATCTATATATATCATAAAAAAGAAACATAATATAATTAAAATCCATAAAATCTGTATTTGTAATTAATATTTTGTAATGACACTTACCAATTTCCAGAGAAAAGAACTGATAAATCTGCTGTATCTGGTGCTATAAGGTTACATATCAGTGTAGAAATTAAGGGAGAAGAGAAAGTAGCTCCATATCATGTTCAGTATACTTGTTTGCATGAGGTATATTATTTTGTTTTGTATAAGATAAATTCTTAAAACATTTTCAATGAATCAATTAAATATCAATAAAATAACAATTCTTGTTCTTTAGAATCTTTTTCATTACCTTTGTGAACAAAATGGAGGAGTTGTAAAATTGCCAGAAGCCAAAGGAGTAAGTAGTTCAGTAATATATGAAAAGTCATCATTTTTATGTTTTACTTATGGGGAGTGATCATTTATCTAATTATCTAGCATTATCTTTTAAATAAATAAATTATTATTTTACAAGATTTTATTGTTATTTATTCTTATTTGTTATACTTTTCAACATACACACGTTAATTTATAGGATGATGCGTGGAAAGTATATTTTGATCAACCCACTCAAGACATAGTAGACGAATTTGCCATGAGATATGGCATTGAGTCAATTTATCAAGCAATGACGTAAGTTAATTAATAGTGATTACACTTCTGTAAATAAATTATTTCAGAATAGTGGAAAAGAAAGAAATATCAAATTTATTATTTTTTTTCCTTTAAATTTTTATTTTTCAGAGTATAAAGTCATATAACTATATATTTTACTGAAATAATTAAAGTTTGTAAACTACATAAATTCTAAATTAAAATTTTAATCAATCAGAACCAAAGAACAATATTACAGTTTCGTAACACTATTCTTTTGTTTTATTGATTTGAAGATGGGATATAACAGTCCCAAAAACCATTTAATCAAATAAAATTTTTTTGGATTTCTTGATATTAATTGCTAATAAATTCTTTAATTTAATCTTTTGTGGTTGTTCGTACCGAGAGAATTGTACATCCGCAAATAAACGTTACAAATATGAACAAAAAAAAAACTGCTGTATACAATTAAATAATCTTTTATTACTCCCGGCACACGGTTCTTTTCTTTTGTATTTACAATAAAATCCCAACGTGAGTATTCCCGCTGGGGAAGGGGGGTTGCCACTTATTCGCGTACAAGCGATGATATACGCGCGCGTAACAAAACTTTTATTCCCGACTTAAAAACTAAACTTAATGACTAATTTAAAACTACCTTAAAACTAATAAGGAAAGGAAACAGATAGACCTAGGAAAGTAAAGAAAAGATGGAAAGGCAGATAGAAAGTATCCGGGGTCCAAGTGGTTTAGTCGATATCCTTAATGATTTGTGTTCTCACAATTGAAATCTCCTTTCTGTCTCCACTGAACAGCAGTTTGACGTCTAGGATCTCCAATTCTCCCAGTGTCCTCGTACCTCTTTCGTTCTCTGGTCTTGGCAGGTCCTCTCTCTCGGCCGCAGTCCCCTTTCTTCCACTCTCTCTCGAATCTGGAGCACTGCGTACGACATCTGTTCCCTCCAAGGTCCAGCCAAAAAGTGGTCGTTCTCCTACCCTTTAGTCCTCAGGACTTCCTCTTTTCTTTTGTTCACACTCTCCCTTAGTTCTTAGAAGGGGTAATCCTGCCCTCCAGCGATAACGGTTATATTATTTAGACAAAGAATAAAGGAACGGAAATAAGAGAATAGAAATGAAGGAAGAAGGAAGATAGAAAATATATGTGTATTTACAACTTATGAACTATATATATACATATAAACAAAATATGGCTGATGGCCACACTTTAATTAAATAGTACACTCAATAAGCTAAAGCAATAAATATTGTACATGATATTTTGTGTACTGTAACATATAAAACAGTAAAATTTTAAACATGTCAATGTAAAAAAAAATCAAATTTATTAATTTACAGATTCTTTTTTTCAAGTAGCATTCCAAACCTTAAATACAAAACCTAAACGCAAAAATTTGAATTTATTCAAACAAAATCAATAATGATGCATTAAACAATAGCTGTATGTAATAACAGTGTAAAAACACTAAATAATTTGTAAGATGCTTTGTTTACTGAATTGTGTTAAAATATTTCAATTGTTTCTGAAGAAAATATTAAACCATTGCTTATTTTGCTTGAATGTATTTAAATTTTCTTGTTTCAACTTTTATATTTATTATTTTGGAGTGTCATTTCAAAAATCTTTAATCATAAATGAGAAAGTACTTTTGTAAAGAAACATTGATCTCTTTAAAACTTTATTTTATGCCAAATAAATATTTTTCAAATTATTATTACAATTTATAAGAAGAAAAGTATACTAATGATTAGTGTCCACAGAAATCCACTAGCAACAGTAAAATGCAAAAAGTAAGTTTTCTTTTCCATAAGTATTGTAGCAAGTTTTGTTCTTACTAGCATTTTCTGGGATGAGTATAATAAAAAACATAGTCAATAAATTGCAAGTGAAGGTAAACATCATTCCAACAAGGTGACTGATAACAATGAGTTGGGAGTTTCTAATAATGCTAAAATCTTGCATCTGTTTATTAAAAAGAAAGAAAAAGTAACTAAACAAAACAAAAATGGAGCATTACTTATTTCATTCAAAAATTGTTTCACATTATAGGTTTCATGCTACCTTCTTTGCTGCCATTTTGAATTTTCTCTGTCTGTCAAGGAATTCAGTCTTATAAGTTCTGATTTGGTGGGAATATTCTTTGCTAACAGAAAAGTTTAGTACATTGGATTGCTGGCACAATTCACTAAACTAAAGCATTTGCTGGAAATGACATCACTAATAACATGAAATTTGTTTCATGTTTTGCTTGCAAATTGCACTCAGTGTGAACTAACCTCTATAATTTCAAAAATTGAGCAACATCTATTATACTTAATTGCTTTTTTAAAATAAATTTAAATATCTTAAGTGTCTTGAGAGAAGAAGTATTAGATTGTTGTAATGTTAAAATATATCTACAAAAAAAAGACAAAACTATTTCTAAATATCTATCTTAATAAAAGAGAGAAATTAAACTGAATTGTAAAAATATTAATGTCTAATTTGATTACATAATTAATTAATAATGGAAAAAGTTTTTGTAAAATTTATTAATGTAAATAAAAATAATATCTCAAATTATATAAAGCAAGATTTAGAAAACTATATTACTTCTGTTTTGAAATCACATAGGATAATAAAGAAAATTAGTGACAGTCAGAAATTTTTAATAATTTTTTTGATTTGTTAAAATATATATGTTATTAATTTTTAATTTTCTAATAGACACTTCCACTGCCTTTCAACAAAATATATGTGCCAAGGAGTTCCAGCTGTAATGAGCACATTGCTGGCAAATATTAATGCTTACTATGCACACACTGCTGCTTCCTCTGCAGTTTCTGCAAGCGATAGGTTTGCTGCATCAAATTTTGGAGTAAGTCATTCTGATGAAACATTCAGATTTAAAATTAGATTGAAATATTTTTATATTAAGATTTTTATGTAGTTATTAATAGTTGATTTTATTGGTTGTAGAATAATTTAAAGTTAGATGTGAATTTTATTTAAAAAAAAAAAATTATACCAAATAGTTTAATGAAATCCAACTTTAAATGTCTTTTTGCTTGACTAATATTGAATAAGCAAGAGTTTACTTGATACTAGTGGCAGCCTTGTCAATTTTCAAATTTTGCTTATAATTTGAGTTTGAAATTATTAAACTTTATTGCATTATATGTTAATATAAATTGTTAGCGAGCAATAAAGATATTTTTACATTTTGTTTATAAGCTAATGGATTATACACAAACATTAATATTATATCATTCTAACATCAGTTTGGTTTAAAATTATCAAACTGATATTTTTTAGATCATGATTAGATCCAAGCAACTTCATAGCATTTTATCATGTCAATGCTTTTGTTATAAAAGATGGAAACATTTCATTTCATGCAACTGATGATGATTTTTAAATATTTTTGATATTTAATGTGTGTGATGATCACACACATTATATGATATGATATGAGATTTTGTAATACCTTTTATGTGTTGTTTGGAGTGTTCTTGAAATGTATATAAGTTGTTACAAAAGAAATAGGCAACACAGCATTGACAGTTTTTACTAACTTTGAAATTATAATGATTAATTGGAAAAAATGTGATGTTGATCAGAGATGTTGGAAACGTTGGCCATTTTTGGTTGTAATTAGATCTCATGTAATTCAGTAAATTTGGTTTACTGAGTTACATGAGATTTATAATATTAATGCAAGGGATTGTGACATTTTACCTTAGCATGAAAAATTTTTGATGACATGCAATTGATGGTTTACATAAATTTTTTTAATATTTACATCACTCAATACTATCATTTATTATTTATATCAGATCAAAATTTAATTCTATTTAATTTTGATGGAATTCTCTTAAACTTAAATGTATGGAGTCTTCTTTCTGATGATTAGCCTTGATGTAAAAATGATATAGTCTTGATAGTCTGCTTTACTGTTTCATAGAAATTATGTAATTTGAGGAAGGGTGATAAAGTAAGCCAGAAATGTTAGTTTTTAATTAAATATTCATTTGAGGATTGAAGGTTCTTTCTTTTAACAAAATATTGTAAAGCCTATAACTAAAAATATCACTAATTACAGTCAAACTCTGTTTATCCAGATTTCCAGAATATCCAGATTGTTTGCGTAGTCATTTCTTTTTAAACTTTTACACATTTTGTAGAAAAATTATTTTTTGTGATATTTGTGAGATCACTGAAACATTGTTACATGGGTACTATATATATTAAACTTGTAAATAATCTCATATTTGTAAAGATAAAACTATATATTGTTTGTATGTACTGAGTAATTTTTGTCCTGTTTATATAATATTAATGTTCTTATTAATATTAATAGATGTTTATGAATTGTATTTATTTTTTATTATTTAATAGTGATTTTTATATTTAATTTTATATGATTTTATTGTACATTGTTAATATTTTATATTTTTTTTTGAACAGAAAGAAAAATTTGTTAAACTTCTGGACCAACTTCATAATTCTCTCAGGATAGATCTCTCCATGTATCGCGTAAATATTCAAAAATTTTTATTAAAATACATTCAGATTTTCAAACTCTTTTAAAATCAATACTGAAAAATTATTTTAAATACTTTCAGAATAATTTTCCGGCCTCAAGTTCAGAAAAACTTCAGGATTTGAAATCCACTGTAGATCTTTTAACGAGCATAACGTTCTTCAGAATGAAGGTTAATATATATTTGTGTAACTATATTTGAATTTTATTTCTTTCTGATAAAATTTGATTATAATTGTAAATCTTCAATCCAGAATCTTAGAAAAACATATTTAAATTCCAATTCAAAAAATAAATATCAAATTGAAACAATATTTACTTTTTAATTGTATTGTTAATATTCACAATTAAACAAAAAAACTGGTACATATAAACTGGAACTATATACTAAACCAACAAAATTCACACCTAAATACTAATTCCAGCAGTAAATGAACAAGTAACTTTAATGCTAGAACATTTTGGGCTGTCCTTCAGAGGTCTTTTGTTGATTCATAATTAAAAATTTAATTTCTAAAGTTCATTTCTAAAGTTCATATCTGGAAAGATGGTATTTAAACACAAATGACCAATTACTGAATAATAACTATCAAAAGATATCTTAAAAACTTGTATTTTGGAGCCCATAATTGTTTCTTAATAATAAAATAATAATTACAATTAATTATCATAGTCTGGTAATTAAATTACTGTCACAAAATAAATTTTCTACATGAAATAAATCATACATGCAAGATAGTATTGAAACACAATTCTGAATACAGCTAATATTTAAATAATAATTTCTAAATTTAAACTGATATTAAAGTTTCTAATTTATATTAGATACTGGAAATAAATTATACGATTTTTAAAGTGACAATAATAATATGACAACAAATTTCATATGGTATTACTTTTAACAATCATATTGAGAACACATTAAGCCAACCATACTAACTGTTTAATGACTACAGTAAATCTTAAGCATATATTACTGAAAATATTTTTTCGGAAAGATATTCTTTCAATAATATCTGTTCTTTATTTAAGAAGGTTATGATAAATATATTAAATTTTAGAAAATTTTATTTAAAAATTTGTGTTTATATTTCTTTACAGTTTTTAGATTAATTTCTTAAATATGTTTTTCATTTTACTGTTTTTAAAATTATAATGTCTAACTGAAAATATATTTGACAATTCATTGCATTATGAAATATTCTACAAATTATTCAGTGTTATCATTACCTATTATAATTGTAAATTTTACATAAAATAATAAAAATTATTTTAAGAATATTTTTTTTAACAGTGATAAAAAGGAAAAGTGTAGAGCTCTCAGAGATCAAGAAATTTATACAAAAATCTAAAATAGAGTATGGTTTTTGTAATGTTCTTAAATGATATATACATTCACCAGAAAAATTTATCCAAAAAATATATACCAGATAATTAATAATAAAGATGATAAAGCAACTTAAATAATTATCAAAAAATTATTAAAATATTTTTGTTTTATCCAAGTTGATATTAAAAAACAGTTACATACTTGATGATTCTGGAATGAGGATGGTTCCATCAGGTATTGAATTTGTAATCAATCTGAGCATTTTCTCCTTCAGGTACAAGAACTTTCCAGTCCACCTCGTGCCAGCACGGTTGTAAAAGATTGTGTTAAAGCTTGTCTGCGTGCTACATACCAATTCTTGTTTGAGAATTGCTATGAATTATATTCAAGAGAATTCCAAGTAGAGCCACAAGAACAAAAATCTAAAGACGGTTCAAATCAAATGGGTGCTGATGATCACGGACCTAGCTTACACAATCTTGATTTTTGGCACAAGTTAATTGCTCTGATGGTATCAGTTATAGAAGAAGACAGAAACAGTTATACACCTATATTGAATCAGTAAGTATAATGTGATTAAATAAACTCATTGACAAAAAAAGGTTATGCATCCATATAAATTGTCTAATTATGGCAAAACTGTGTACTGCTATGTCTCAAACAAATATATAAATGATTACAGTTGTGATCCAATTGCATTCCAGGTAATGTCAGCATCGTCCTTAACATTGCTACCCTAGTAACTTATAAAATGGCTTGCAGAGACTCTTCACTATGTGCAAAATTTTTAGTGTGCCTGTGAGGTCTGTAAACACTAGGCATGCCTCTATGGTGTAGTCAAACATATTATACCAGCTGACAAAATTTAAGAAAGACTGCATCATCGAGCTTAATGAAGCAGTCTGGCTGTTTTATCAAACTTCTCACCATCTAAGTCATTCTGACCTGACTGTGAGGAGGTGTGGGGACAGTGGATACATTAGGGCGCACACATTTAAATTTTAATTTTCTTTTACTCAAAAACTTTTCAATAGAGAAATTATTGTAGTTAAAATGAATCTAATTTTATTTTCATTCATATTAAATATATAAATATTAATGTTGCTATTGTGTTAATATAGGTTTCCACAAGAGCTCAATGTTGGACAACTCAGTGCTGCCACCATGTGGAGTTTATTTGCAGTTGATATGAAATATGCTTTAGAAGGTAACTGTTATAGATTTAAATGCAAGATATAAGAATTTATTATAAACTAATCAATATTCATTATTTACATTATTTTTTTAAGTAAAAATTTTTTTGTTTATACTAGAAAATAAATAAATTCAAATAAAGAATACATTTTAGAATTACATATAAAATTAAAGTTTAATTTAAACATAACGAAATATTTTTGATAACTTCTCTACTTTTTTTTTAATATCTTTTAGAGTATAGTCAGTTCCATATTTATGAACTCCAGACTTATTACAGCTAAAACTAGTGTATTGAAAAATTGTTTTTGCATCTAAACAATCAGTTGCATTTACTAATGTCAGTTAAATGTTAAAAGTAATTCTTTAATGGGAAATTTACACACACTATATGGTGTGTATGGACCATAATACAATGCAACAAGTAAAATGCTGAAGCCATTCTTGGGACGATATTGTCTCAGAGAGTGCGAGCAACGCATGCACAAATCTCGCACTCATGGCTGTTTGTAGAAACAGTCTCAACATTTCGTATTTTATTTTGACCTGGTTCTCGGTCCCCTGACTACATACAAGTCTGGTTTATTTTATGTGTGCAGGATTTGGGCACCAAATACTCTGTGCCAAATTGCAACTTGTGACATGTACTCCTTCATACCTCTAAGGTGTGAAGCTGTTGACAGCAGTGTGATTTTAGAGATGGGACTGTAATGATGCTATTTAGGTGTATATATACTGTATATATATATATATATAATATATGTTGTGTATACTCAGCTTTGGGACTATATCCCATTATCATTATTTTTTTTGCCTGTTTGACCAATTCAACTTACATTGAGAGTTTCAGATATACAAATGATTTATCATCATATTTCTTCTTTTTTATAGGTTTATTAATCCACTCTTATAAAATTATATGCAAAGCATAGTTATATGTATTTATAACATGGTAATTGATGTTCCAGATTATTTCTTTTTGGTAAAGACATCAAGGCACAAATAAAATAACAATATTGAATTTTATTTCCATTTATTGTACAAATTATGTTTTGCATTTCTTTGGTACATTTATTTTGCAAATAACTGAGATTGTTTGTGATAACATAATAACATTTATATGTAATTGTTAATATATAACAATATAACATTTAATATAATAAACAATTTTTAAAATAGCAATATAAGCTAGATATGACCTTTGACACAGAGCATATTCCACTTTGTCATGTCATTTCATACAGAGCAATAGTTAAAAAATTTCATAGTAGAAAATATGGAATTTATATTTTCACAGAAATTATAAATGTTTTAACAGACAGTACTATCCTGGATTGCCAAAAATTATGTTGTGATCAAATTGTTAGTCATGCTTGCCATAAGCAATGTAAAGCTTTGCTGGAATTCCAACAACTTTAATAAAAGTTTAAATTTTAGATGTATATTTCTAGCTGTATCTTGAGTTTTATCCTGTACTATGTTCACATATGCTATCATAGATCCTGACAGTAATTACAGGAATTAGTCAAAATCATATATATGATACAGTTTTTATTTTTGTTCATTAATCCATTTATATTTATTTCTTTAAGTTTTTTTATATAATTTTTTATTACATATGCATTTTTCATTAATTTTATTTCTTTTGATGACTTATTTCATTTTATTTGTTGCCTTCTATGTTTCTGTTCCTTTGTATTGTAGCATAGTGTCAAGATATGATGATAAGACAAAAAATGGATTATTTTTGCTGTCTTAATATCAATCTTCATCATTACTATTTTATCAAGCTGTCACTAAGCCATTGTTACTAGCTCAGTTTTAATTTAAAATTGGATTTAATCACGTATTTATTAATTCATGTAATATGATGTTTATTCGTGAACAGAAGTGGTAGAGGACATAACAATAGCATTTTCTAATTCTGAGATAAAATTTTCAAATATTCTACTGGAAAATATTTTTATATCTATAAAACACTGTTGTGTTTGTAAATGATGATAAATATTCATTTTTTGTGAAATTACATAACAAACACAGATTAAATATGTGTTTTTAATTCATTTTGAAATAGAATTAATGGATTTTGTTATACTTTTGGTTCAGAAATCCAATCCTAATACCAAATTTATTAAAATGTTTTTTTTGAACTGAATAAATTTATTAAAATGTACATTTTGAATCTTAATCAATATTTAAAATAAATGATAATATATAATCTGTCATTTGTCATAAATTTTTTATTAAATTTTTGTTATATAACTGCAAAAACATCTATTGTACTTTCTTTATGTAATTAAAGAATTGATTATACTATATTCTAAAGCTATATACAGTAATAACTGTAGTTAAAATATACTTTAATTTTACTTTATTTATTGGAATATTAATTACTGATAATTAATAAATGAAAACTTTTTTAATTTCAGAACATGAACAACACAGGTTATGTAAAAGTTCTGCATACATGAATTTACATTTCAAAGTGAAATGGTTTTACAATAATTATGTAAAGGATGTTCCACCATATAAAGACACAGTACCAGAATATCCATCGTAAGAGAATTATTTATTTGTTAGTTTTTTTTGTTATAATAAATATATCCATTACAAAATTAAAAAGCCTTAAATTTTATTTCATTTGCTTCATAAATTTATATAGAAGTTCTAATATGTATCCATCTATTTTAAAGCCAAATGGAATTAAATGCAAAAAATGAAATCTTATAATATACTTTAAAATAGAAATAATAGCTTAAGAATTGGTGTATATAAATTATAAACCTGAAGAAGATTTTAAAAATTTTAAATCTCTTTTCAGGTTTTAAAGTAAATTTCTAAAATACTGTTTAATAGATACTATCTCGATAGCTATTAACAGTGAAGATAGTATTAAGTGAAAAATATTTTTCTAGTGGTCATTCTGTAAAATTTTAAAATATTGCCACTATTTTACCGGTTTTTAATTATTTTGTCACTTCAAAGTATTCATTGCCACCAGTTACTTACTAATTAATGCAGGTGCTGGTAGCCATATTAGTTTGACATCTGGAAAGCAAAAGTAACATGTTAAACTGTCACTAACAAGGAGAGGGCCAGATGTTTGGGTTTCTGATTCAAACAAAATTTGGTGAGCACATAGCCCTAAACACAAACAGTTCCTTGTCCAAATGATAGGACTCACTTTTCAAGCATGTCCAAAAAATGGGCCTCTGAAAATTTAGTGTTTAGCTTATAAGTTTTTGAAGTTTCATATCCAAGAGTGGCAATAGTTGAGTGAATAAGACACTAGGTACTGGAGCTAGACAATGTAGGTTTGAACCTTTGAGATTTTAGTTTAGTTCTTTTTTATGTGTTGTTATTTTATTAATTCACCACATTATTATTACTATTATTTCTCACATTTAAAGCTTATAAAACAAGAGATTAAAAATTTTGGCATCATTTCCTGTTTAAGGAAAAAAATCCTCTGGATTTAATTCTTACCTTGTTAAATAAAATTTTCTTCATATTTATTTTCAGATATGATGGTTTAGTGACATTTGACATTTAACAAACATGAGTTCATGAGGAAATTATCCCTAATATTAAAAATTAAAAAAATTGTAGATCTGTTGAATGGCCGAAGCCCACAGAATGGGGGGTAAGACGAATAAGGACTTTAAAAAAAAAAAAAAAAAACGACGAATATGGTGATTATCAAATTTAATAACATATATCTTGAGGTCTACACATCAATCACGATAGTACTAAATAAATTCATCCATCGGTTGGGTGATGGGTTGACCGTGTAAGGTGTGAAGCGCGATAGGAATACACAGACACGTGAATTCAATTAAAACAAATTTAATTTCGCGATTAATAATATATACAAATAAGTTCTTTGTGGATTCCCTCAGTCCAACTTCTCTTGTTGTCCGATTGTAACAATAAAACCCGCGCGATTCTTAACTAACTTAAACCTAAAAGGATAGAAAAGTATAAAAGTAGGAAGTGAGAAGAATTGATAGGATAGTGGGGTACCCTTGTTCTCGCTGAACTCCGATTCCGGCTGGTGGTTTATTCTGCGTATCTCTGGGTTCGTCAACGTTGTAAAAATACCTTTTAGGATAATTTCTTGTCAGTGTCTTTGACTCTACGGTCCGGATCCTCACCTCACGGCTCTCTATTCGGCCCTCGTAGAATTCCGTCTCACGAGCTCGCCGTTCTCGTCCGTGCTTCCTCGTGTCCGGCCGGAGAAAAAGTGACTCTTCGATGACCCAGATTTTACTCGTCCTCCACTCGAACTCTTTGTTCCACACGACCCCCTGGTGGGTGGGGAGTGGGAAGCCCGCGTTCCCAGAAGCCAGAACAATGGACAAAGGAAATTAGAAAGAAGGGTTAAGAAGGAGAGAAAATTATTAAAACTAATTAAATCTAAAATTCATATGTACAAAAATATGGCGTACAGCCACATACGCCCCATCGGAAAGGCTCAAAGTCCATGATGGAGTTTGTAGTAATCTACTCTCCTTTTCCGAAGGTGGTATCGACCCTCGCTTGCGGGAACAGCTTGATGCTCGTCATCCGATTCAAGGGGATTCTCTGGTGATGCATCGTCTTCTTGCCGCCTGATAGGTATCATCGGCTGTCTCCTGTACTGTAATGCAATCTCATCACCTCCATCATCATCAGACATATCCGGGGAATCATTGTTGTTGGGTCGGTAATGGTTTCGACCTTTATATACAGCATATGAATAATATGGTTTCAAACGATCGAAATGCACAATACAATTTTTCTTTCCATCACTACCACCCAACTCTGCGGTTACTGGACCTAAAATTCTCGTAATACGGAAAGGACCCGAATACTTAGGGGAAAATTTTCCGAACTTCCTACCCTGGTGCTTGCGTAACAGCCACACTCTCTCACCAACACTAAAGCCACGCCCTTTCCTTTTTATATTGCACCGCTCCCTATTCTTTAAGTTGTTTTGCCTGCTCCGTGAATAAGCCAAGTTACGAACAGTGTTCAATTTTTCTAACAGCTCCCTCCGATAATCATGCAAATTATGGTGGGCCGGCACGCCCGTCGGAAAGACCTGAGGTAACCTGGGGTCAAAACCGAAGAGAAGGAAGGCAGGGGATTCGCCGGTGGATGCATGAGTGGCGTTATTATAAGCAAACACTGCCTGAGCAAGATGCTCATCCCACTTCCCATTACTTCCTCTGGAGATCCGAGCTATAATACTACATATAGACTTATTAAACCGCTCACAAACCGAGTTCGCACACGGACGGTAAGCAGTAGTGATTTTATGTTTGATACGGAGTATGCCACATAATTCCTGAAACGTGGAAGAAGTGAAATTAGCCCCCCGGTCTGAGATAATAATTTCGGGGCAACCGTAACGGCATATCACATGCTGGAATATGGCGTCTGCTACGTTCTTTGCAGTCTGGTCCTTAATAGGAATTGCTTCAGAATACCTGGTGAAAACGTCAATGATAGATAGAATGTACCGATTTCCGCTGGGAGTAACCATGAGTGGGCCGACTATATCTATAGCTACCTTCTGAAAAGGGAAGCCAGCTAACTCTGTTTCTTGGAACGGCTCCTTTCCCTTGTGTAAATTAAACCTCTGACATGTCCTACACACCCTCACTACCGATCGGACTACCGATTGTAGACCCCGTATGTAGTAATGCCTGTCAACGGTATTACAAGTCTTCTCTATGCCCAAGTGCCCCCCAAGGCCCGACTCATGGAACGCTCTAACAACCTCTTCACCCATTTTCTGACCTACACATATCCGCTTCCAGTTATATAGGCCATATCTTCCCGGTTTAATGTGGACCAACACACCTCCTTCCAACTGGAATTCTGGCTGGACACCCTTTCCGGCAAGACCCTGATGCATGTTCCTTTGAGCCTTCGCAAGACCTAGTTTCATTTTTTTTAAAAAATCGTCTTCCATTTGTGATTCCACTACTCTATGGTGGAAACTGGGACTATGCACATCTAAACACTGGTTGACCAAGTTAGGTCTCTCTCCGCAACATATCGGGCGTGACAAAAGGTCGGCCACCGGATTGTGTTTACCCCTAACATGAGCTATCGTAACATCGTAATTCGTCAATTCTAAGGCCCATCTCATTAATCTGTCGTTGTGATTATTCATACTCCTCAAGTAAGATAAGGGCTTATGATCCGAATATACAGAAACTTCGTGACCTAGAACTATCGATTTGAAGTGCCGGAGAGAGAGAATAATCGCAAGGCACTCCTTCTCGATCGTTGAATACCTCAATTCCGGTCCCCTAAACTTCCTGCTATAATATCCGAGTGGGACCACGCCTTCATCCCGTTGCTGTCCCAAAACGGCACCTAGCCAACTATCAGAGGCATCGGTATATAGCACAAATGGAGAAGAGAAATCTGGGTGTGCCAAAAGGGGGGGGTTTGATAAAACTTCCTTGAACCTCATAAACTTGGACTGACAATTACTGTCCCAAACAAAATGTTTCCCTTTTTTTGTTAGTTCAGTCATGGGCAGCGCCATCTCGGAAAAATTGGGGATGAAATTGCGGAAAAAACCGACCATTCCGAGGAAACTGCGAACCTCTTTGACATTACGCGGGGTTCTACATTCCTTAATTGCTTCGACGTTGCCTGGGTCAGGGTATATACCATCACTACTAATGATGTGACCTAAATATTTAATTTCTCTAACACAAAATTTGCTTTTGGTAGGGTGGAGCTTCAGATTTGCCTTATGTAAGATCCCTATCACTTGATCAAGAAGTTTTAAATGCTCCTCCAGAGAAGGGGAAAAAAGGATGATATCATCCTGAAATACATAACATTTGTTTCCGATGAAGGGGGCGAGGAGACGTGACATACAATATTGAAAGAACCGACCGCTGTTCTTCCCCCCTTGTGGGATACGCGTTAATTGATATTTGGACCAAGGGGTAGTGAATGCAAATATATGCCTAACCTTGGGGTCAAGCGGGATCTGGAAGTAACCGGATTTGAGGTCTATTACGGAAAAGTATTTGCTACCATGGAAGGTCGTGAGTATTTCGTCCACCCTACTTAGCGGGAACACCTGTGGTTTCGTTATGTCATTAATCCTACGTAAGTCCAAAGTCATCCTGATTTCACCCGAGGTTTTCTTCACAATATGGATGGGGGAATTCCATTCCGAATGGCTTTCCTCTATGATGCCTGCCTTAAGATATGCATCAGTCAATTTTTTTAACTCGGCAAGGTAGCAATTCGGAATACGGTATTGACGGGTATTGATTACCCGGTTAGTGTCTATTTCAGGGCTGTGCATAAAAAGATCGGTGCCTTTCAAATCTTCGACCCCCTCCGAAAACAAACCGGGATACTTATCGAGGACGCGAGTCACCTGATTTTCGTCATTCGTTTTTGTAGTTCCTGGAGTTATGGCGGTGCCAACCAGAGTACTACTTAAGCAATCGAAATACATGATCGATGGGCGAGGACTATGGTTCAATACTCTAGCTTCACGACTGATGAATGTACATCCATCAATTATCAATGACGGGATTGAGTTGATGACATCCATCCCCAAGATCCCTTGGTATTCTAGCCTATCCGGGAATTCCATACAACAAAGGGAAGCGGGTATTATCTCATCCTTGTAGCTTATCGATCCCTTTAGGACTTCCTTACATGTGGAGATTGTGCCGTTGATACCTCTGATATGGGTGATCTCACCCCTTCTTGCAACCTGGAAGGACTTAGCCAATTTCGCGTTTTGAGTCAGCGCTATATCAACTAAAGACCTTTCCGCACCTGAGTCAATTAAGAATTTAATCTCTACCCCCACTACCCTGCCACATATTAATGGGAGTCCCCTCTCCGAACATGAAAATTCGGTCAGTTTAAAGATGAGGATGGGAACACGACACTGACCCTGATCAGGTTCCCGGACTAGTTTAAATCCTGACTATTTCTTTTGGGGCATTTCCTAGCCAAGTGATTTGGGCTATTGCAAACGAAACAAAGTCTGCTGTTAATATTAGGCGACTTAGTAGTCTGGGTCGAGTTTTCGGCCATCTTGGAAACTATTTCGAACAGGGTTTTCAACCCTTTTTCTAAATTGGCTAACCGATCCTCATCTTTTGGAGTCTTGTCAGGGTTTACTTCAGGACTAGTACATTCAGCACCCACTTCGCTTTGGGAGTTATAACAGACCGTTTTGAGGTCTCTAGGATTACTACATTCCTTTTCTAGCTCTTCCTCCCTTTCAGCGCATTCGAAAGCTTTCTCTAAGGTAGCAGGTTCCCTGCGACATACGTGACTTCGGATACTTATGTCTAATCCCCTGATGAACCTCTCCTTGATAATCTCATCTTTGAATGTCACGATATTTGGGTTACTCCGGATAGCCCTAGACATTATGGTTTTAGTCCTAATGATATACTCACTGACTAATTCCTTTCCTCCTTGCCTCAAATTTAGTAATTGATCGAGTAAGCCCCTTCCTTTCCCTTCGTGCTTCTGGAAACATTTAATTAGATCTTGCTCAATTTCCTTAAACGTTGGTGCAGGCGATTGCTCCAATAAACAAAAGAAAGTGTTTAACCCGTTTCATACATGTCTTCCAACTGGCATGTCATTCGGAAAATCATTTTGTTGTTAAATATTTAAAAAAACACTTCATTTTAATTGAAAAACAAATTTTTTTTTAATTTTTGTGAATGCACCAAAGTTGGTTCCTAAATGGCATCTTTCCCTTTGGATAGCCAACTTTACAGGGGTACAGGAGCCTGCAATGTTGGCTTGTCTGCATGACTCCCGTGTCGTGCTGGAAAGCTGCCATTTGTAGTTAGCGTCGCTTAGCGTTTAAAAATAATTTAAGAAATGAAACATAATACAACATAAAATGAAAATAAATTTAATGAAATAAAAGTAAAGTTATAAGTAACATAAATGAAAAAATAAAATATTTACAATGAAAAAAAAATATATTTACAATGAAAAAAAAATATTTACAAATATACATAATATACTATACTTTACATATTGTATAGTACATAGCTATAATCACAAAAAAATAAAAATGAAAAATATCAAAATAAAGAGATAAAAATATAAAAAAGTATAATGATAAAAAAAGCATACAAATCAGAATATAAAAATAATATAAATAAGCAATTTACACCAATACAAATTACACTTAAGTTGGAAATAATATTAAAAATTTTCTTTTGTGTGATAAATCTTAAAACAAGGGGCCGGACACATGGCCACCTGACATTGTTCACATTGATATCTTGTTTCTCGTCTAATTTTTTTTCCGTCCTTGTTCTTTTTACAACAGACAACACAACATCTAGTGGGAGCTACTTTTTTGTCGGTCGGCGGAATAAAGTCCGGGAAATGTTTTTCCGTAAGTCTTAACGGACCTGCAGTTCTCGTCCGACCATGTTTACTGGCCATCGTTACGGTGTGGTATGTGGTTATCAGTCGTTCTATTAGAGTCAGTCGAAATAGCATGTTTGGTTTCTGTCCACCATTTTTTTTATATAACACATAGGCATTATAAAGTGAAATGTCTAGTAACTGGAAAAATATTTTTTTGTAATACTTCTTCCCTCTTTTTCTTGCCACAGTATAATCATGGAGATGCTGATCTAAAAGGTCAACACCTCCCATAGTTTTGTTGTAGTGAACAACAACTTGTGGCTTCATTAGTACATTACCGGTACGCGTTTCTGTACTTACCATTGTAGCACTGTGGAAAGTAGAGAGGAAAGTGACTGTTCTCCTGTCATGCCATTTTTGTATCAGCACTTTACCTCTCTGCATTGCCACAGTCTCTCCTTTTTTTAATTTTTTTTTGTGTAATATTTTCGGTACATCTTTTCTTGTTGTTCGTAGTGTTCCACAACAATCTGTTTTGCGCGTTATTAGATAATCTGCTAATTGTGGGGAAGTATAATAATTATCCGTAGTTAGACAATATCCCTTGTCTAACAACGGGTCCAGTAATGATAGCACAACTTGTGACGTAAATAAAAAATGCCCGTATTTTTTATTTAGGCAAGTGCCTTTTCCTGTATAAATTAGAAAGTTGTGCAAATATCCAGTTTCCGATTCACATAACATAAAAAATTTGACACCGTAACGAGACCGTTTCTGAGGAATGTACTGCTTCCAGGAAAGACGGCCTTTGAATAATAGGAGGCTCTCGTCGATGCTGATATTTTGTTGCGGGGTATAATATTGGGAAAATTTTGAATTTAAATTATTTATTATCGGCCAAATCTTCCAAAGTTTTGGATTATCGTGTGTTTCGGGATTAAAATTGGTATTGTTTTCAAAATGTAAATTTTTTTTTATTTCCTCGTATCTTGTTCTTTTCATTAGTTTACCGAAAATTGGGGTTTCTATAAGTTTATTCCTGGACCAGTACATTTTCTCACTGGGTTTGTACAACAGTCCTTGCAATATACTAATCGTTAGAAATATATATATTTCTTCGACTGTCACTGGCTCCCACTGATCCCTTGATGACCGTGCCTGTTGCAATGCGAAGTTGTTCGTTTCGGTTACAATCATGTTTATTAATTCCAAATTAAAAAATAATAGAAAGTACGCTAAAGGGTCAAAATAATCCGCAAGGGTGAAATTGCATCCTGAACTTCCCCGAAAAGGAAATCGCGGAGGAGGTGGTGGAGGATCATCCATGTTTATTTCCACCCATTTTCTTATAGAGGTGTCGACTCCATCGTCGCTGTGATCTGATCCATCTTCACTGTGATCTGATAATCCATCTTCATCAATGCTGATGCAGCTGTCTGATTCACTCTCAGACATTGACAGTTCTTCGATGTCAAATTCCGAATCTGACATGCTGACAATAAAAAAATGATCTAAAACCCGTTATATATATCGAACGCGAAATAAAATAGTAATTATTATTATTTTCCAGGAATATTATATTTCTTATAAACTTACTTGAAAATAACAGGATGAATTTTATAGAGCTAGTTATTCTAACAAGTAAGATCGCACTAGAACAAAATGATAACGTGTCGTGTCTACTGAAGAGCAAGAACACTAGTGAGAATTTCTCGAAGCATTCGAAAGAAGAACAGAGACACCGAAATTCTAGGAATAAACACCTGACATTTATTGCAGTCATAAACTGTAACATTTGAGAACACCAGTATCGGAAGCTTTTGTACTTACAGTACAATACACATTTCCATTTGGCAAATTTTTATTACAAGTTCTGAGAATTGATAATTACATGAAGGTGTTTAGAAGTTCTTTCTAAATACTTATATGTGTAAAATATTTTACAGAAATATGAATAACTTATCACCATTTATGATTGTTGACTAAAACATATATATATTTACAAAAATTTATAAAATTCAAGATTTGAAAAAATCAAAAAAGTCATAAATTCATTTGAGAACCCTGATGGGGCCTAACTGCATCTTTAGAACTAAGACCAAAGATATCGCCACAGGCAGCGCTACACCCGTTATCGGGAACTTTTGTACTTACAGTACATTACACATTTCCATTTAGCAAATGCTTATTACAACTTCTTCATCTGAGAATTGATAATTACTTGCAGGTGTTTGGAAGTTCTTTCTAAATGCTTTTATACGTAAATAATTTTACAGAAATACGAATAACATATCACCGTTTATGATTGCTGACTACAATATATATATGTTTACAAAAATTTATAAAATTCAAGACTTGAAAAAATCAAAAAACTTTTTTGTATAAACATTCGATCAATCTGTTATGTTACGTAGACAGGTATATTTTCTCAAAAAAATCATGCAGCTTTCTAAACTGACGTAGCGATACAATATAGCTTATAGTTTACAACGCAACTAGTTTGGGGGGGCGGTTGAAGTTGTAAAAGTAGGTCAACACACATTTGTGCATGGATGGTGTATATATGATTTTGTTTATGTTATTTATACTATTATAATAACAGAGCACTATAATAAGCGATTATTACCTTATTATATGAACGACTATACATGTATTATTTTTTTATGTATTACGGAAGTACCACAATAAACCGGAATCACTTTGTTTTTTAGAAAAACTTGTGGCTGGATGATTCTGAAAAAACGTTTATAAACGTAAAATAGTATGAATATACATATAAATTTAATAAACTCGGGTAAAAATAAATGAGAGTAATGATTTATGATTGTTTGCATATGTTTATAGCTGACAAAGTCTCTCTGAGAAGGCATGGCTTTTTGCTTGAAAATTCCCACCCCACAAACCCGAATCGAAGCTTATTTGTCGAAGGATAGTCAATTAGCTATAATCTACCTAATACAGCTCAACAAGCATGTGAACGACGGTTTGTTTTATCCAATAAACAAAAGAAGGTTGTTCTATAGATATAACATAGGAAGGAGGAGTTTTGTACAAACTGTAATCAAGTCTGTAGCAATCTAAGTTTCTCATTTGCTTTCTTGTATGTGTCTTTTGACTGTCTCAACCAATAAATGTTTTGTCACCACCTCCGGACCATAAATATTTCGCGAAATACCGTCCTCTCCCATTGTAAAGCAATTAGAGATGAGGAGGCAGATTATTGGCTGATAAAATCGATAGTCAACTTCTTTTACACTGTAGTTGGTTACTTTCTGTCTATGTGGAAATTAGATCAACGAATCAGCCACCAGTGAAAACAGTGGAGCTCAAATTTCCACTAAGTGCCATCCCTCTCAGGCTAGTCTTTGAAATATCTAAACAATCGCTATAAAATTGCTTGTTTCTATCGTTTTTAGCTCTAATTAGCTAATTTATTGTTCTTAGAGAGTATTTAGGTGAGTAAACATTATTTTAGAACTGTGAAGTTATAAATTATTTGGGAAAGTGAACATTTTTTCTTGCTATTACATAATATGAGAAAATATGTAAACAATCGCATGCAAATTTGCATAGTATAGTCGATTATTTAAAAATCGTCGAAATATTATAAAAATAATGCTTCTTATACATTATCGCTAAGAAAACTTGTGTTGACTTCGACGCTCTGATGACTCATCCACTCCCCTCCTAGGAGAGTAATTATAGAAGTAGTGTGAAAAATGACAATAACTTCTCACTTGCTGAAGCTAGAAAGCTGTGGTTTTCAAAGAACACGTGCGTGAGTAATGAATTTACGATATTATAGCGATTTTCTATAAATAAATACAGTTTTTTTTTTTGAAACTTTAAAATTTTATTATTATAATTTTAAATTCGTGATAAACAAAATACAAAACTACAGTAAACTGTAATATGATTTTGCTAGAAAAGAAAAAAAGACTGAATGTAGCGCGAATTTGAAACGAGATAGCACATTTGAAACAATACTTGCACCCGTAAAAGTGCTTTTCCTGCAAAACATTGTATTTTTGATAAAAGAACACAGAGTTTTTATAAAAACTCTGTATATGAATATTTTTCACTAGCTTATTACCAGAGAAAGGTTTTTTTCTGTCCTACATTGCTTGAGCCGCACTACCCCCTGGAGTTTGTCATGAAGAGAGAAATAGTATATTGTAAACAATGATATTTTACACCATGAGGCTATACAAGGGCGCAGTTCGTTTATTACAAAAGAGAACATATTACTTTACATTATAAATGTAAAGTAATATCTAAATAATAAAATAAATAAATAAAATCTATTGATTTATTTTTATTTTATGATTTTTTCGAAAATGAAACATGTAAATATTATTGTAAATTTGTATATATGGATAAAATTACATCAAATGTGTTTAGATGAAAATAAAGTATAAAAATACTAACTGCAAGAAAATATTCAACAATCTGTACAGAACAATCGATATAGGAAGATAAGAAAAAATTAGGCTAGACAAGCGTGTTATTTTGATTTCCTCCATAATTGCTGGCAGGTGTTCCAAAGAACTTTTATTATAAAAGCTTTATTATGTGTATTTTTACACAAATACAAACAATTTCTTATATCACAATAATATTTATTCTATAAATATTCGTTTCTAGCTTTATATGCTGACATACAAGCTTTACAGAAAAATCTCACAAAAAATCAGAATAATTTATAATACACGATTTTACGAAATGATTTTCTAAAAAATTTTAGTTTAAAACTTTATTTATTTTATTATGTATTATTTAGAAACTTGTTATTTTTCTTATAAAACAAAACTGGCAAGAAGACACTTGACACAGGCTTCTTGCTAGCTTCACATATAGATACACAGCTGGATGACCTTGAGAACAGCTGATTGTAAACTTTCGCGGGATGTTCCCAAGATTGCCTGAAGGGGAGTAGGTTTTTCTACACGAGTCTGAACGAGTTACTGTAACTACTCGAATGTATTTCGTGATTTTTTAATAGTTTTTAGACTAGTTTCTTCTTATTACTTATATTATATGCTAAGTATAACCTCACATTATGTTTTTTTGTGTTTTACAGGAAAAACACCCAAAAATATTAAAAAAATTAATAATACACCAATTTATGAAATACATTTCTAAAAAAGTTTAGCAAAAAACTTTATTTCCTTTATTACATATTATTCAGAGACGAATTATCTTTCACAGAAAAAAAAATTGAAACGGATCACGTGACGCGCGCCGCTATTTTGTGTACATAGCTAAATGTCCTTGAGAACAGCTGTTTGTGAAAGCTAGCGGGATTTTCCCAAGTAAGCTTCAGGGGAAGATAGGTTTCTACACAGATGTGCATCAGTTACCGTATGCACATAAATACATCACGAGAATATCGGTGATTTGTGATGTTTCTATAGGAGGGGACCAAAAAATTGGTCAATAACAAAATCTTCTATTCGATGTATAATTTCAAACTTTGCTGATGTCATAGAAAACATCCAATAGAATACAAAATAAGCTTTTTCCGTAATATATCAGGCATAGGACGTTTACAAACGATTATTTAATACTTGCCCGAGATATCTCGAGTTATGGACCGCGCAGTTGCACGCGCAGCCCGAGATATCTCGGGTTATGGATTAATGGTTCACCTTTTAGTTTAGCTTGCAACGCAGCCACCTTAACCTCGTCCCCCATTGGGCTAACTTAGCCACATTATCAATGGTTCTAAATAGTTGATTTATATTTACCGTGTCGTTAGGCAAATTTGAGAAAGTGGGGATCATCCCTAAGAATCCAGTAACCACGAGTGGGGGGTTCTCACTGTGGCTTCCTGCCACCAAACTCATACTGGGAGTACCTTTGTCCTCCATATAACTTACAACGATAGCTGATAATCAGTACAGCTATACAGAGAATTGGATCAACGAGGAGGGAATCCTGTCGCGGACGCCAATGTAAGGTGTGAAGCGCGATAGGAATACACAGACACGTGAATTCAATTAAAACAAATTTAATTTCGCGATTAATAATATATACAAATAAGTTCTTTGTGGATTCCCTCAGTCCAACTTCTCTTGTTGTCCGATTGTAACAATAAAACCCGCGCGATTCTTAACTAACTTAAACCTAAAAGGATAGAAAAGTATAAAAGTAGGAAGTGAGAAGAATTGATAGGATAGTGGGGTACCCTTGTTCTCGCTGAACTCCGATTCCGGCTGGTGGTTTATTCTGCGTATCTCTGGGTTCGTCAACGTTGTAAAAATACCTTTTAGGATAATTTCTTGTCAGTGTCTTTGACTCTACGGTCCGGATCCTCACCTCACGGCTCTCTATTCGGCCCTCGTAGAATTCCGTCTCACGAGCTCGCCGTTCTCGTCCGTGCTTCCTCGTGTCCGGCCGGAGAAAAAGTGACTCTTCGATGACCCAGATTTTACTCGTCCTCCACTCGAACTCTTTGTTCCACACGACCCCCTGGTGGGTGGGGAGTGGGAAGCCCGCGTTCCCAGAAGCCAGAACAATGGACAAAGGAAATTAGAAAGAAGGGTTAAGAAGGAGAGAAAATTATTAAAACTAATTAAATCTAAAATTCATATGTACAAAAATATGGCGTACAGCCACAACCGAGTACAATTAACAATTTAAGCCTAATACTAAGCCTAATACTAAATATTAAAATTATGACTAAATATATTTACAAGGTTTACATGGATGGAACATACGCTGATCGGTTGGTGACAATCCTCCAACGAGTGTAGAACCTTATTCTCGGCCACGTGGTGACGGAAGTTGTGAATAGGAAATAAAATTCCACCAAATAAGAAAATAACTATATATCAGTATTAATCGTCTCTAAAAGATTATGTCTCATAACAGTCATGAGTCCACACAATGTTCTTGTCTCGATGACAATGGATTCCTTTTTTCTGTTAACTCACCACTCAGAACCTTGCTATTCAGAATTCCCCCCTCCTTACCTCCTTGTTCCTCCTCGTAGTATCCGTTGAAGTTCTCCTCGTGAAGACCAATCCAAAAAAAGAAAAGATAGCTCTAGCATGGTGCTCCCACAATTCATAGTCCGTGCCAATAAAAAGACACGTGAGCTATACATAACAAACATAGTCCAATCACGGCGAAATGATTAACGGTAAAACCCGGCACGTGACAACCAGAAATAAGTATAATAATACAAGTATGCGACTATAGGGTAAATCCTGATACGGAGTTTACCGAAAAAAAAAAAAAAATATTAGTGTCATAACACTACAAAATAAAATGCTGCAACTATGCTACCCTATTTTCATATCACTTGCCTTTTTCCTCCATGTACAGTAACATCTGAAACTTATTAACTTGTGAGGACATAGTGTGTAAAATATGTGAAAATAAATGTGAAGAAATAAAAGTTTTAAATTAAAAAATTACCAGGACGAATTCACATTTAGAAAAAATATATTTCTTGCTAGACTATACATACAAATGAGTCCAAATCCTT
Organism: Centruroides vittatus; assembly: GCF_030686945.1. Classification (NCBI taxonomy): domain Eukaryota; kingdom Metazoa; phylum Arthropoda; class Arachnida; order Scorpiones; family Buthidae; genus Centruroides; species Centruroides vittatus. Next base: position 2,114,369 of record NW_027122166.1, on the reverse strand, counting down.
CTGTCCTTTCACATGCTTGTAGAGGCAATAACAAATGTATGGCAGAACCAACCTTTTAAACATTTTTACATTTGATGGCAGACACATAGCCTACAATAAAAGGTCAGTTCTGCCGTAGATTTGTTATTGCCTCTACAAACATGTGAAAGGACAGAAGAATTTGGACTCATTTGTATGTATAGTCTAGCAAGAAATATATTTTTTCTAAATAAAAGTTTATTTAACAATGTAAAGGAGCTAAATCTACAAAGGCTTCTTTTCACTAAACAGGAAATGATGTCACAATTTTTAATCTCTTGTTTGCTTTAAACATGAAGAATAATAGTAATTATAATGCTAATAGTATGATAAAATAATAAAGTTACACATAAAAAACTAAACTAAACTAAAACTACAACTCCAAAGGTTCAAACCTACATCATCTAGTTCCAGTACCTAGTGTCTTATTCGCTTGGCTATTGCAGCTCTGAGACTTGAAACTTCTAAAAACTTATAAGCCGAACACTAAATTTTCAGAAGCCCAATTTTTGGAAACGCTTGAGAAGTGGGACTTATTATTTGGACAAGGCGCTGTTAATGTTTAAAGCTACACATTCACCAAGTTTCATTTGAATCAGCAACTCGAATGTCTGGCTCTCCCTTTGCTAGCAATAGGAATTATTTCTGAATAATTTTTTCACTTTTAAACCACTAAAAAGTGGTTTAAAAGTTTTTTGGATGAATAAACCAAAATGTTTGTCCTTCAAATCCAATGTTCACTTGAGTTCAAGAATTACTGAGAATTAAATCATCTCATTAATTCTTGAACTTGGATGAATATCGGATTTGGTTTCAAAGGACATTTCATTTTATTCATTTGAAAAATCCCTTTTAATGAATAATTCTGAATAACATATTTGATCACAATGTTTAAACAGTATTTCACAGGTTCTGTTGTGTCAAAATTTTTGTTTTAGTCTACTGAAAAAAGTCTCCAATCTGGAAATGCTGGGTGGCATTGCACAAAACTGCTTTTGGTTCTCGATGCCAGTTTCTACTTTTCTGTCAGTTCTAACCATTTGATGTCATGAAATCACTGGATGTGTGGTACATGGAACTCCCATTGTACAGAAGCTCAACATTTTGCTGTTTTTCCTGAAGTGTGATTTGTGATTCAATTTCACACTGAATGTCACAATAAATAATTGCTCATTAATGTTAGTTTTTGTTGGAATCAACCAGGGGCAGAATCAAATACTTTTTTAATTCTTTCTGCCCTTTGGGCACTAAGAGCATCTTTTAATAAATTCATCATGGGTTCAACTAAGTCCATAATGGGGTGGCTGGATAATGAAGGAATGAGCCTGGCATATCCAGGATGGCTCACCCCAGAAAATTCTTGGGTTTTTTGATTCATCTGGATTCATTTCCAAGTCTGTGACATAACTCTGTGATATTTATCTAGTATAGTTAAAGATAAAAAAAGAAAACTACTAAAACTTCTGCAAAATGGAAACCTGTCAAAATACAAAAAGTAATTCAGTACAATGCAATTCTTGGTTACACAAATTTTACTGTATTTTCCTATTTGTTGATGGATTTCTAACAAACGTCAAATAATTATTATTATTATTATAAAGAAATCAATACATATCATTTGTGTGTGTCATGTAATTATTTTAATATTTTATTATAACACTTAATATATTAAATATAAAATTTAGATTAATATTGCTTTTATTTAATTTTTCAGTTGGTTCGAACCATTTGTTATGCAGTGGTTGAATGAAAATGATGATGTTTCTTTAGAATACCTCAATAGTGCCTTCCTCCGTGATAAGAAGGATGGCGTAAGTATTTTATTTAATTTTTTTTTTTAAGTTTTTGTATAGAAATACAAAGTGGAATTAGTTTTAATTTTATGGGAAGTGATTTTGTTTTCTAATAAAATTTATTAGAAATGAACATTATTTATATTCTAATAATAATGAGCAAAGAAAATTTATTAATTATTACAATTAATTTCAATATTGCTAAGTTAAGAATATTTTAAAAAATACACAACAATTTCTATTTAAAAATAATAAAAATTTAATGGAAGATCTACAGATTTTCAAAATATAAAGTGATTTCAATAATATAACTTATATAATATGAAAATTGAATTATTATGTTTATTAACTCTTATGATGACAAACTTATTACACTAAAGTAATTTTAAATTTTAATATTTTTGTTATCTAAAGAGCTTTATAATGATAATTTTAATTAATAAAAATAAAACTAGAGTGAAAAATTCTATTAAAATAAGTAGAAAAACCAATAAAAATGAACAATGTCTTTATGACGTCATTCTTTTCTCACCATTGGAACAACAATAAAGTCATATGCTTCTGTAGTAGTTAAATACAGAAGCATATGACTTTATAAACTTTGCTATCGTTCTTGCTGTACAAGAAGGGTGATTAATGTGAATACATCACATTTTAGTCGTTTTTTTCCTATTTATTTTATAAACGATAATTTTATTTTCAAAAAAAAAAAATATATATGAACAAAACAGCCAGTTTATAAATGCTAATAAAATGTCTTATACAATATATTCCTTTTGGGGAAATAAGATTGTAAATACAAAGTATTTTTGAAGATTATTAAATTTTGAAATTGTTTATATGCATTAAAATATTACTAAGTGTTTCTAAAAATAGAAAATAATAATTGACATTAGATTTAATAAACACTATTTATAAGAGAATATGATTGATACGTATAAAACTTGTTTCAAACCTTTATAGTTCCAGCAAAGCTCAGAACATGCACTCTTCTCCAATTCTGTAGTGGATGTTTTTACACAGCTGACTCAGTGTTTTGATGTAATTAGCAAACTAGAATGTCCTGATCCTGAAATAGTGAAAAGATATATGAAAAGATTTGCCAAGGTATATATATTATATAGTATAATAATGATTGATATTTTTAAAATAATGACTATTTGAATTTTGATTAGTTAATTTATTTGTGTATTATGCTGTATGCAATACATATTATATATAAGTATACATACGCAACTTGTTTAATTATGATTGCTTAAACGGCTTTATTTGAATATTTTTGATGCAAATTATACAGATATTTTATTTAATCGCTGATCAAAAGTTATGAAAATATTTTTAAAATTTCCATGTATTGATTATGTAATAACTAAGTTTTTGAAAATTGAGAAATTTTTCAAAACCACTAATCACATAATAACTTCAAATTTTGGAAAATTTGAAATTATTATGTGATTAGTAGTTTTGGATTAGTGGTAATTTATTATGTGATTAGTGCTTTATTGTTGAAATACTAACAAATAATTCATATAAAATTCAATTACCTATGTTATGAGGGTAATCCAAAAAGTAAGGTCTCCTATTTTTAGAAATACAAAGAAAAGTTTATTTTCAATAATGTTTACATCATTTTAAAGCTTGAACATTTATCTATTTTTTTACATAATCGTCATTTCAGTTGATTCGTTTTTGTAGACGCTGTGGCTGTTTTTGTATGCCTGTGTCACACCAGCCCACCACCATGTCGCAGGACCCATCTTGCACACACCTTCCACTATTGCAAGTTTTCCATTAAAATCCTATGAATGGTGCTTCAGGGAACTCCAGGAACCAAAATGCAGAGATCATCCAGAGTGATCATGCGTGAAGCAAACCATGCGTGAAGATCAACGGATTTTCACCATGGTTTGCTCAACCTTTGTGACTGTCATCAGAAACTGATGGTCTTCCACTTCTTTCTTCATTGTGAATTTCAATATGACCAGCTGCAAACTCCCTACACTACTTGCAGACGCTTTTGACATCCATGCACAACTTGCCATACACTTCTGTCAAATGGCGAATTTCTATCAGTTTAACACAACATGGCGGTGAGCTGGTATGACATGGGCAAACAAAAATTGCCACAGCACCTACAAAAATGCATTGACCAAAATAGTTATTATGTAGAAAAATAAATAAATATTCAAGCTTTAAAATGTTGTAAACATTATTGAAAATAAACGTTTTTTTGTATTTCTAAAAAATAGGAGACCTTACTTTTGGGATTACCCTCGTATTTAGGTATACTGTTATTTATAATGTAAAATATTGCAATATATTACTAATTTTGTAGAAAAACTAAATCATTATAAAAGATTATATATACATAACTAATATTTTTATAGTTTCATCTATTCTTTATAACTGTTTTTTGTAAAATCTAGCAGTAAATTTTGGATAAACTGTTATAGGAATAGATTGAACAACTATAGAAATACACTAAAAATAATTTAACTGTATCACTATCATTATAAACAATACTAAAGATATTAAATAGTTTTCATATATAGTACAGAACTCTTGCTAATCCAGCACCATGGTTACCTGGCTTATCCCCAGCCTATGCACTTTGCTTCTATGAAAAAGTTAGTGATGTCAGCATATCATATATTATTTTCTCACATGCTCCAAAAAGAATTGGTAGCAAAGGGTGATAGATTGTGCCATTCATTAGCTTTAGACCAGTACACTTTCAGTAATCCAGTACTTCCACTAACATAGCACCCCTCAAGGAATTGCCAGACTATGAAGAGTCTAGTGTATATTTATTTTATACTGCATGCCTTATATCAGGGGTGTCAAACTCAAACTACTTAAGTGCCAATTTTTTGTCTGGAGCATGACAGTGGCCCAGATGTTTTTAGCTTTTGTAGCCAAAAATTTTCTAAAAAGTAGCCCAAAAGTAGCCAACTCAAAAAACACTTTTTTTAATAATTTGAGATGTGACAATAAATTAAAAAAAAAAAACACCATTTGTACTTTTCCAGCAATAACTTTAATCACAGAACAAACATTTTTGGCCAGTTTACAGACCTGAAGCAAGTCTGTAAACTGATCCAAAAATAAGGATTGCAAAACTCAAAGTGCAAGAATAAACTGTAATTACTAATATTTTGAAAACACTCATTTTATATGCAAAATAGTGTGAATTATGTAATAATTGATCTTGCGAAGACGGACTTTAATTTGAAATTTAAAAGATGAAATAGAGAAAACATAATGTAAACAAAAAATTAAACATAAAAATAAATCAAATAAAATAAATAACTCTAAGTAATATGAATAAATAAAAATACAGTAGAGCATCGTTTATCTGAAAGCCGGTCAACCAAAAGCTTTCCAGTTGGACTGTGTCATGCTGAATCGAACGTTTTTGATACTAGATTAACTTCTAAAGTATAATTATTTTTGTTTTTATATTTTTCAATATATTTATTTTGTTTGTACAAAACAAAGAAATAATTTTTAATGATACAATAGCCTCGATTATTGTTATAAAAATTTTGGTTAGGTTTAAAATCGACGAAAATTCAACACAAAACGACATGCAATGGAGAAAACTTTCAACAATGGATAGGTTAATATATTTTTTCGTACATAATCGGTTATCCGAAAAATCAGTTATCCAAACAACCCCAGTCCCGAATTGATTTGGATAAATGACGCTCTACTGTAAAAACAATAACAATAATAATAATAATTATTGAGTTCAAACGATTTTGTTTATTAAGTGTTATTTGTTTAAGTACAAAATATCACATTTTCTTAGGTATCAAGATAATAAAATATAAACAAATAACATTATTGATTTCATGTCACGGGCCATATCTTTGACATACCTGCCTTATATCAAGAAAATATTTTTGATGTTTTATTTATATTTTGAAATCATCACATTCCAATCAGTTGGCTTTCTTTCATTTTAATTTACTTTTTGCCATTTAGTTTCTTATAAAAAAAACATATACAACTGATCTGTTAAATATAATTAATAAATAAAAATGCATAATTTGTAATACACCAAACTCATGAATATCCATACATTGTCAAAATATTAGAATTACTGTAAAATGACAAAGTATCATAAGCAATAGTCAGCTTTTTGATAGAAAACATGAAAAAATCACACATGTACATTATAAACAGCAGATTTGAAGAAAATATCCTACTACTACTAATTTGGAAATTATAAGAATTATACATATAAATGTAAGATTTAAATTTCAGCTTATGAAACTTGAGACTCACACTTGCATCATGTTATAATGGAGTTGAGCTGTATAAATGCTGCAGTTCATTTAAACCCTCGGATAGTTTTTTTTAATAGTTTAGAGGACTATTTTGGATTATTCACATTTTCTGGTTTTTCATTCACACATTAGCACAGATAATCAGGAGTTAGGTGTATAAAGATATTTACAGGAAATCTTTGTTAATTCGAACTTGGGTAGTTTGAAATCCTGTTAGTTCATAACTGAACTTTTGTCCCAGCTGGGAATATAGAGATGTACTGTACATATTAAGGAATTCAATTAGTTGTAACCACAACAATAGACCAAGTCCAAGTTATAACACATATGACAGTTTGGACAGAATTTTTTCTGTCCAAACTGTCATATGTGTACAACTGTCCAAACTGTCATATGTGTTAACTCATTTGTTTAGATCGAAATGCCTTCATGATGTAAGGGAACAATAGACCAAGAACAACTCTAATCTGGTCAATATGGCTTTGCTTTTACACTAACACATTTTTGGGTGTCATCTTACCCATAGACTACCTTATTTTTCCCTCTTATCTCAAAATATGGTTGGGTATTGGGATTGCAACATTGGGCTACAAATAGCAGATTGAGATATTTTTAGGGCTCTAGGCTAGATAATTTGAAACTCTAATCTGATAAATTTTGAAGTCACAATTATTTCATATCTTGAATTTTGAACTAATGAGGATTTCCTGTAATAGTTCCACAGTTTTTAAATCTAGATTTTATTTATTGAAAGTTATATAATTAATTTTTTTTTTTACTCAAAATCAAACACAAGCTGGAAAAAAGAGGTATTACTTGGTCTATTGTTGTGGTTATAACTTGTAATAGCTATTCTATATGAATTGCATGTCAAATCATTTAAATAGGAAAAAGGCAGTTGCCATGGGATAAATTTATTGGCAATTTGAAAACCAATGCAATATACTATCAATAGAAATGAAAACTTTTATTTGAATAAAAAAAAACTACTAACTTTCTGAATTTTTGTTTTAATCTAGATAGATAATACACTATACTTTTTTAATTCAGAGGAGTAAATTTAATTAGGAATTATTTACAATTAGAATTATATTGTTGGATTTTAACTCTACATGAAATTTAACTTTGAATTCTGAAATATATAAAATATTAATTTACTTATGTATGTATAGTTGTACAGACTTTCTAAATGAGTGGAATAAATATGTCTTTGATAAATTTCTAAATATATATTTTATTAATATTATTCACATAATGATGCCAAGTTTTCAGATGTTTCAGTTAATCTGAATGAAAATATTTATTATTACTGTTTACATGTTCAGTGTAGATAAAGCATATCTACATATATATATACAGGGTGATTCAGAACTCATGGGACAAACTTTAAGAAGTGGTAGAGCACACGACAAAAAATATTTTTTGTATAGGAAAATATGGGTGTAAGTGACACATGAAAGAAAACATAAATTGTTTACTTATAGCATTGTTGACAAGTGCATCTTTATAGCAATGTTTACAATAATTGCTCAAAATTGTGTCAAACTTCTTATGGGGACATCTGAAGGCTCTTGTTTACGAGAATTTAGTTGACTCTGTTGAGGATGTCGTCACTTGAATATCCATTGCAGCTGCACGTATGAGAGAAATACCTGGCATCTTTGAAACTGTATGCCAATTACTCCATCAAGCTGCCAAGCAATACATGCTTGGCAGCTTGATGGAGGATGTACTGTTGGTGGATGCAATTTTGAGCAATTATTGTAAACATTGTTGTAAAGATGCAATTGTCAACGATGCTATGAGTAAACAATTTATGTTTCCTTTCATGTGTTATTTCTTGCATTTGTGCCTCAATGTGTCATTTGCACCCTTATTTTCCTATACAAAAAATAGTTTTTGTCATGTGCTCGACCACTTCTTAAAGTTTGTCCATGAGTTCTGAATCACTATATATAGATATTTATTTATTTGTTTGTTTATTTAAATTGAAAATTTATTTTAAGGCTTTGTTAAAATCTTTTTCCTTAGTTTTCTATGTGCCAAAATTTTTAATGTATTTGATTAATATTTATATGTTAAACTAATTAACTAACAAATTCTTTTGACCTGACAATAGAATTTGTTAAGGAGTGCTCTTGTTCACTAGACTAAGTTTGAATTCCATTTTAGAAAAACTACACAACAAATGAGACTGGAAAGTAATACTAATAAAAACTTCATTGAACTTATTCAAAAGTTTTATTTTTTATTAGAAATACATTAACATTTCAAAACGCATTCCATTTAACGTAGACCCGAGGAAGATCTTGTATAGATCAAAAACATTTGTCTTTAAACATTTGATTAACATTAAACAGTACTGGAAACAAAAAAAGGCTCTAAATTGAATGAAGTTTTTATTAAAATTCCATTTTGCCATGAATATTTGTATATCAGATTTTAATGATTATTATTTTATTGCAAGTCAATGCAGCCACAGTGATATATAGCATTTTTTCGTGTAATTTAAATATATAAAAATAGAATAATACAAAAAAGAAATAATTTTTTGATTTCAATTGAATCTGAGCTATCAATAAATTAAGTGACAAATAATATAAATAATTTTAGAAAATAATTTAATAAAAAGTAATCTTATCTTTATATGTTTAAAAAAATTATTATTTTTCTAGACGATAGTGAAAGTTCTGACTGCATATGCTGATATTGTTAAGAGAGAATTTCAAAATTATGTCAGTCAAGAGAAAACGGTAAGATACATTTGTTAAAATAATATATTTAATATATGATTATTGTTATTATTTCGGATAATTTCAAATTAAAATGCTTTAATGTATTTCTATGCCATACTCTAAATCATGGTCTTTCTGACCTCACTGACCACTAAATTCACAATTTTGAATTCCGTGGACCACTATCATGAATTTTTTTAAACGATACAAAATCTGTAGAATAATGATCATAAAAGTTCAATTTTACTATATTAATATGAAACTCGTTTGTTTAATTACCAATTAATGCAAGCCTAAAGTTTGTTACTGCTTGACAATTGCACTCTCATTGTTTATTGTTCATTATTTATTGATAATAGTCATTTTGTATTTGGTTTTATATTCAAATAAAAAACCCTTCAATAAGTGAAAAAAGCAACTAAACATTTTGCATTTCTTTGTAATACTTTGCATAACCTTCTGTTGATCAATGCCCAAATTTCTCCGCGGACCATCAATAATGGTCCATGGACCACCAGCTGCCAACCACTGGTCTAAATTATGTACATAGATGTATTACATAACAAACTTTCTGACATTAAGCATTCGGTTTTGATGGATTAATGCATTACTGTATTATAGTTTATAATACATTCAATGAGAGAATAAAAATTCAGTCATTTTGTATGATTGGTTGGTCACTTTAGTAAACAGAAACACATGACATGATAATTGTTGTATGTTTGTCTTATTAGTAGCTTAAATTTATTACTTTTTAAAATAAAAATAACAAAATAAGTTTATTTATTTATCAAAATTTATAATTATAAAGAGTTTTTAACACTATTTTAAGATTTCTTGTCATTAATTTTATACTGTGTCTCTCAACAAAACATGTGGCTAATATTTTTAATATTTTGGCCTTTATTATATTATATTTTTATTGACATAATCAACTCTTTTGGTTTATTTCATCAAATGCAGCAAATGAGAATTAAACTTCAGCAAAATATTTTATTATTATTCAGAATATGCAATTGTTTTATTGAATTGATGACCCTTTGTTTTAGTTTTGAAAAGAATTGTTATAGTAGTCCTTAAAAGGATTTTTTAAATTATGCACAGCCAAATTGGGGTATTTCAGAAATTTGTTTTTCTAAGATGATTTTCATTACTGCTGGTATCTGAATTTCCAGAAATGTTGTTGGTAATTGTTTGATGTATTCTTCAATTAAGTGGTTTGATTCTCAATATAATTGTTCAATATTCAAAATAATATGCTTAACTACTTTTTCTAATTACATGCTGTAACATTATTGATGGCAGATGATGATAGTTCATCTATATCAGAAGTTTAAAAGATGCATTTTTTTTCTTTAACTGATTTTTTTTGCTTGTGCCCAAATTAATTTAATTTGATTTAAATCAGAATGGTAGTGAGGTAAATGTAAAACATTTATCTATGTGCAATAATTTCTGATTTTTTTATGTAAAATTTCCTGTTATCTATTTTATTATATTTTAAATTAAGCTTTTTGTTAAAATATGATGCAATGAAGTTCTATTTTCCATAAACAAAATGTTTTCACATAAATTTTCTTTAACAGAAGAAAGTATTGGTCTTTCTTAAATTTTTCCAAAATTATAGACAAGTAACTGATAAGTCAAAATCATCCAAATCTATAACAGAAGCACTCCATGAGTCCATGGTCATTTCTTTCCAAGTGTAGAAAATGTCAGTGATGAAGTAGGCTTGTCAATTTTTACAGCCAGGGCAATGGTGACATTCTCTCCTTCAGTGGAAATCTTTCTGATTATTGATACAGATACATCAGTAGCTTTTGATGTTACATTAAGAATATCAAAACATGATCAGTTTTGACAATTAAAATAATTATACATCTTAAATGTGATAATCCTGGTTTGACTGTGTAATGTTTTGTCTTGCTTAGCTACAACATTATTATTGTGCTGCTATTTGAAAAAATACTAGATCTATAAATTCCCACTGTCATCCATCTGTCTGTCTTTTTAGTTATCATTTCCCAAACTAAGGCATGATATCATACTATCTTTTTAATTTATACTGTTAAAATCTGTTTTATTTTAATTTTAATAACATTTGTATAACATTCAAAATATTATTAAACAACTTTCAAGTAAAAAGAGAATAATAAAGTAAATGTTCAGGTTTCATTTTCTAAATATTTTTTAGACATTTGATAGAGAATTACAGTATCCTATTGGATAACTTGGACTTTGCAATCCATTAGCTCCTTAACATCTAATGCATTTTTTCCTTTGTTAACCAGACTATAAATGCTTTTGGACATTTATTCGTCCATCATTAATGTCAAAATAGTGATATTATGAATATGAAGTGTGATCCTGATTATATAATAAATTTTTATTATAATTTTAAATAAAATATTTATTAAGAAATAATAATAAACTTAACAGAAGTCATTGATATATAAATCCTAAATAAGAATTAGTTTTAAAAAATTATATTTTCATTAATATTTGGCTAAATTTTATTTATTATAGGCTTGTATATTAATGAATAATATCCAGCAGTTAAGAGTACAACTAGAGAAAATGTTTGAATCAATGGGAGGTGAAAAGGTTAGTTCAGTTTATAAATTGTCATACAAGTTCCACAGAGTTCTAAGTACACTTTTAATCAAAAATGAGAATTATTTTTACCATCTTAGGTAAAAATAATTCTATATTTTTCAGTATTAAAGGAATTTCTATTGACTGACAAATTGTACTAAAGGACTAATTTCATGTAGTTCTAAGTGATACTAATGGGTTGTATTAAAAGTTACAAGATTCTGAGTACTGTTTTCACATGAATAGATGAATACCAGGATAAAGAATACATGAAAGCATTGTTAAATAAATATCATAAAGCACAATGTTAATGGACCAAATAATGTTTTTCTTTTGGGACGATTATTATATAGATATCTTTTGCTCTCAGTTATACCTACTGATTTTTGTTCACTATTATACTTTGTTAATTTCTGTTTTATTTAATTAAATAATAAAAACTTTAAAAAGCTTAATTCATATATTATTTGTTAAAGGACAGTATTACAGTGTTGCATGGTTCTAAGTACAGTACATACATAGTACCTTACAAATCACCCTATAACTTTTTCAGTTCTAAAATATAGGAAGGTTGTTTACTATAAATCTTTCCAGAATAGAATGTCCACTTACAAACTGTCAAAATATAAATCACACAAATCTTTATATTAAACAAAACAATAAAAATTGCTCTCTCATAAAATTTTACAAATTTTACAGTATATGGGACCCTGTGGAACTCACACAATGAAATATTGTTGTTCTGAACTTAAAGCTCAATTTACATGAAGTAAACTCAAGAAGATACAAAAGTAACTGCCAAAGCTTGTGAGCATGCACATTTGAAAAGATCTTATACGTATTTAGTGAGAAGTCTCTTAAAAATAAATAAATTTCCAAGAAAACTGATCTTTGAAATATTTTAATTTTAATTTTATATGCTCTACTACATAAAAAAAGTATTTAATATAATTGAAGCATAGTGATGCTTTATATCCTATTTTCAACAAATTTTCAATACCTTTAAAATAATTTATTAATTACTTGATGAGTATTTGTAAGTATCCCTCTCCTAATTCTCTTTTGTATGTTTATATTTGCAGATTTTCACATTTTCTCAATTAACAGTAAACTTATTGATTGAACTATTTGATACAAATTTAACATCCATTGTGCAACTACCATATTTTAAAATTCACATATCGTTATGAGTCATATTGTATATGTCACATAATGATTTAAGCTAATTAGTCTGCCATACATTTGCAGCTGTAAAAATTTATTTTTTCTGATTCTCCACAACATGATCATGCATATATGGACATGTGTCACAAAGTGGAAATGTGATCATTTAAATAATGCGTGTCATGAGTGACAGTTTAGCACAACTGATGTCAGCTGCTCACACTTCATCTAAATTGGGCTTAATATTTATATTGAATACAAGATAGTCCCTCAACAATTATGATTTCATATAACAAATATAGATTTCATATATTTTTGATAAACAAAAATTTAATATTTTCGTTCATTAATAATTATAAAGCATTTATATTGTTTCTAATGTTATGTATAATTGTTATAGTTGGAATCTGATGCTGCTACAATATTGAAAGAATTGCAACAGTCCTTAAACACTGTACTTGATGACTTAAGTGTTGTTTTTGCTCAAAGGTAATGTAAACTTATGCTATTTGTATTATTGTATTATTCTGTATTATTATATCATTAATATTGCAATATATTTGCAATTTTTAGCCTGGAAGGTACTATAAAACAAAGTATGCAGGAATTAAGTGCATTACTTGCAGCCGTGAAAGGCACTGGCCAAGTATCCATGAATCAGCAGTCTCAGCGCAACGAAGTCATTGCAGAAGCTGATCATATTTTGCATCCATTGATGGATATTTTAGATGGAAAACTGTCCATGTTTGCCCACGAATGTGAACGTACAGTTCTGAAACGTTTGTTGAAAGTATGTTATAATTTTTATTTTTATAACTTTAAATTAATACTGGAATTTTGTTTACATAATATTATAAACAATTAACTGCAGGAATTGTGGAAGATAGTAATTCACACTATGGAAAAAACGGTTGTGTTGCCTCCAATTTCAGAAAAGAATGTAAGTATATTTGACAGTTACTGTTATAACAAAACATTAAAAATATATAACTAGCTAGATTTTAGTTATGTAAAAGTTGTATAGCTACAATTTTTTACATATTAAAAGACCATAACAACATTAAAATTATTCTAATTTTGCCATTTCTAAAGCTGCTATAAAATGCAGAATATTTTTTCTTAAATATTTTTATATTATTTATTATTCACATAATTTCATTATAGTATTATTATTTTTTTTAATATTATCATTGGAAAGCAAATTCCAAAATCATCAAAAAATTTTTCAAACTTTTATTTATTTATGTGATATTTTTGCAAAATAATGAGCTTCAAGTATTTTGATGAGGAAAAAAATTACTCTTATTTTTCTTTTATATTATATTTTTATGAAAGTAAATGATATTCAAAATAGACTTACAGTTACTGAAATCACCAAAATTTTCAAAAGTTTTTCATTTCAAAAATGTAAATACTGTTTTTCACAATCAAAATTATTTTGTCTAATGTACGTAAGCTGTTTTTTTTTCAAGCTTCAATGGTCCATAAAAAAAAAGACAAGTGTAAATAACAAAATGAATTTATTACCAAAACTTAGATACAAATATGGTTACTTTTTGATATAATCACCGTGAAGATTGAGACATTTGTGGACGAGCTTTTCCATCCACTTGTCATAGAATGTTCCCACCAACAACTTGAGATGGGCCCTTACATTGTTTTGAAAATCATCATTAGTCTCGAACCTCTGCCCTCCTAGCCACTTTTTCTGTTCAGAAAAGAGGTGGAAGTCGCTCAACACTAAATTGGAGCTATACGCTGGGTGTTTAAAGGTGGTGAAGACTTCCACCTTTAGACTTCCACCCAGCTTAAAAACTTTATAATGTGTGAAGACTTCCACTTTTTTTCTGAACTGAAAACGTGGTTAGCAGGGCAGAGTTTTGAGACTAATGAACTAATGATGATCTTAAAAACAATGTTGTTAAGGCCATCTCAATTCATTGGCAACAACATTCTATGAGAAGAGAATGGAAACGATATGACATAGATATGACGTCCACAGATATGACAAATTCCTCAATCTTCACAGTGATTGTCAAAAAGTAACCATGTTTGTACTTAACTTTTGGTAATAAATTCATTTTGTTATATACACTTGTCTTTGTTTTATGGACCATCAGAGCTTGAAAAAAAAACAGCCCTCATATATACTTGAAAAAAAATATTTTATTTTATTTCAAAATAACATTAGAAGAATATTTTGTTTTAATTTTACCAACTTCGTACCAAAAATAATACAAAATTGAACTGAATTTGTGTGTGAAATGTTTTCAGTTGGCTTTTAATGGTTTTTCAGGACATTATTATAAACAAAACATAATAAATATGCACATTCACTTACCTTTTTTAAAAAAAATTATTTAGCTTCAGTCAACTTCTTCCAATAATTATTCATTAAGAAACCTATTCATATATTTAGACATATATCACAATCAAATCTTTCAGGGAGGATTTACTCTCTTTTTGTATATCATTTATCTTTTTTCAAAAACAGAATTAACTTCTATCCTGAATGGATTTTTAGTTGATAGATATAATCAGCCATATTTTTTAAATAATTTATTCATATTATATTCATTTATGTGTAAATTGATCAGAATTTGGTAATGCACAGAAATTGTGTAAAAATATGGCTAAACATGTCTTCAAAAGTTCCTAAGAAAGCATTTGATACTAAGCTGTCAAATTTAATGCCAAAAGGCAGTCTTTTAATTCATTTTATTAAACCTATCTATCAATTGAAGATCTATTAAGGAATGAAGTCAGTGCTGGTTTTGAAAAAAGGAAAATATTGATGAATCAACAAACACCTGATACTGAGAAATGTTTATTAAACAAACATTAACGTTTTCGACCCAATATGATAGACCATCTTCAGATGCAACTGAAATTCGAACATATTTTAACTTAACATTTAAACGGCAGAACATTTGAACACTTTTACATTTAAATTCAAAACAAAATACTAGCTAAATTAACAAATAAATAATAAAACAAAATATACTAAAAGAACTAATACAATAATGATGTAAATAATATAAAATAAAATAAATACACAAAAAATACTTCTAAGTATAAAGGCAGGTGCAGGCTAAGAATTTTTGTGTTTTAGTTTTTCTTTTATGTAGAATTTCCATGCGGAAGCTAGTCACTCCACATCCCTGGCTTTAATACAACCATCCTTTAATTTACTTTAATAGATTTTGATTTTTTCTTTGTGCATTGATAATGTTGAGGAATGCATAGCCCTGAGGATAGTCGCTTCATTCCATTTAATCACAGAGTCCTCTGCTTGTGCCATAGAGGATAATACTGTGTTGCAGTGCCCTTTATTAATGTCATATTTGTGCTCCTTAAGTCTGATAGCTAAATTCCTTATGACCCCAATATAGTCTTTCTTAATTCCTAATTCCTGATTTTCAAATGGAATTTCGTATACGCCTGTTTTTTCTTTTTTTTCAATCATGTCTTTATCATTTCTTAAAATACTGTATAAATTAGGTGCTCTTTTGAGTGTCTAATTTATACAGATATAAAGGAGGCAATATAATAAGAACCCAAGCAAATCAGTTTAAAATTTCCAAGTTCACTTATAATTGAAACATCAAGAACATCATGAAACAAGTATCAGACAAAAAACACTCAAAAATAGTTTTCAAAAGGGTACCTAATTTTACAGTATTTTAAGAAATGATAAAGACATGATTGAAAAAGAAGAAAAAACAGGCGTATACGAAATTCCATTTGAAAATCAGGAATTAGGAATTAAGAAAGACTATAAACGTTGTGAAAAGTTCACTGAGTTCAGCGTTATATGCACATTTGCTTGTCGCAAGTACTTTCGACGAACCTTACTGTCGTCGTCTTCAGGCGAGTGCATAAATTTGCCGAATAACTTTAAAAAGAACAAATCCGATGCAGAATAGAACACATAAAGCTTTACCAAAGCCGTTACGAATGTAACGCAAAAATTCAAAAACATTCGAAAGCCGATCGAGCATCTGGTTCTGTGACTAGTGAGGCCGCGCATGCGCAGACCCGCGCTCACGCTAATCGTATATTAGATAACGCTAAAACGCGCTTAAATGCTTGAATAACATGACCCAAATATTGGGCAGATCAAGAGTGGGAGTGTTGCATGCTTCTAGCGTGGTGGTAAGTAGGGATTCCCAGATGAAAACTATTTTTCTATCATTGCAGCACTTGAGCATATGCGTTTGCGACCATAGCGGATTGTAACCCTGTTCGAGAGCCTTTTTTGCCAGCTCTGTGGTGTGCCTACCCCTCATTACATTGTCTTGGTGCTCAGCAAGGTGGCTGGCAAGCATTCTGGTGGTGGCCCCGATATATCGTGTGCTTACTCCTGTTGCTAGATTTTCCAGTGGGACAGCATAGACCCCTGACTTCTCGAGCGTGGAGAGCTTAGTTATGCTCAAGTGCTGCAATGATAGAAAAATAGTTTTCATCTGGGAATCCCTACTTACCACCACGCTAGAAGCATGCAACACTCCCACTCTTGATCTGCCCAATATTTGGGTCATGTTATTTAAGCGTTTAAGCGCGTTTTAGCGTGAGCGCGGGTCTGCGCATGCACGGCCTCACTAGTTGCGGAGCCAGATGCTCGATCGGCTTTCGAATGTTTTTGAATTTTTGCTTTACATTCGTAACGGCTTTGGTAAAGCTTTATGCGTTCTATTCTGCATCGGATTTGTTCTTTTTAAAGTTTTTCGGCAAATTTATGCACTCGCCTGAAGACGACGACAGTAAGGTTCGTCGAAGTACTTGCGACAAGCAAATGTGGATATAACGCTGAACTCAGTGAACTTTTCGCAACGTTTATACGGTGTTTGGCGTGAATATTGTCGTACCAACATTTAAGAAAGACTATATTGGGGTCATAAGGAATTTAGCTATCAGACTTAAGGAGCACAAATATGACATTAATAAAGGGCACTGCAACACAGTATTATCCTCTATGGCACAAGCAGAGGACTCTGTGATTAAATGGAATGAAGCGACTATCCTCAGGGCTATGCATTCCTCAACATTATCAATGCACAAAGAAAAAATCAAAATCTATTAAAGTAAATTAAAGGATGGTTGTATTAATGCCAGGGATGTGGATTGACTAGCTTCCGCATGGAAATTCTACATAAAAGAAAAGCTAAAACACAACAATTCTTAGCCTGCACCTGCCTTTATACTTAGAAGTATTTTTTGTGCATTTATTTTATTTTATATTATTTACATCATTATTGTATTAGTTCATTTAGTATATTTTGTTTTATTTTATTATAAAGATAAAGAAGTTATATCAACTAATGACAATTTTTATATATTAAAATACAATAAATAAGCACATTCATTTTTTATATATATACACATTTACATATAACCAATTATATATTATTTTTCAAAATTAAAACAAATGAAGTGGAAGAGTTTTCTAAAAGCATTTTAAAAAAATAAATCTTATAAGATATGTATCAATATTAATATGATTCTGCAATTTTTGAAAGTACAGTAGAGCGTCGTTTATCCAAATCAATTGGGGACTGAGGTTGTTCAGATAACTGATTTTTTTGGATAACCAATTATGTACAAAAAAATATATTAACCTATCTGATGTTGAAATTTTTCTTTGTTGCGTGTCGCTTCGTGTTGAATTTTCGTCAATTTTAAGCCTAACGAAAATTTTTATAATAATAATCGAGGTTATTGTATCGTTAAAAATTATTTCTTTGTTTTGTACAAACAAAATAAATATATTGAAAAATATAAAAACAAAAAAAAAATATACTTTAGAAGTTAATCTAGTATCAAAAACATTTGATTCAGCACGACACAGTCTGACTGGAAAGCTTTCAGTTAACTGACGTTTCAGTTAACTGGCTTTTGGATAAACGACGCTCTACTGTATTTAAATTTTCCAGTAAAGAAAGAAGCATTTTAGAATTTTAGGAAGATTAATATTAATGTCTTGTGTAATGCATTTCCTAATGTTTAATATTCAAGTAGTGTTTTTATTTTGCAATTTTTAAAATACATTTTTTTTTTAAATTTCAAAAATAGATAAGTTGGCAATTAGAAAGTTTTAAGTGTTGTAGAAAATAGTTAGGATTTTCTCTCTTTTTTTTCATGACAATATTTTTTCTTCAACATTCATTATTCATATTTTATTAAACATAATTTTTTTCTCAATGATTTTTGGAACTGGAATTATTTCATTGATTTTAAAATTAAAAATGAATTGTAAATATTCAATTTAGAAAATTTTTATAACTTAGCAAACTGTAGTAAAAATTCTGATAAGTGCTTGTTTGTATGGTTGTATATCAAAAAATTAAGGGAAATGTTTGTCAGCATTTATCAGTTAATAATACAAAAGACTTTCACATATTGTTATATTATCAATTTTGATTATATTAATTCTATTAAAATATATTTTTGTTATATTTTTATAGGTTATCCTTCCTAATTTGCCAAATGCAAAAATTGAAGATGTGGGTCGCCTCTTCCGTAACCATGTAACAGCAAACAAATTACCAGCTCTTGGAGTGATGGTAAGTCAATAAATGAAATGGAAATTGATTCACAAATTCAATATGTTAAATACATATAGTATTTTTTTCCTTTATATAAAATTTGATGTGATGCAAATTATCAGATTAAAAGTAAGCATATTTTAATATTTTTGAGATCAAAAGCTTATGTAGATGGTTTTGTACTTGAACACACAAAGCAGTGATTCTCAACCACTGTGGCGCGGCACTTTAGTGTGCTGCGAGATTTTTGAAGTGTGCCGCCACTGCAAATATCCATACATAAGCGATGTCAGACAAGTAGTTTAATCGGTTCTACTTTCCTAGGGTGCGTTTGGAAATTGTAACCAGTGTTACCAGTAACTGCCAGTAGTTACCAAGACGTTTAGAAAATGTGACCTAAATAACTAACTGTGTTTAAAAATCACTGTTATGAGGTCACTGGTTGTCCTGCGGTACTTACCGAAGTAACCATGTGTGCCACCAAATTTTTAAATTATTAAAAGTGTATCATGACGAAAAAAAGGTTGAGAATCACTGACATAAAGTATACTAATTTTTTAGTCTGATGATGATAAATGAAAAACTATTATTACTAACACAAAACTGTAACATTATTAAACATTATTCTTCTCTTAAATATTGTCTTCATTGCAAAATTAAAATTTTCTCATGGAATAAAGTGTACATGAATAAAGTATACATGACATATCATGAAGCAGTTATATTATAAAATATACATGGTATTCCAAAAGTCTGGAAGCATGTAATCTAATGTTTCTATCTAATGTTTCTTACTAATTTTTATATGATTTTCTTTCTGATTAACATTTTCAACTTTCTGATTAACATTTTTGGTCTTGAATGCATGATTTTAAAAATATTTTTTGAATGACTTGAAAATGCCTTTGAGGTCAACTTTATGGTCATCATTGGATTTGCCATGCATTACAACATATACTCCCATTGTTCATTTTCCTGCCATCATCCAAAGAGACATTACATTACACGTATTCAGAGTTTTGGGACACACTGTATAATAGGCAATCATAATTAAAGTAAACCTATTTGATGATGTCTAGAGAGATATTTAGCAGTTTAAATCTGGTATGGTGACTTCTCAGGATATGCAGAAGACATTTAAAAAAAAAAAAAATTAGTACAAAAACTCATCCCTAAGGCACCTTTAGTGCTGCAAGCAACAAACATTTTATTTATTTTAATAAATAAAATATAAATATGACTTATCTGTGTAAAAACACAGGTAAACACCTTGCTTTAGTCCTTTTTTGCTTTTCACCATCAGCAATCCTTAAAATTCACAAAGTTACAGAGATGACCTTCCTTTTTAGGCTACTGCCTCTGCAAAAAAATGTAAAAATATAAAAACAGGTAGAGCATCTTCTGGTATTCTTTGCCACTATCATTTTATTTATACAAGACATTTGGCTATACAGAGACCTTAGCATTAAAGGGGATACTATTCAATGTGGTCCTTGATCTGATTCTCAATTACAGTTGACTGTTGAACAGCTGATTGTAATTGATTCTCTGTAGAGATGTGCAATAGTTAACTACTAATGTAATTAAACTACATAGTTAACTACTCAGTACGGTAACTACTAATTACAGTTACTATCTTAATTTGGTAATTGAAACTATTAACTCACTATAATGTTGCCTTGGAGAAATCTGTTGTATTAAGTAGAGCAAACATGTCTTGATTTTTATGAAGATCAATTTAACTTTTGTTAATGTCAGCAAGTTTCATTGAACACTTTTACTCATTTTCGAGTAATTGTATCATTTACAGTTTTTATATTGCTAGTTGATGAAAGTCAAACTCAAAGAAAAACAACCAATTGAGCTTCACAACATGCACATGCACATGTGTAACATGTGTAAGAAAATACATGGTTTGTTATTGGACTGTAATTTGAAAAAATTGTAGACTTATAAATTCCCACTATCACTGTCTGTTTGTTCTTCCTTAATCTTTAGAATGGAATTAGATAGATGAAAGCCAAGACAAGCTATGGAAAGTTTAGGGACAGAAGGTCCTGATTAACTATATATATGAACTTCTAGTGCAAACTGAAAGTCATGTAACTTCAATTCAAAATTTTCCCCTGTGAGGTGTTAGATAGATGAATGGCATCACTCTATTCTTAAAGGAAAAGTGTGATGTATAGGGGCAAGCCACTACTAATTTGAGGTGGAGAGATGTATTTTAAATTAAATACATTAAAAATATAATTGAAAATTGCAGCCCAGTATTGTGACAATGTCACAATAATTAATTCCTCATGCAAATATATTTTTATTTTGTTTTGTACTTTTATCGAGTTATTACTGTACTTCTTAAATTAAAATGATTGGCAGGAATTTGGAAAACAATGATGTTAGTTTGAGTATATTATATGATTGCTGGGCTTGAAAAAAGCATTTTTAGAATACATCACTGCCCTTGTTAGTAGTGCTGCGGTGCATGTTTTCCTTTTCGAAAAAACTGTAACGACTAGATGACGCAAACTGTCAGATGAAAAATTTGTATTTTTGAGACAGTTAAAAAGTAATAAGGATGAAATAAAAACAAACAAAAAATTAGACTAGATTAAAATAACAGTTTTTTTTATCTGAATAGTTTAAATATAGTTAACTAGTAGTTTAACTAATATAAAGGCAATCTAATTTAAATACTAGTTAATTATATAGTTAGTGTCCATTGTCAGTTTACTATGATGCTTCTCATAAGCAGTGTGATTTATTGAAATGTTCCCACAATTAAAAACCAGGTATAAAGATCTGGAAAATGAGGTGGCCAGGTAGTAAGGAATACATCTGTTCTGTTAATCATTTTGTTATCAATGAAATGTTGTTGAAGAAACTACTGTATGAAGATCTAATAAGTTGGGGCACTCCATGGTGCATGAAACTGTTGTAGTTGGGTATAACAAGTGCTGAGCATGTCACAGGCCTATTGAAACTAGTTTCTTTGAAAAAGAATGATCCAAGAATAAATTTGTCTATACCAGACTGTAACTTTAGCAATTGCAGTGGAATCTGCTGGAAAACATGGTTTTTTTTTATGGCTGGAATGTGACACTTATGAATATTCACTGTCCAACTGATGTAAAAATGTTCATTCTCACTCCACAGAATCTTTTGTTGCCACAATGCATCCACTTTTATTCCAACAAGAAAGATCAGTGCAAAGATCAGCTGGATTTCCCTGTTGGCTGGAAGCAACTGCTAGTTATGCTGATCTTATACATATAACAATGAACCAACTTTCTCACAAGATACACCCAACTGCTGTGGCACTGTACATGCATTATTGGGGCCTGCAACATTTTTGATTACTTTAACAATAGCTATAGCAATATTTTCAATGACTTGTGAAGTGATAATTTTGCACCCTTCATCCAGTTTCTGAATTCTGGGAATTCCATTTCCAGGCATATAATTTTCTTGAATCAAGTGATCATTCTCCCAACAGCTTGTGGAGTCAGTGATCCTTAGCATAAAGTATTACAATGACAAAATTCACAAAGTGCAGTTGCAGTCAGTGATGCACTTAGAGGGGCCAAGGAACCCTCCAAAGAAAAAGGGAAAAAACACTAGAAAAGTTTCAAAAATATTTTCCTAATTAAAATTTATTTTTTATATGTATAGTGTGTTGTTTCTTCTATTTCTGTATTACTTATGATTTAGGAATTTACAAGTTAGGAATTTTATTGAATTCTCACTAAAGAAATTTTAACCATTCAACTTGGCTTTCCAAATTAAATTTTGAGTGCACTACTTGTTGCAGTATTGCCATGGTTTTCATAAAACAAGTATACAAGAAATGCACAGTCCAGCAAGGTGACCCTCACTGATAGCTGATAAGAATGGTATTCAACAGTTGTGGTCATTTTCATACCCAGAACTTGGTTACAACACATGTGCTTATACAAAGAAAACTGCTTTTTTGGTTGCTTGCAGTGCTAAAAGTGCCATAGTGGTGAGCTTTGGTGCTAATTTTTTTATGAAAATATATTCTGCATGTCCCCAAATATTATCATGTCAGATTTGGGCTTTTAAATATCATAAAACTCTCCAGACGGCATTGAATAGGTAGATATATATTAATTAGAACACATTTAATTTAATTAGGATGTGAGCATTTTATTCATAATATAATAACAAAATTACTGTTTAAGTATTTTACAACCATAGTTTTAAAATATGTAATCTTAATGTTAACTGTTATATATTTAATTCTTCTATGATATTTCTTTAGAAAACATTTAGTTAATATTATGATTAATTTTTTCTCTTAGGAAGTAGAAAAGAATTTGAGTCCCAAGCAATGTGCAGTAGTTGATGTTGCATTAGATACTATTAAACAATATTTCCATGCTGGTGGAAATGGACTTAAGAAAGCATTTTTAGATAAAAGTGCAGAATTACAATCCTTGCGATATGCCCTCTCTCTGTATACTCAAACTACAGATACCTTGATTAAAACATTTGTTACCTCTCAGACCAAACAAGGTAAGATAATTTTTATAAAATTATTATTTCAAATTTTACTTAATATTGCATTATTAAATATGAGATTTGACAACTGAATTTCATGATTGGTTCCATTACAAAAATTTATATAAAAGAATGTGGAAACAAGATTTGAAATTTATCTGATAACTGACCAATTTAATTATTCCCTTTACAAATTTGTTCCTATGTCATTCATTGTTCACATACACTCACTTACTCATTCACTTATAATAGAAATTTTATATTATATAAATTATTGTCATGTTTTGTAATGATAAAGAAAATTCAAATATTAAATTTTAAATAAGTAAAAAGTTAGATAACAATGCAAGTGAAGCACAAGTGTCATTTATAAGTTTTGATTAATTATTTAAAAGAACTTATTGAATAATATTTCAGTGAGTTGATCTCTGCTATACAACAATATTTGATCTCAAGATGAAAAATTTTAACAAAGTGTAGTGTGATTATATTTAGCCCTTATTTTTCTGATTTATCTTCTGAAGGCTTTCTTGTTTCATAAAGTTAAACTAATATCAAAGATAGGTGATATGAAGTTATCCGAGAGTATTAAATATAGTATTAATTAATGGCAGAAAAATGAAATAAGTTTTAAGGAGATTATGTTCATCCTTTATTATTCAAACTAAAGTCTTAATCTATTTTTGTGAAATTGCTAACAAAATCATTTGTTTGTAAACTGTGTGAAACATGATCTGAGAAGAGAGAGTTACTGCAGTTAGTGTACATTTGGATGGGTTAACATAAGTGGCAATACAAACTTTGCCCAAAAATTTAGGAAGCCTGCTCACAACGGTCAATATCAGACTGTTAGTTAACAAATTCAGGCAAACGAATAGTTTGTGATGCACAACATTCAGGGAGACCTTCCATCCATACAAAATGGTTCAACATGTAAAGACTGCAATATCATATTACTATATCATCAACCTGGAGGTAAGGTGGGAGCTTGGTCTGCCACAACTATAGTTTGACAGTATGGAAGATCGTCTGTTACAAATTTGTGAAACATGCATACTGTCTGTGTCCAGGTATGCAACACCTGGTGGTGGAGGAGGAGGAATATGCTACCCACCAAGCAATGTATCATGTTCTTTGATGGCTTTGGGACATATGCTGTATAGTGATATGTTAATCTATTCAAATGTGCACAAACCACAGTAACTCTCCCATGTTGAGTCAGCCTGCAAGCAAATGATTTCGTTAGGATTTTCACAAAAATAGAACAAGACTTTATAATCTCTCTATATAAAAACTTTCATTCATTTCATTTGACAATTTTAACTTAAGTTCCAAAAATATGCAAATTATGTATATTAAATGTTTGATAGGTAAATATCTAAATATAATCCAACAGAATAACAAATGTAAAATTTATGCTGCTAACTGTGCAAATCCTCATATGTGCATGCATGCATGCATGCACACATGAGTATTTGCACTAAAAATAATAATACAGACAGAATCTTGAACTGTTAGCAAAAGTTTTGAAATAAATAGATCAAGTTTAGTTAAGAATAGTTTCTTATAAAACTATTCCTACCAAAAGAAAGAAATTACAGTTGTCAAAACATTTTTGATTTAATTCTTTTTGTTCTATTTGAAACTCTAATTTCATATTAAATAGTTTTTAACAGCTTAAGAAATTTATTATTTATTGCTTCTTTAGTATTTTCTGGATTAATTTTATAATATTAACTCCTTTAAAGCATTTTTATTAAAATTTTTATAATAAATGAGACAAAAAATTTTTCTTTTATTCTTTGAAATATATAATACATTTTTCATTTTTTAAATTTTATTTCCATATTTTAGATTCCTTAACTGCAGAAGAAGGTAGTGTAGGAGAAGTATCTATTCAGGTAGATTTGTTTACTCATCCAGGAACAGGAGAACATAAAATTACTGTGAAAGGTAATGAAATGTTAATTAGTATTACAGTTGGATAAATAGAAAACAAAGTAGAATTAGGATTACTTAAGTTAATAATTTCTAGTTAAAAAAGTAAATGTTATGTTTAATTTTTTTGTTTTTTTTTTTTTTTAGTTGTGGCTGCAAATGATTTGAAGTGGCCAAGTACCAGTATGTTCCGCCCATTTGTTGAAGTAAATCTGATAGGCCCTCATCTCAGTGACAAAAGAAGGAAACATGCCACAAAGTCTAAAAATAATAACTGGTCCCCCAAGTACAATGAAACATTCCACTTGTAAGTGTATTATTTTATTATACTTATATTATTCTGTTTACATCTATTATAAAAATTTATATTTTATCAGTATTATTGGAAATGAAGAAGAACCTTCCTCATTTGAACTACATATATGTATAAAGGATTATTGTTTTGCTCGTGATGATAGATTAGTTGGGGTTGCAGTCATGCAGTTGTTAGATATTGTTGATCAAGGTAGTTGTGCTTGTTGGCTTCCTCTTGGAAGAAGAGTTTATATGGATGAGACTGGATGGACTGTATTACGTATACTGTCTCAACGTACAAATGACGAAGTTGCTCGTGAATTTGTGAAATTAAAGTCTGACGTTCGAAATGATGAAAATATTCAACAACAGGTGTAGATGGTGCTGATTCTTTCTGACTATGGAAATGAATAAACCTTTAAGGAATAATTAGAAGTCAGATATCCTTATATTTGCTCATTTGGGAGAAGAATGAACTTTTTGTTATTAAGTGGTACTATTGATGTTATTTATAGTCCCATTTTCAATAATATGTCAAAAACACACAACAAAAAAGGAAAAAATTCAGCTAACATCCCTTAATGAAATTTATGTATGTTTATAATGTCATATATGTATATATTTTAAAATATATATATATATATATATATATATGTTCATACAAAGACATACACATATATAGTCATCATAGCTTTATAACAATATATTCTAAGGTCCACCAATAGAAAAATCTTTAATCTTTATTGATTGATGTTAACAGACCAATGTTCTAATATTGTTATCCATATTCTTTTCTCAATCATCAAATTTTTTACTGATGTATTCTGTACTGATGCAGTGTTTCATAGCAGGGATCTAGATATCAACTTTAGTTTAAAAGAAGACAAAATTAGATGGATCCTGTCATGCTTGATCAGTCATCAATCAAGACTCAATTCATTCTCCAAAAAAAAAATAAAAAAAGACTTAAAACAACAAATAAAGATGACGATATTAAAAAAAAAAGCTGAATTCCAGATTCTATTTTTTATATTGCATCATTGTGAAGGTAGAAGAGTAGACTATTAGAGGTAATGGCAGTGTCCCAGAAAATAGCCATCTATTGTGCTGCTAATTATATGTGTCGTTCAATGCACCAACTGCCATGTTGCCCAGCACAGTAATCTTAAATCATCCTTTTATTTTTCTGTCATTGTTCCTCCTAAAGCTGTGCCAATTGAATGTTTGGTTAACTAGTGTTAATCAAAACAATCACCATAGAAATTCGTCTCTATGTTAGTTCATTGGTTTTGAAAAAAATAAAAAGAAAATTTTAGATAATAAAAAAATGGGTTTATGGGAAATCTCAATCTCTTGAAATTGATGTGTAGTTCTTACAGTCTCTGCAATATCTCTGTATTAGTTATAATTAGTAATATTAAGACAGAATTTGTAGTATGGGAAGAGAATAGATTTGATGCAGTTGGAATTTCTGTCTAACTGTGCTTCCTGCAATGAAATTGAAACAAACTATGCATGTCAAAAGGAAAACTATCTCTTCATAGACAATTCCATATTTCTTCCATTGGAATGTCATTCTTTTTTTCAGTATAAAAATAAATAAATATATAAATATATATATACACAAATATATATATATATTATCTAAATTTTATTGCTTCTCCAAACATTTTGCACAACTTCCAAAATTGTGTTCTAATCTAAGAAAAAAATGTGCTGTAAGATATCTTGAGGTCTTTATCTAGTCATTTTTATTAGGAGAGTTTAAGGTAAGGAATAATGAATGAACTTTGAAAGTTCAAATTGAGAGTGCCCTTAAAAAGTTCAGGTCCATTTTGTTTGTTGTTTAATTTGATTTATTTCTGCACTTCACAAAAAAATTCAGTGTAGTTTATATTTTACAAATAAGATGTTAATCACCTGGATGCCTTACACTTCATGGGTTTAGGGTTGAAGTATGCAAGTCATGCACAGGTTATTGTGATAAATATCATCGGGTTTTTTTGTGGTACTTTTGTTGTGTCTTACACAGTGTACTATAAGACTTATTTTACACAAATTGCAATATTATGTGCATTGTATTCTGTATATACATACATATATATATGAATGAGGGAAAGAAAATAATTACATACAATATATTTCTCTAAAATTAAATTTTTTTTTTCTAGTCATATTTGTAAATTTTTTGTTGTTGTTAATGTTTGTTTAAATAATAGGATCTCATTAAAGATTATAATTATATAGAATCTATTAAGTATTATATAAAGTAATTCAGATATTGCATATGTTTGGTGCATATGTAAAAATTACAATTTCCTTGTATGATATATTGAAATATGGTAAAATTAGGGAATGTGTAAAATACCCACCCTGTATCTCCAACGTATTGCAGTATTTTTAAGTGCATATCAATAATGTAATTTCATTTAAAAAGTGAAGAAGGAAACTCATTGCACAATTAACATCAGTTGGTGGATCCTCTGGAAAATAAAAAAAAAATGATTTTTTTTAATTGTGTAATATAAATTAACATTTTAAGAACTGATTGGACGATTAGATCTTTAGATGATATTTTGAAATGTGCAATATATACAAACTGTGTATCCAATTTTCCTATCACTTGTATTCCATCCTAGTGTTAGATGTGGGTACAGGAGTGGGATTCAAAAATTGCCATAAAAAATGGGTAACTAATTGATATTCTGCAATAGACCTGTTTTATTATATGATATTTAAATAAATCTTTAAATTCCAACAAGAGTGAATACAAATTTAGCAAGTGATCCTGTTGGAAACTATATTGTAATTTTTAAGTTATATTTCTTGTTAAAAATCTGTAATTGATATTACTGGGAACAATATTTTTTTGCTGTTGTTGTTATAAACTATTACTTCTCAGTACTTCCAACTGTTCATGATTAAATTCTAATCTGTGGATAAATTATATATACTGTATATTTCATGTTTATGCATGTTCCTATATGGTGCAATGTGGATAAACACCATCTCTGTCAAGTTTTCAGAAAATTTCAAAATATTATTTAGAGTACTGATGTGCCTGAGATAAAAGCCAAGAGCATGAATTGTTCTACAATGTATATAAATATATATCTATATATTACTTCTCCCTCGTTTCTTACATTTTTGAATGTACCCCCTTTTATTGTATAGCAATATAGAAAAATTTTATGTGCTAATTGGAAGCATGTGATATTCCTATTGATAATATAACATATCTTAAAACCAATAAAAAAAAAAAAAAAAAGGCATTTTGGGCAATATTAATTTTTTTAATGTATTGTAATATTATGTCACCCTAGATGCATGAGTATCAGCCATGTTTATAATTTTAACTTCTTTTTAAATAAAGAATAAATTTTTATTTGTATATTTTAATTAAAAAATTAAACATATTTAAAATTATTTATCCCCACCATCAGTACATTGTTTATTCCTTCTTTATTTACAAAATAGATTTTTAATTTGATGTCACAATATTTACACATCAATGTATAATCTCTTCGATAAATCAATAAAAATGGGGGGATTTAAGAAGCGATAAATTAATTTTTATATTACTTTTTAAAAATGAAAATGGATAAGTATGCATTTATTTGTTGTGTTTTTTTTATTGTAATAATAAAAATTTGACACCTGGTGACTTCAAAACAATTGAAATCAACTATGGTTGTACTATACTTAATACTGTAATAAATAATTAAAAATCTATACCCATCTATTGTAAATACACATGTTAGTGAGAATTTTCCCATTCACTATTTTAATGATTTTTCATTTCTACTTTTTACAATTTAGATAGATAACATAACATTAAAAATCATAACAGTATTATTGTCATTTTATAATAAAAAAAACAAAAAAAAATTATTAATTAAAACATTTATTAGTTTGTTTATTTTCTATAAAATCATTTTGCATGAATTGTTAAACGAAACTGTTCATTGATAATATGGCAGTTTTGATGTTTGTTGTATTGCCTATATTAGGAACAAAAAATATCAGTAAATTGTCATTTTAAGGTTCACATGTATCAAAAAATGCCAATTTAATGGATGCTGTTAATTGTAACTAGGGTGACATTAATAATCTTTAACTGAGAAAAGACCTGTAAATGTATTTAATAACTTACTACTGCTTAGTTGTTTCAGTTTTTTTCTATTTAGATAAAAGTTTGTGAGAGCTTGTCAAGTGTATTTTGGAAATCCTCTTTTATAGGAAAATTCTTAAGTATTGATGTTGGGAGTTATGGCCATTCTTTTCACGTTTTTCTATCAATAAAGATGTTTGGCTGTGGGATATGTTGTATCTTTGTTGTTGTTTTTACTTATTCTATTGTTACACACATACTGTACATATTGAGCTTTACAATTGTAAAATTATTTAATGATCATATTTTAAATGAAGAATTTATAATAATTATAAAAGTTAACATTAAATTTAAAAAATACATAAATAATTTTCTGTTGAATTATAAAAAAAATTATTTTCAGTTCAGAATTCACTAGAAATATGTAATATAGTACAATATATTTTTATCTGTCAACAATTTAATATGATTTTTTTATATTTAAGTAATATAATACAACTAAATTTTAATGCTAAATTGATCTAATAGGTATATTTGACGGAATATAAATATAACGATTTTCCTATTTAATAAAGAAATAAATGCAAAAAAAAAAAATTACCATAAGAGAGATTTCTCATATAGCAATTTATTGAATATTTAAAACAAAATTTCAGTTTTGCTATTAGCTATTATGATTGAAACAATTTCAAATCAGTACAATAATGATTTTCTTTAAAAAATCATTACATGATGAATTACTTATATTGTTTGGAATAAATTGTAACTACTTTATGAATATAGTGAAATTTCTCTAAATACGCCTCCATAGTGGACAATTCTCGTGGTCCCATATAAAACTATATACTTTCAATACAGCTGACGTTTCATATTTACACACAGATTCGTGGAATGAGTACAGTTGATATTTAATTAGTAGATTCTCACCGAGTCAAGTTTTTGTAGTTTTCCAATCAGAACTCAATACTGTATTTCCTGTTGCATACTTAGTAAAATTATAAAATAAACTCGAATCGTGTGTATAACATTAAAATTTCCATTCTGGTTAACTTGCCGTTTTATAAGTTCGTTTAGTGTCCCTATTCATATCAGTCCCAGGAAACACTTATGCCTTTGAGGTTTAGACTAGGGATGGAGTCGAGGAGTCGATTTTAAAAAATACCGACACGCGAGTCGTGTATTTTTCCGCCCATTCACCATCCTTTGTTACTAGAAACGTTTCTCAATACACTAACATATATCTACGAGGGTGAGCGAAAGAGTTCCAGTGATGAACTGGCTGATGGAGAATCTCCCGGTGAGCCATTTGCTCAGTGGCCGTTCATTATTTTAATATACGTTATATTTTACTTGAAAAATAAATTAATAAGCAAAAAAACAAGCCTTGTCTGTTGTATTAAATTTAAAAAGTCTCATTGTAATTTAGGCAGTAAGCTGCGGTAGTACGTTCCGTACGAACAGAAGTCCGGCTTACAGAAAATCCAGTCTGTTTTAAAATGATTCGGACGTGAGCCACATGAGACTTTTGCAACTGCAACATGGACTTTTTTTTTAACTCTCCTCCCTGTGGGTACTAAGAGGGCCTCTTTATAGCAAGCCCATTATTGTGGGTTCGGCCAGGCCCACAATGTGAGGGACGGGCCATCCCGAAAAGTTCCTGGGGTTTTTCGACCCGTCCGAATTTGATTCTGGGTCTCCCAGAACGGTAGGCTTAGTCTCATAGATTTGGTTTTGATTTTACTTGATGGGCGATCTGCCGACGGGGTGTCTCCTGGGAAGTCTTATGGCAAATTGGCTTCTGTTTAAGTACTACAAACGTTATGAAAACCTGGAAAATTCCACATGGCCAGCCCGTTGGAGAGGCGCAAACCCACGATCCAGTGTTCCGTGATTTTGTCCACTCGGCCATTGATGGGCCTTAGTCTTTTACTTTAAAAAAGGAAAATATTCTGATAAATGATGAAAGATCTCTTTTTATTTGTTTTACTATGATAAATTTTTTATGGCTTTCGGAGAGGACCTACATAAAGGCGGAAAAGGCGATACTCACAAATTTGGTTGTATATTTTATTAGTTAAATCATGAAATTAGTAATTATTGAAAATTTAATTGTGTTGGTATCTGTTACATCTCAGAACGATCATTTTCAAAGTTAAAATTGATCAAGAACTATCTCCAGCCAACAATGTGTCAAGAGAGACTTTCGTCACATTCTGTCTTGTCCACTGAAAGATATTGCTACAGAATTACTCTTCCTTTGTAATTGATGAAGTCAGCGCTGCTAAAAGTGGGTACCAGTTGCCTTAACTTCTGCTGGTTAGTGTTTAACTGTGGAACCCTAAATGATGATTAATTAAGGGTTTTTTTTCTGTTACTTTCTTTAATCGCGTTAATTGTTTGATATTTTGAATAACTGGAATTTTGCAAAGTGTATTAATAGTCGATTTTATTGTTATTAATCTGAATTGAAATTTGTAACATTCGACTTTTGTATTAATTACTATTGTAAAATGTTTTATATTCAAAGTCCAGTATTGACAATTATGAACTCTGGCGCAACAGTGGTTTTTTTTCATTTTGGACTTTGTGAGTGTAAAACTCGCAATAAAGTAACTAAAGATGTCTGTTTCTATATTTAAAACCTTCATATTGTTGTAGACCTAAATAAACCTACTCTCTACATCCTCGCATATCGCTCTTTTGAGAGGCCTCAAAAATAAATTCTGTTTAGGGTCTCATAAGTCTTAGGACCGCCGCTGTTAATCCGTGTAATGAAATAAACAATATATTTAACTTTTTTTTATTACTTTCAAATAATAATTTTATTATTTTATAGTAATTATTGAAGTAATTATAAAAATATTAATATATTATTTAAAAGAAATAACAAGGTTTCTGTTGTTAGAAATCTTGATGAAGTTTCAGTGTCGTTATAAAGAGTAGTTGTCAAAAATTTTATTTAGTTGAATTTTTCAGCCTAAAAATAGCCTATTGAAACTGAAAAAGGTTAAAAATTATTAATACAGTAATTACTAAAAATAATCCTTTATGGAAATTTATTTATTTCTTAGAGTTCTGATAGTTTATTACTCGATGATTACAATGAAGAATGTAATACGCATTTTAATTGTTATTAATTTAAAATTTAGATATCGTAGATTGATCACGTGTTTCGTGAATATTTTATTCAAAATTAGTTAAAATCGTTGAGATATTTAAAACAGCTTCCATGCGATAATTCTAATCAAAGTTAAACATTTACAAATTGCTTTTTTATCTTAAATGTTACTATAATAGTCCTATTTTTACATTCACCTTTAACCATTTCAAAATCAAACAGGTATCATGTAATAAAGAAGATATGAATTCCCCTCAGTTAATTTTAGACAATTAGTTTTGTAAAAACATACATAAATAAAAATATTTAGGCCTATATATAAGTACTGCAATACTTTTATAAGAAATGTGTCCCTTAAATTCAGAACCATTCAATAAGGTTTGCTTTATATTTTAAAGGATGAACTAATATAATAACATAATTGTGCTCCTCTATTATGATTTATACTGTATTATCAGACCCAGATAGAGGGAGTTTAGATATCAGCAAGGCCTTCTATCTGCTCTTGAATATAGAACTGAGATAGAAGTCCTGATCAATCCCGTAATATATAAACTTCCCTGTAAAATTTCAGAAATTTTTGACAAGTCACAGGAGTTAAGCATCAAAGTGAGTGAACAAAATCATGTCCTCCACACACACTAACATCTATACATATAGAAAAAAACACCTCGAAGTGTTTTATTTTCTATTGAAATATGATTTTAAATTTTATTTTTTAAATTATTTTTTAACAAAAAAATAAAATTACTTTTTATTATATTAAATGCATTAATTGGTAATTTAAAGTAAAATTAGCCAACTATTCTTGTCATTTTTAAAATGTAGCCTCACGCTAGACACATTTTATCTTGTCGCATCAAGATTTCCTGATTTAATATCGATAACTCTCAATAAAAGAGGACACGAAAATACGTGATGTAATATTATCAAAACCTGATTTTTTTCTTAAAGATATTCAAAAGAGAACCTTGGTATCAATTAAGATTTGCAACATGCTTCTATCTGGTAGGTAAACAGATAATGGGCTATGTTAAGTGTTACGGGTTATCACGTCTATACCTATATGAATGTCAATGCACGTAATATAGCATAGAGTAGATACTTTGGACTGGAATTACGAGTTATATTTCAAATTTGATAAGACGTTAATTGCACAAAAAGCACAGACGGTAATAATGAGTACACATTTTAGGAGTCATACTATCGATATCAGCATGGTTCACAATGGTTCTATCCGATATGATGCAAATAAGTAAGTTTCTTTTCTTTAAATGATAATTAAATTGTAGAGATTCTCTAGTAGATTGGTGAGTCTACTAGGAGCTATGCCTTTTCTTTCGATATAAAATTATTACAGTATATACACTGTTGTTATTATTTTATGTCACGAAGTAAGTTAATGAAGTCACGGTTATACTCGCCTGTATGTAAATATGACTGCTGTGATGATTTTTAAAATATATCAACATTAAAAAATATGAGTATTTTTATACTTTATAAGTGTATATAGCAATGCACATTTAGAAGATGGAATGAGTATTGTTGCTATGTAAATTTTAAGTTTTTATCTTCATGTGATTTATCTAAATGGGACATAAAATTGTTTTTTATTTTTACTTTTATTTCGAAATTTTTAACATTCTAAAATATTTTAAATTCATTAATTACGGAGAGTTACTTTTTAAAAATACGGAAAATGTATAAACTTAACCCTGAAAACGAATGAAATTTTATATTTAATATATAGAAAAAAATTAATGCTGGTCATCATCAGCTATTGCAAAAATAGCATTGAGCGTTTCATGACAAAGTATTTCGAATAAGTCACTTGTAACGAACGATGCAGCAAGTTGCGTATAGTTCATTTAAAATTAAGAAAATGCGCCTATTTACATTTCATTAAATCGAGTTTATGACTTTTGTCTTTCATTAAGATGAAATTCTAGAAGCGAAATTATTTTAATAAATTGTTTATAGAAATAAACTTAAATACGTAAGTATTTTTACTTAATGAAGTTATTTTATGTACATGTATGGCTTGGGTGTCTTAACAGAATAAGTTGTATTATTTGTACTTGATCGCCTCTTGTTCTCGTTTTCAATTGTTAGGAATAAACATAAGATTGCTCGAGAGAACGAATCACACAGGAACACAACGATTTACAATCTTAATTAATTATAGAGTGTATGCCTATGTCCCTCATCGATCCTCTTTACATCACTCTGGTTATAAAAACATTACAAAATGTAAGTTATAACGAATACAATATTATTTGAATGACAGGAATTATGTGTTATGGTTGTAGTAGTGGCAACTGAATTTTAATCCTCCATAATTAATAAAGCTAGTATATCTATTGTCTTTGTGTGTTCCTGTGTTATTCGTTCTCTCGAGCAATCTTATGCTTACTCCTAACAAATGGTTTTATACTTCATTTAGAATACTAATACTAAATTATAATTATGTATTTTTATTCGATAAAGTACAAAATTTTTAGTTTTTAATTCATTTCTATTGTCCATTTAATTATTCTATTAAATATATTCCTATTAAAAAAGTAATAATTTTAGTCTAATGTAAGATACATGTGTATCTGATTATGTTGAATGTTTATTTTGAAAGTTTTGTGGCTCCACATGCAATGAGATGTAAAGGCACCAGCCGGCCCAAACCGGCCCAAACTGGTTTATCTGGAAATGGCCATCTAGGGCCATTTCCAGGTAAACCGGTTTGGGCGAGTTTACCTGGTAAGCCGGTTTCAGGGGCGAGTTTACCTGGAAAAGACCATCT
The DNA here is from genome assembly GCF_030686945.1 of Centruroides vittatus. Lineage (NCBI taxonomy): Eukaryota > Metazoa > Arthropoda > Arachnida > Scorpiones > Buthidae > Centruroides > Centruroides vittatus. Next base: position 2,078,451 of record NW_027122166.1, on the reverse strand, counting down.
TGGGCCTTCCGAACTGATGCCGTGTGTAGAAAAATGACCTCTTAGTGTCAGCAAGATGGGTAGATTTACAATTAAAACTAATTTCTGTAGTAATTTATATTACGATTATACGGTTTGATGGGATACGGCAACGCAACACGCGGCGATGCCTCCCGAGAGATCTTTCTATTGAAACTGGCATGTATTTAAGTGTTAGATACCCGGGAACTCCACGTGGCTAACCCGTTGGTCAACCGCGAGGCCGCGACTGACCTGTGTTTAATTCATATTAATTAATAATATCAAATCCAAGCTTTCAAATTTCCTTCTTATTATATCTCTGATAAACACTTGAACTGTTGCATACATTGTTTTTATAAGAAAATGTCAGAAATTTCACATTGTTTTGGCTGATTAAAATTAGGTTAATACAAATATTTTTAATTATTATTTTGTAATATTTATTTAAATGAGATTAAAGGTTTTAATTTTATACTTACGCAATTTATTTTACGTCAAAAAATAAATGTAACACTCATTCAACGCTGTCTGGAGGGCTATTTAGCAGTCCAAACTATACCAAATTTTGTATATTGACATTTCTAGATACTCGAAAGAAATTTTTACGGAAAAAATTAGTTTTGAAACTCACCACTAGGGGACTTGTAGCGCTGCGAGTGGAAGAAATACGTACCATACGCGTAATACACACATGTTATGGTCAATTTTTGGGTATGAAACTGCTCACGACACTGAAATACTATTACGTATAACTGCAGATCAGCAGCGATGGTCAGGATCACTGCTGAAAGCGCCTTTCTCGAGAAACTTTAGTAAAAACAATACCAATAATTTCTTAAGGAATAAGCATCGAAAAATGCCACACAGCAATTAGAATTAGTTTCATCTACGGCACGCGATCTATAGTCTGCCAATCATACAAGTCTAATTTCACACTCCAGAAAACCGAAAGTACCGCCATTATTTTCTCTCGATTCGAAGATTTAATCAGTAATTTCACATACAGCATATTAATAGTTTGTATAATCTGCTATATTTTAATATTATTTTAATATATATTAAATAATTTCCTAGTTATTTTCTCATTTATACAGTAGTTGTTTCAGACGAAAGCTATTCCTAATCCGGCGATAATAATGGTTGCGATCCGATTTCGTTATGGTGCGGTCTTTTAAAATTTACTTTTCTGATACAGCAAAACTTCGATTTAACAGACAAAATTTCCGGTCCGTGTCATACGTGTAAATTAACACCTTGTTAATTTTTTAATGCTTTTTATATGTAATTAAAATTAACAGGTTTTCTTTTCTTTTCAAATTCAAGAGTTACCGATCTTAACTTCCCACCACAGCAGGAATGTCTCGATATATCATCATCCGAAGACGAGTAAATAAGAATGTTTTTTTGTTTTTGTCAAATTTAAATCATGTTTTCTTCTTAAGAACATTATGTATTTGTTTAGTTAAATACAATTTAATTATATTTTCCAAAATATGTTTGTTAATTTAATTCGATTTAGATCGTATACTTGTTTCTTACAATCTCAGAACCACACGGGTCCACCAGTGGCCGAGTGGATAAAACCACTGTTGGTCGTGGGTTCCTGACCGACGGGCTGGCCACGTGGAGTTTACCGCGTTTTCTTTACGTTTGTAATACCTAAATAGGGGCCAGTTTTCCTTAAAATGACATTGCCCACGTGTCGCGTTGCCGTATACAAATAAACCAGAACTACGGAGAGTACATAAGCAATAGTGCATATAGAAAACTTTTCTGTGGAATTAACCTTCTCATACATACATAATTTTATACACAAACGTATCTACATAAGTGAGAACAGACAAATATGTCAATTTTTTAACATGCACATTTAGAAAACCTACTTTATTGTATAACGCAGTGTTTCTCAACACTGCGTTATACAATAAAGTAGGTATACTGTGTGTTTCTCGCTTGGACCGCGACCACCCTTCTGCACTTAAAAATTTGAAAGGACCCCCGAAGAATGAGTATGTGTCGAAAAACATCCCGGAGGGAGGGGGTTAGGCTCGTATTTAAATATTTATATTATTTTTATTATTTATATGTGCAATTCATTTAAGTAAAAATTATTTTGGGTGTACTATAGATTACTATCTATGGAATTTTAGGACTTTGATTATATATTGGAACTCAGGGGACCGAGACGAGTTCAACGGTACCCTATTTTTGGACCGGAGACGAAAAATAAAAAGTTATCATACTTTTTCACTTACCATACTTTTTTAATGCTCTCACGAAGACGGCACCATAGTTGCTAGTACTGCCATCTTGCGGTAAAGTCTGCAAACCATGACGTCGGACTACGGTCATCTCCAGTAGCGTTAAACACGCGATACAAGAGCGGAGAGAGCGACGCGACTTCCGATCATCGCGCGATCGCCATTTCGGTTAATGTGGGGATACTATAGATTACTATCTATGGAATTTCGGGACTTTGAGTATATATCTGAACTGAGGGGACCGAGACGAGTTCAACGATACCCTACTTTTGGACCGGAGACGAAAAATAAAAAAGTTATCATACTTTTTTTCGGCGATCGCGCGATGATAGGGAGTCGCGTCGCTCTCCACTAAGTCGGCCTCGCTATCGCGATCGGGAGTCCCGTCGCTTGCCGTTAAAATTGCCTTTAGTAGACCAGTGTTTCTCAAACTTTTTGGACCGCGACCCCCTTCTGCACTTAAAAATTTCAAAGGACCCCCGAGGAATAAGTATGTATCGAAAAACATCCCGGAGGGAGGGGGTTAGGCTCGTATTTATATATTTATATTATTTTTATTATTTATATGTGCAATTTATTTAAGTAAAAATTATTTTATATATTTTTTATTTCTATTATTTCTAAACATGAATCCATAGTAAATTTATAAAATATTTGAAAAAATTGATCTGGCATCAATTTTTCAGCGACCCCCCAAATATTTTTCATGACCCCCCCTGGGGGTCGCGACCCCCACTTTGAGAATCACTGGTATAACGGACACTCCATCACCTGAATTTGTCCGTTAAATCGAGGTTTTACTGCATTTTTAAAGTAATTGGGCTGCAATTTGAAAAAAAATTGTAGACAAATTCTCACCATTGTCTATTTGTCTGTCCTTCCTTAATCTCGAGAACGGAGTTAAATAGATGAATGTCGAGACCAGATATGGAAAGCTTGGGGGCAAGAAGTCCCAATTAATTATCTAAGGTTTGGATTGGAAGTCACGTTATTTCAATTCAAAATTTTTCCTTGAGTAGATGACCGACACGACTCCATTGTTATCGGGAAAAGTATGATGTACAGGGGCAAGACACTACTAATTTGAGATGAAGAGCGTATATTTTAAATTAAAAATATGATAAAAAAAAAATTGCAGTCCTGCATTGTGACAATGTCACAATAAATAATTGTTCGTTTTTAACTAAAATTCCATAATTATTTATTCCAAGTATCCGACTCTCACATAGCCAATCAATGCAATTAATATCATATTAAATCATTCTTTTATAAATATATGAGCTGTTTATAAATTACTTTAACGCTGCTATGGGTAGGTGAATATGTAGGTAGTCGTTATAATGCGTTATAAAGGGTGGGATGTTTTCAATAACGTCACGTAATGCTTGGATTTCAATTCTTGGGTAACAGAGTGATTCATTTTTTTTTCTAAAGGGTTACATACAGAACCGTACGGTTTATGTCACTGCTTCGTACGTAATTAATAAAACAAAATCAGCAACGAGTTGAGTAACTTTCCAGGCAAACAAATTTAAAATTGCGTGTGGCGTCATCTGTTATGATATTTTATTTAAAAATTTTTTTTATATTATAAATTTTTATAAAATAGCAAACAGCTTAATTTTGAATGTAGGGTGAGTTTTATAAAAAAAAAAAAACAGTGGATGAACAAAATTGACCTCAGCCTTTTCTTCGATGTTTCAAGGGTTCCTGAGTCCAAAAATGTAAAACACTTGGGGGTTCATTTTTTGATCGTACGCCATCCTTTTCCTCTGTTATATATAATAGCCAGGAAAGTAATTACGTAACGTTCAGTACCCCGTGTTGTGTATTGTTCCGTAGTATCAATACAATTAAGGTGATCGTTATGGGGCGTGCAATTTTGAGGGTGATATATGTGACGCGTTATGGAGCGTTACGGGGTGGGAAATTAGTTGAAAGTATAGTGTTACGCAACGATCCTGTATAGGGATTACTAAAGGTCAATTCCGAAAACAGATACAATCTATATCGAAACGTAAAGGTAATTTAATACAGACTATACAATATATTGAATATAATGTAGACCTATGCGACTGCGCCGCACATGTATTAGTATTTATAATAAATGTATAATTTATTCATTATTCGTTAAAACTTCCGGCTGTTATATATAACAGGGGAAGTATGATAATCGGTCAAAAAGTGACTCCCCTCAGGATTTTTACATTTTTGGTCTCGAAGGACCTTGAAACATGGAGAAATGAAAAAAGTTGGGAGTTTTTCTGTATGTACGGATGCGTATGTGTGCGTGAGTGGACACAATTTTGTCCACCCAATTTGAAGCTTGCTTATTCCTGTGTCTTTTGTTGAAAATTTCTTAAATTTTGCATGGAAGTTTGTGTATGAGGGGAATTGATGCTATCAAATTTTGGTGGTCGAGGGGTGGGAGATAGAGAGGGTCGGGTGATGTATCTCGAGTGGAGTTGGACTTAATGAAGATTTTATTCGTTATTAGCATTACAATTTTCTATAAAACTCGTCTCTATCCTCAAAATTAAGCTTTTTGCCATTTTATAATAATTAATAATACTAAGTATAAAAAGTTTTTAAATAAAATATCTTAGCAGACAGCGCTACACGCACTTTTAAATTCTTTTTCCGGGAAAGTTACGCAACTCGTTGCTGTAAATAAAATAGAAATTTTAAAATTGAGTTTCTGAAAAAAACAGAAACTCAATTTTAAAATTTCTATTTTATTTACAGTATGTATGAGAATATTTGTTAAGGTATGATTAACTTTATTACAATTTCCTGCTGTCATAACACATTTCTAATAATTTTCATGATAAGGTATGATTATGTTAGGCAACTATTCTGCACTTTGTAAACTTTGATTTAGTAATTGGGCTGCAATTTGAAAAAATTGTAGACCTATAAATTTCCACTTTCGTTCGGTGTCTGTCCTTTTTCAATCTCGAGAACTAAGTTAGATAGATGAATGTTGAGATCAGATATGGAAAGCTTAGGGGAAGGATGCCTCAATTAACTATATACGAACTTTCGATGAAAACCGAAAGTGACTACATTGTTTCAATCCAAAAAGTTTCCCCTGAAAGGTGTTAGATAGATAACTGGCACGACTCTATTGCTAGCAGACGAGAATGATGTGCAGGAGCAAGACACTACTAATTTGAGATGGAAAGCATATAAATTAAAAATGTGATTAAAAATTGCAGTTCAATTTTAGTAGTATCTTATCATCATACTTTACCTGCTAACAGTGGAGTCATGCCCGTCATCTATCTAACAGGAGAAACTGTTTTAATTTAAATAACGTGACTTTCAATCCAAACTGAAAGTTCATATACGGTTAATCGAGGTCTTCTGCCCCTAAGGTTTCCATATATGCTTCCGTTTATCATCTATCTTACTTCACTCTGGAGATTAAGGACGGACAGACAAATAGACTGATGACAGTGGGAATTTATAGGTCTACAATTTTTGAAAATTGCAGTCCTATTTACATTGATTTGTCTGCAAGTCAGCATACCATATATGTTGTTTTATTGCTATGATATACAGCAAGGGTTCCCAAAACTTTTTGAAGCCGCGACTCCTGCTGTTTTTTGTTTATTAAGCATAAAATTGCAATTGAAAACTTATCACACAGGAACACTCCTCTTGATGGAAAAAGTGGATTTTTATTTTCTGTTTTTTTTTACAAAGGATAATACATTTCGGGCCATATGTCTCTCTTTAGTCCTTATTTTATATAGTGGTAAAACTAAAAATATAACTAATGGTGACCAGGGCCGGATTATCGAATAGGCAAAGTAGACAAATGTCTAGGGCCCGTAATTCGGAGGGGCCCGGCTTCAGTGCAGAAGATTTCTCTGTTTCAAAGCGAGTTAAAAATTATTTAAGAAATTAGATAGGACAGAAAAGGCTGTATTTAACAATTCCTACTAAGCTCCGCTCGACTAGCCATTATCTAAAAAAAAAAGGTCAACAGCCACCCGTGCGTCAGAAGTAATGTGCGCCACGAGATCTCTCGCACCATCTAGAAATACTCCTAGGGCCGCCTCTCGTGGTAGTACTGATGTATGGTTATGATTTATTTTCTAAATCTAAACTTATACGTCGCGACATCGCATATTCGATGTAGCGTTCAAGTTGCTCGAGTGCGAAGATATTACAATTCAATAGTGTTGTATAAAAGAGTTAAAAAGGGTGACACTACGGTGTGACTTGGGGTGACACCACGATATCCGCACCGGATGTCACCCATGCTAGCTACGCTAATGTCACATTATATAAGATTTGTTTAGAAGCAACTTATTTAAATGAGACCCCAATTTAAATTTTGTCTAGGGCCCGCTAGAGGCTTAATCCGGCGCTGATGGTGACTACTGGTATAACTAATTGTTAAAAACGTGGGGTAAAACAAGTAAAACTGTAAAATAAAAATAAAAATTTTTGTTAAAATGTAGAAAAAATTCACCAATAAACGGAGTAAAAACATAAAATTTCAGTCCTTATTTCAATCCTTATTATGCATAATAAGGACTGAAAAGGGACATATGTCCTTTGTAAAATAGAAAATAAAAAGCCACTTTTTCCAACAAGAGAAATGTTCCTGTGTGATAAGTTCTCAATTGCAATTTTATACTTAGTTCCAAAGAATATACAACCAATTGAGAGAACAGCAAGCAATTAAGTCCTACTATTTTACGTTTCTTTCCGATTTATATCCTCCTCTTTCCGCAATTATATCATTCGCAACCTCGTATCTCTGCGGAAAAAAAAGTTCATCAAAACAAAAACGAGAAATCGCTTTGAACTTGAAAATAGTTTAATTGTGTGTTTCGAATACAGAGCCCAGATTTGAAAAGGCAGTTTCTGAAAAACAAGCACATGGAAAGCATCTGCTAAGGGTGCGACTATGCAGACGCGAGCGAGCGAGAATGTGTGGCGAGAAGAGGCGAGACGCGATAAATATCAAAACCTGTCAGATGTGTGCGAGAACCAGAAATTCGCTCTCGCCAGCGTTATTTCTCGCTTCTCGCTTGTGCATGGTTTTCCTTTGCGAAAACTAAATCGCTCGCAACCTCTCGCTCGCTCTAAATTCGCGTCTGCATAGTCGCACCCTAAGGGTATGTGCCACCCGAGAGAACTTTTATGGAACTGATGATACGTATTTAGGCATAGGCGTAAATTCACGCCCAACGATCAACTTCTTTTAATGGTTTCATTCGCTCGACCACTGATGAGCCGATGCTCTAGGTTAGCTATGCTTAAAACTGTCATTTAAAATATATATATATATATATATATATTTATATTTATATTTATATTTATATAATATATATATATATATAGGCCCTATTTCAAATACAAAATTTTCCAAGATTCTGGAAATAAGTTACAGACCTATTTATTAGTGGTTTCAAGAGAAAGTTGAAGGATTCTTTTTGAAATTTTCCCATTTTATCGTTATTCTTTCATTTCTTCTATCAAGGATTGTTTCTTTAAAAGTCTCTGAATCCATTTCAACTCCAAACTAATTATTCCTTCATTCTTTACGAATTAGTAAGCCCGCTGGTGGTCGAATGGATAAAACTACGGAACGCTGATCGTGGGTTCGAGTCTGGCCAAAGGCGATGTAGAGTTTTCCGACTTTTCTTTATATAACACCTAAATAAAGTCCAGTTTCCCATAGAAAGTCCTCGCGGAAGGCATCTTCTATAGTAGTTCGCCGATGTGTAAACAATAAAACCGAATTAATAATGATCATTATTTTATGTTTGCAAATGTTCAGTTCATCTAAAGAAATAAATCTAAAATAAGTCTTCAAGATATATTTACTACTCTTTAGAATATAACATTTCTCTCAATACTTTTATAGAAATAAATTACATTTTTTATATACTTTCTGTTCAATATTTACGTGTTAAGTAGTGTATTTTACATTATTTAATATCCAGATAATGAAAAAGCGTTGTAAAGTGATAATTTTATTGAATTTTTATTCACGTTGCACGCACCTTTTATATAAAATTAATTATAGTATAATGTATGTCAAGTCAAATCAGAAGCTAACAATTAAATACTTATCATATCATGGTATATAAATACTTCATTAATGAAAAGTAACATTCTAAATAAAAAAAAATTATTTCTCGTAAATAATTAATTATTAATTAATGTAATTTTTATTACTTACTCTTAATTCTAACGTCGGTATCTGCCCTTCAACTTCCGGTTGACCCTGTAAAATGGGTCATTCAGATTTCAGTGTTGAATGGCTTGCCCATGCCGAATTTACAGTTAATATATGCAATTTACAATAAAATTATTATTCCTGATTATATAACTTATATATATATATATATATACTAGCAGTACCCACCACGCGTTGCTGTGGCTCGAAATGTATCTATTATACATGTATAACACTTCCCCCGCGGGGGGGGAGAATTTCGAAAAATCCCTTCTTACAATAACTGATGGATAACAAGAAACGGGATTAGTAAATAAGAGATCAATTAGAGAAAATTCTTATTTTCTTGGCTCTGATATTAAAAAAATAAGTTAAATTTTGGAAATACCAAAATAAAATATGTAAAATAAGAAGTATTACGTAGCAAGCGTTTGAATTAATTATAACTTTTTAAATTGAAGATGGCAAGAATGTAAGAAAGCGAAAGAATAGTCAAAGCCTCCCTGTAGCCTCCTTTTATATTTTCTCAGGATGAGCAAAATATAAGATTTAGATCAACTAACTACTTTTTATGTTCCTGAAATAAATTTGTTTCGGCTTATATTAATTTCATCTATTTCGTAAGAATGAATAATAAACACGTATGAAACAAGCGAAAACTCAAACTACAATAGAAAACGTGGATAGTCTTCCAAATATTACGAGAACGACAAGGGCCGTCTTGCTGCCTGGTAGACTACAGTTACATCAATGTAAATACTATTAAAATTAATTTATTCTTGCAAAATACTTTGCTTTATAAAATTGTTATTTGAAGAAAAGCAAAGACGAAATCAAGCAAACATAAGAAGAGGAAACTGCTTCTACTGACCTCTTCCCTTGGGCGATCTTCATCAACAGCTTACAGTTGTGTCGTATACATCATCTTGATCGAGTCCCCTAAAACATGCGCTGCATAGACTACACTTTTCATTAAAGTAATTCGGCTAACTACGGAGCATTCCAACTATTCTATCTAAACTAGTTCTAGCCCAATAGTGGCCCTGTGATAGGACTAATGAACAATGGTAAGAAATCCCCTTTCAGAGTTTTCTCACTTGTCTAATTCGTAAATAGGGGCTAACTTTCCACAGAAAGTCTATGGGAGGCATCCCACCTTGATAGATCGACCGCATGTTGCGTTCCTTAGTCTATCAATCCCAATCAATTAGTTCTATGAGAGTACTTGAAGTTAACACATAGGCATACTAGCAGAATACTTTAAAAGATGACTTCAAATTATACTAAAACTAATGTACAGTACTTAAATATAATATATACAGTAAAACCTGTGTAACCCGGATCGCCCGGTACCAAATATTCTTCCGATTTGGCGGGTTTCCGTTTTGAATAGATGTTTTTTTAACATAGAAAATCGCTGTGTTTCGAAGAATTTTTTCAGTTTAGACAGGTTTCCCTTTTATTCGGGGTCTGTTTTGGACAGGTTTTACTGTATTTACTAAATATAAACGATTTTCCATTCAGTTGGATGATCACTCTCATTGTGTTTCTACTTTCATTCGTCTTTTCATCCTAAGGCGTAGCTCATAACCTTTTCACACAGTCCTGAAAAGATCATTGTCATTGTATTTCATCATAAGCATGCAATTCTAGAATTTTACAATAAACAACTAGAAAATAATTTACATAAATTAAATATTTCAAGGCTTGAAAATTCTTTTAAAATGTGATTCATTTTTCAAAACAATCAATTTAAAATGATTTATCCAGAATCTTATCATTTAAAAAAAATGCCACTGATAAAATGGCGTCGTGCCTTTTATTCGAAAATATTCTCTAATTTATTTTTTACATCACAAAATCATATAAATTGATGGGAAGACATTATACATCTTGATATATAATTATAAATATACACAAGTAGTGTATATTTGATATAAAGCAATTAAATTATCTTGAAAATTTTAGAAATTTTGTTTCACTTGTTGCCCACCAGTGCAGAGTGAATAAAACCACTGGAATGCCGTTAGTTGTTACTGTGTTCGTGCCTCGGCAACAGGCTAGCCACATGGATTATTACAGTATTATTGTTAGTCAAAAACGTTTATTAGGCCTGAAGCTTCCCATGGGTTTGGTAGCCCAGGTGCGGAGGTATCTTGCACCCTGCCAGGAACGGTCCTGCCTGTCGTAATTGGCACATATCCAGTGTATCCGTAAGTTATAACACGTAACGAGCTATTTCCCTTTATCAAATAATGATACATTTAATAAAAATGTGAGGCCCTGAACTTTAGATGCATAATGCGAGACAGTTTATTTAGCTTATTCGTAAATATTGCTCTGTGCATATCTTTATAACATTCTATGTAGGCCTACAATAATCATTAGACCTTTATCAAATATATTCTTCAATGATTTTTCTATTATATTAAATTGTTCAAAACTTTTGATAACTTCTTAAATAAAAATTTATTAAATACTTTTATACTTTCTTTTATTATATTGATATGATTTCTTATATATTTTAGATTAAGAACGTGTACAAAGGCCTCATTAACATAAAAGTATGCCCTATCCTGATCGAGGGCCTCACTTTCTTAGGCACTTCATCTCAATGCTCATTAGGCCTAGTAGTAGTATTATTATTATGTACCTGCATCTATATAATTCCGATGAAGAAATTGGCAGAAGCCCTACGAGTTCTTAAAGCGGATTCGAACACATATGACATATAATTAATTCAATTTTACTGATTAGGGATTGAGAGAGATGGCCCAGTTCAATCAGAAATTTGAGGCACTACCTTTGTATAAAATATGTGAATAAAATCAGTAAAAAAATAAAAATAGATTTTTCATCTCTTATCAGCTGTTTTGGGGCTCCTTTGTGTTCGGGGCAGAGGCAAATGACCCGAGATAAGGGAGCCGGTAGAGACTGATTCCCTCTAGCTGGAACCTGTTATCATTTGTGAGTGAGCATTATTATGACATTTATTAACAAAGATTTTCAGAAACACAAGGAATGGCACCTCCTGAAAAACACTTGTTGTATATATTTGTTTTTACTTTTTATATATTTGAATCCTTGAAAAGATCAGTGGTTAGTGATCCTGATTAAATTATCTATAACTTATAAGAAGAGTTTAAAATAATTAATTGAAAGAGTTTAAGTTAACGGTTTAGGTATCAAGTTAAAGCTCATATCCTGTAGAATGTAGATGATGCCGCCGAAGAGAGAATTAAGAAATGTGCAATGGTTCAAGCGTGGCGAAATGGCATATGTACTGTACAATGTTAAGTCTATGGGACAAACATGTCGGTGTCCTATCCTCTGTTAATTTTAGCCCGAGCAATTTTTTTGTGTGTTTGCAGTTTCGTTATTGTAAATACCGAGGCCAAGAAATGTTCATTTTGGCTTCTAAAACTATGGTTTTTATCATTCTCTTCCAACTCAACTATTGGATCAGATAATAACATGAAGATGTTTCAAACCGGTTTTAACTGTTCTTAAAATATCTCATATATATCGGTTAACAGACTCACGGCCATTCAAAATTAAACTTTTTGCCATTTTATAATAGTTAAAAATATAAAAATTTATTAATAATAAAATATGATAACAGATAGAGGCACTGAATGTCGCCGGGAAAGTTAAGCAACTCGTTGCTGGATTTTTTTATTCAACGCCTATTAAGATAAGTGCAGATGCACCCAAGTGAATAATGTAAATAGTTTTTATAAGCGAATTAGACCTAATGCTTAGCAACGTGAAAAGAATAATGGAAAATTAGGTTATTTTTAGGTGAACAACAATAATGATGGTCGATGTTTTTTTACCAGGCACCATTTATTTTAAACGGTTCTTTCACAAAATTAATTTTATCGTATAAAATCTTATTTCTAGAAAACAGTTTTATCACAAAGGCCTGAAGCAACGGAAATTGCCTTGTAAAACAATTATTCTATTCCCGTCTGTAGAACTTAAACTGATCGATTCTTTCTTTATAAGAACTGTTACATTAATTATTTTGAGAATAAAAAACGGTTAACTGACTACTCTGTACATAATAATAATAATAATAATTATTATTATTATTGTATTATTGTATTGTATTGTATTGTAAATGATATTTGTATTATTGTATTATTGTATTGTAAATGATTAAATTGAATATCTGATAATTTCAATTAAATTGAATAATAATAATTATTATTATTATTATTATTCAATTTAATTGAAATTATCAGATATTCAATTTAATCATTTCCATATCGATTATCGTATTACATTAACGACCATTTGCAATTCTCTTTCTTTAAATATTAAAGAAATTTTATCGCTTGCGATCGAACGATCGCTATTTTAAGACATCATCTCGTAATTCTTACTGATTTCTTTTGAAATATTTTAAATTTAGATTAAAAATTAGAGAGAATGTAAAGGGAAAAGATGGAATTTTTTTTTACTTCGTATACACTAAAACCTGTGTAAGCCGGAATCGTGCGGTGCCAAATATATTTTCCGGTTTGGTAGGCTTCGGTTTTGAACAGGTTCTTTTTAACACAGAAAATCGTTCCGTTCCGAAGAATTTGTTCTCTTTAGGCAGGTTTCCTTTTTATTCGGGTTTCGTTTTGGACAGGTTTTATTTTACATATACAATTATATATAATATGCAAAATGAATGAACATTCATGAATTTTACAATCTATTTTAAACATTATTAAAATTAGGTGATTGACTGAATTTAGATCGTAATGGTGATAAAATTTACAACACAAAATCATCATCAGTCTTTACACAAAAACATTGCAATGAAGTGATTGCTGCTTATTGGGCTGCAGTTAAAAAAAAAAAGAAAAAATTAGACCTATAAATTCCCATTGTATTTCCTTAATCTCGAGAACGAAGTTAGGTAACCCAGATAATGGAAACCTTAGGAGCAGGAGGCCCCGATTGACTATATACGCACTTCCGATTCAAACCGAAAGTCGTGTAATTTCAATTCAAAAATCTTCTTTTGAAAGGTGTTAGATAGATGAAGCGGCACGACTGTATTGTTACAGGAAAAGTATGATGGACAGAGGCGAGCCACTACTGATTTGAGGTGGAAAGCATACATTTTAAGTTAAATAAATTAAAAATATGATTAATTCGAAAATCCATCTACGAACTACCCTTCTGTCACATCCGTTTTTGAACCATGGATTATCTTGAAAGTTCTCTATCTTCTGGATCCTTCGAATATTCCGACGATTCTGGAGAAGGTCCACTGACTTCTGTATCCTTTGGATATTCTCTAAGTGTTATCTCTTCTTCTTTCCCCTCACTCTTATCTTCACTTGGAGGTAGGCCTTCGTCCGAAGGTCCTACCAATCCAATTCGAATACCTCTTCTTCTTTCCGCCCATACTTAACGAAAATAGCAAATACTGCTCAGTAAAAGAACGAAAGGGCTTCGATGTAACAGTCGAAAAATCAATGTTAGTGAGCATCAACAACTATTAACTGTTGTCGATAGAACTTTGTTAATTTTACAAATTTCTTGTTCTAATTCTCACTAAGACTTACAAATGATTTTTAAATAATTTTAATACTCAAGAGCGAAAAAATTTCTCTCCATCAATTTTAAAAATACAACAATATGTCGAGACAAGTAATCAGAAACAAGAACAAATTTAACACTAATTTATTCTGTATATTTCCATGAATATAAACGTTTATTTTAGTATCTTTACACAATAAAGATACAGTCAAACTTTTATATACTTGCCACCTATATGGTGCCTCTCTCGTAAAGCGCCAATGAATAGCCTACTGTCTGCGGATCTCTCCTACAAATATTTAAAAAAGAATCCTTCAGAATCTGTGAATTCTTAAATGTACGATTTTTCATTGCAAACGACACGGTTATCCCCAAATCACCTAACTTTAACGTAAAAAATTTCTCATATAACCTTATACAGTAAAACCTGTTTAAAATGAAACGTGACTACCAGAATTTTCCGTTTATACAAGTGTAAAGATTTTATACAAGGTTATGTTTTTTATTAACTTAATCTTTTATCCAATCTATCCAATTTGATGAATGACTGCATTATAATGTTTATTGTTGGTGGCACACTGTCGTAAATTGTTTAGATCTTTCTTATTTACATGGGTACTTGGTTTTCATTCTAATGTGGAATTTTTATTTATTGATTTTCTATTTCTAGATATACTACAAAGGTAAATAAATTGATATACAAATATAAAGCAAAAATGATTTATAATTATTACGAAATAAAAGTTTATAATTGTGAAAGATGCGCGCAAATTTCATCATACTTTCTTTCTTCTTAATGTGATATGGTTTCTCAGAGATCGAAAGGACAGGCTATTTATCTTTTTTTATATTAGAAAATATTAAAATATTAAAGAATTGTATTTTCTAAATAATAAAATTTTACAAAAAATAGCGTAGAACGTATGCCTCAGATATAGAATTTATAGGAACTTCACAAACATTAGTTACATATTATTCGTCCATTGTACTTTTGTCTATTAAAGAAAAATATTTTTTGTCAAAAGTTAATTAAAAATTCATAATACTAATTAAAAAATACGTGGAAGAGACTAAAAATGTCTTCGTTTTTCATCAAATCCATGTATTAAAAGGTTACTTAACGTATGGGGACCCTCGATAAAGGTAAGGTGTTCGGATCTCTCAACATATACAGTAAACCTGTCCAAAACGGAACCTTAATATTAAAAAAACCTGTTTAAAACGGAAACCTGCCAAATCGGAAAGAATATTCAGTACCATACGAATCCGGTTTACGCAGGTTTTACTGTATATACTCTAAAAACATGAAATCCACGAATCGCTGATCAGACAATTTAGGAAACCCGTATAGAAAAGTATAGGCCTACACAGCAAAACATGCGTAATCAATAGTGGAATACGACACCAGAAACAATCATTGCGTATCTAAACAGTTTTTGTTAAACGAAACGTTCAAGTGATATATAGTAAGTGCTTTGTCATTTTCAGTACATCTATACCTCGATCTAGGTGTAACGAATACACATTTATTTCGCACACTTCGGAAGAAGAAACTAAGTCTATCAACTATGTTCGATTCGGCCAAAGGTCCACATCGTATGCCAAATTGGTTTCGTTCGTCCGACGATGAACAGTAAGTTTACATAATCGATTTTTTTAAAAAGATAATACATAAATTGTGAATTTTTCACACTAAAATTTAATTTACAAATCTCTAATTCAGTGCCAGAAATAAAATTTTAGTGTTAATCAGTTGCTATATTTTATAAATAAAATACTAAATTGTATAAGTAGTTTATAGTTGAATATATTAAATATTTATTAAATTTTTTAACTGTAAAATATATATATTTATACAATTTACTGTAAATTAATAAAAATAAAATTTAATAAAAATGTATGTATTTTTTCATTTAATAAATTTATACATATTTTAATGATATTGTATAGTAATAGTTAATATTAAAGTTAATTTTTTGTTATAGTTTAACACTTTTAGTTTATTTTTTATTAAAAATTCTAAAATAATTTAAATTATTGTCACGAGATGGCAGTTTAAAATTTTAATTTTCTATTGTCGCTATATAACACGCGCTGTATATTCGGCCATTTTATTTTATAAAGATAATAAAAAAATAAAAAAAAAATAGATTTTTGGTTAAAATGAATTTATATACGTTTAAATTAAATGTAACTGTTTATCATTTAAATTTTGAAATAAAGTGTAAAACTTATGAGAAAGGAAAAACTGACAACAATGTCAAGTCATTGTTGATGTCAAGAGGTTGACATCAAAAATTGTATTTTTAGCAATGCGATGTACAAGGACGATGATAATAAAGAATGTTTTCACGTGTATTCTTTAATGTACTTGTACGCGATGACTACGATTTATGTAAAAATGCTAAAAATTAAAAGTGATTATTTTGTTTTCTATCATTTATTCGTTAAGTCACCGAGTGATGCTTATGTTTATCCCAAAATAATCCTAACTTTCTATTTTTTTCCTTGCATCTAAACTACAATTTTATTTATGACGCTCGATTAAGATTTATGTCAATGCCGTATAATTGATAGCAAACCCTCCAAAAGTATCCTTTCTGTAGCATCAACACGCATCTTTACGAGTTTTGTAATACTTTTCTACACTTTAAAACGATAAAACAAGCATTTAAATTTAAAAAAAAAATCGTTTTATCATTTTAAAGTATAGTTTTTGTATATGTTTACTTTGTTAAAATCTAATAAAACATAATAATATTGATTAGTAGCCTATAGATCTGTTTGGTGTAGTATGACTATACTACTGTATTATATATACTCTACGTACTATAAAGTAGCGTAACTAGAACTGATATTAGCGGGTCCGAATCAGTATACGTGCAATCCATATTCATCCCTGTACATGTAGATATAGTCATTAGTGCTGCTAATAACTCTTAGATATTGTATATACATGTACTGTACTGCACTATACTGATCTCTACATATTATTAAATTTTAACTTTATTTTAATAATTTTTAAATATTTTTATTGTGTTAAAATTTAACAAAAAATACTAACATTGATTACATAAATGAATACAAAATGTTTTCTTTAAAGCTTACTCTTATCAGTTGAAGACAATTACATATTCTTTTCACAATAAAAACTATTTTGTTAATTAGAAAAAATTCTAAAAACTCCTTTTAATATAATTTAGCACTTTATACTCATTATCCTTCCTATAGGTTTTTAAATATATATATATATATATATATATTATAAAACAAGTTATTAAATGCAAGCATACACAATAGGTTATTCAGCTTATTATAAAGTATATCCTAAACTTTCTTTCAGTATAATATAATAGAAAAGATAATTCAAAAACTTATTCATAATACAATAATAATAACAGCTGTATATGCTGTATATAAAAATATAATATGAATAGAACAGCAGGACTTCTTTACTTCATGTCATTTATTACTGCTAGCAGCTCTAATGATGATTAAATTTGATGTTTTTGACAGCAAAAAAGTTTTTGTGTTTTATAAAGAAATAAGTAAATGTCATATCATTTATTTTTTGAATTTGTTACTATAAAAAATAGTAAAATTACTGTATCGTGATGGTTTTTGGTATGTGTATTCCTACCCTTAAAAATTTAACATGTTTCTATTCAATACTTTTCTATTCACATAACTTTCTATAGAAGCCAATAGAAGTTAACTAATAAGATTGTATTATTTATATATTATATAATATAAGAGAAAGTAGCTGTTTGGATATTCCAATCACACAGCTAGGATTTATAAATTTGTTGTTTATCCTTGAAGTTAGGCCTATAGCTATCTTCAGCTAACAACATAATTATTTTGATATATAATAAAAGATAAATGTCTAAAATGAGTAAGTTTTAATTTAAATGCATCTTTTAAATATGTTAATTGGAAATTTAGAGATTTTTATGTCTAAGATATATAATTGTTTCATTTTTTCCACTATTAAACTTTGATGTAAACTATACTTTGATGGTAATTTTACTTTTTAATATATTTTATTTTATTAACAATTTTAAAAAATATATTTCAAATGTAAAAAAATCCTAAATTTTGAAATTTTACACATAAGATTTTAAAAATTTGTATTGTAAAAGTCACATCAAAGCTACTTTTTTTTATACACTTTACAATAGTATGTGTGTGTTTTTTACTCGAATTATTGTTCCTGAAACAGTCGTAAAAATATTTAATCTACGCATTCCAACAGTTATAGGTTAATTATTTCAGAAATGTATGGCTTATTTCTAGAAAATTGTTTCTAAAAATAAACAAATGAATACTTTCATTACTTGTAAATGCAGAACACTATAAACAAATTGAAACAGTCTGGGAAAAAAATAATAACGAGTTATTAAATACTGTATACAGTATTTAATAACTCGTTATTCCCTTTTTCCAAGTTAACTCGGTATTCCTTTTTTCCCGTTATCTAGATTCTATATACTGTAATGTATAGTATATAGAAGTGCATTGCATAATAAACTTATACAGTATACAAGCCTATAATAGTATGAATAGTAATAGTAAACTATAGTATGAATGTGTGTGCGTGCGTAATAATACATACATAATTACATGCATGCGTAAATACACACTTCATACATTTAAATATAGACCTATATTGTATAAAGGCTTTACAAGTGGGACTAACTGGACTACTTTGCCTGGACCTTACATTTACGGGAGCCTCAATAACTTTTATCACAAATTATTCATTTAGTTGTATTTTTGTATAATATTGAAAAACTTCAGTTTTTAGTGAAATTTTATAATTTAAAAAATAACAATAATAATTTTAACGCTTGTTTTAATATACTGACGGTCTGAAAAAAGTGAGTGTCCTGTGCTTCTCTCGACCTATTAGAGGTCCTCCTGCAATATACATTTATATAATTATTACAATCGTTAGATATTGAAAACATTTAAGGAAATAAAGAATATTGAATTAAATATTTAAAAATTTCATTATTTTAACACATTTCAACGTTAACATATAACAAGTAAGTGCTATCAGTATTGACAGAATGATAACACCTATTGGTAACGGTCAATTCACTGTTTATGTGCACGAATATTTTCGAACTGGCTAGACAGGTTTCGATGAAATTTAATATGAAGGAAGTTGCAAAAACTTATCAATTCAAGTTTAGATCATTCATTTCAATTAGGACCCATGAATATAAAAACAAGTCTTGGTGATTAAATGTGCGTGCTACTTCGCTTCGGATATTAAATAGATTGACTTCTTTATCTATCATATAATTCAATGACGTATAGAATTAAGATCGTTTATCTTTAATTTAATTATATTTTTTAGATTTTAACTGTTATATCGTCGAGGAAGTTAAAGAATTTTATCAAAAGGAATTAAAAATTGTGTAGATTGTTTATTCGTATATATTGGCGATTTTAAGAAAAGTAATCTGCTTTGACGAAGAAACCACCAACTTAAACAGTGATATAATTTCAAACTCACGATTTTTCTTCATTTATTCAATTTTTCAAAACTAAATTACATTTAGTTAGCATTTAATCTAGACGTTTTTTACAAGAGTCGTGTTTATAGGGGCCTATATGTATACTTGTCGTTATTCGATCTTGCTATTCGGAATCCAATATTATTTAGGACCTTGTATTGTATCAAGTATCGCGTGATATATATTCTAATCTTATATATATCACGCGATACTTGATATAATACAAGGCCTTCTTATATAATCTTATGTAAAAGGAACCTCACAAGTTAACGCTTGCCTAGATCCTCCTATAATTTAAGCTATAACCACTAAACAACTGTCCGAGAAACATAATAGGGTAGACGTGTAGATAATATATTTTATTTTCATTTAAATATACTGTATGTATTTTCAATATTTTTCACCTCGTCTAATCAAACTCTGTATACAATGTTTAACGTATACATATTTGGATTGGATTGAACTAATCTGGATTTGTTCCACCATGCAACATTTGATCACTTTCTGTGAAGCCTGACTAACAAATAATTTAGTCAGTGTAAAGAAAGATGGAAACCCGGTGGCTGCGAAATGAGGATCTGTTTTATTTCTATGAGTTCCGGAGTACGAGGGATCCGGGGTTCGAATTTCTCATAATTTTTCAAGGACATTTTAGATGGGTTTTTCATTCGTCATCTATGCTGAATTTTTATATTTCCTTTAGTCTTCTTAGTGTACTTAAGATAACAATTTCGGATTGGCCGAATTTGCTGTACATTCGTAAGCATGAAATATATTCGTATATAGGATCAAACCTCTTCCTCTAAACTATTCATGGATATAAGTCAAACTTTCTCGCATAGGGACTGTCAGAGCCATTTAACCAGGGCCTCACATTTATGGGAAGTTAAAAAATATTTTTACAAATTAAGGATTCCATTCCATTCTTTTTTATAATAAAAAAAACTTCTTTAATTTTGCAACCAAAATTTATTATTTAAAAATTGTAATGCATTTTAAACCTTTTTAATATATCGAAAGGCTTTAAAAGGTAAATAGCCAAGGCTTCTTTTTATATCTGAAAAATCTTGAACATAAATGAGGCTTTGGGAGGGTTTAGGTACGTGTTGAACTACTCATTAAATCGACAATACCTACGGTGACCCTCACAAGTTGCCGTAAGTGAAATAGGAGGCATGAAATCTCTTTGCTTGCAAAAGATTCCATAAATTGATACGTGAAAAGAAAGCTTAGTTGGGTTTTCTATTTTACAGGACGGATATTCATAATTCAATTTGGAACAATTTATTATCAGAATTCTGACCATATCTTCAAGTCTGAATCTTATTTCAGCTTTGTTTTCGTTGATTAATATAACCCATGCATAATAAAAAAAAATATTCGAATTTTCACTATAAAAAATCATGAAATTCAAGTCTGGTCTGTATACAGTTTAAAAGTCCAGCAACGAGTTGCTTAACTTTTTCGGCAACATTTAAAACTGCGTGAGTGGTGCCATCTGTTATGATATTTTATTATTAATTAAAAACTTTTTATATTTTTACTTATTATAAAATGGCAAAAAGCTTAGTTTTGAAAGGCCATGGGTTTTATAAAAATTTGTAAATGGTAATAACGAGTAAAATCTTCATTAAGTCCGACCATACTCCAGATATGACACACGATCTCCTTTATCTCCTCACCCCATCAGCTTTTAACTACCAAAATTTAATAGCATCAACCCCTCTAATAAACAAACCTCCCCGCAAAATTTCAGCAATTTTCGACAAAAAAGCACAGGAGCTATTAAGTTTCGAAGAGGGTGAACAAAATCATGCCCACTCACACACACTAACATCCATATATACAGAAAAACCCCGAATTTTTTCTTTTGCATTATTCGACGTTTCAAGGTCCCCTGAGTCCAAAAATGTAAAAATCTTGAGGGTCATTTTTTGACAGATCGCCAAACTTTCCCTCTGTTATATAGGATATAACAGAGCTGGAAAAGTAAAACTCTGTATAAGTTATAATTTGATTGAATTCTAAACTCTTTAATTAAAAAAAAAAAATTAAAACCCTTTCTATTAAAAGCGATAAAATAAAATCCTTGAGTGCTTATTTAGAAGCAAATATTAAATTGTATTAAGGTTGTAAAATTGTTAATGATTTTTGTTTTATGATCCATAAAACGATGATATACCTATTCCTTCAGTATATTTTCAAATGATTGTCATTTTTCTTTCTTTTTTTAAAAAAAAAAAAATTGTAAATAAATGTAGTCAGGACAAAATTCTGTAATTATTTAACTTATCTAATTTTATTACAATTATTATTATTGACAAGATATTAATGAATGAGTTTCAGCTCAGTTATAAATGTGAGCCCCACTCTGTTCCAAACTCCATAAAAATATATGAAGAAAATCAATAAAACAAATAAAACCAATATAATTTATATCATTTTTATATCGTACTTTTATATATCAAACTAAATTTTAAATATTTAGTGACCTTTAAATTGTATTCGCTATGTAGACTACAGTTTTGGAGATACTAATAGGTTTAATTAGGCCATATAGAACCAAGAAGACCTCAAAGAGCTTTGTTAAATACGCTCTTTTAGGTCTTCTTGTACCCCAAAAATTACAGCCCAAATAGAGGTTGTAATTTTTAGACTGGTAGGAATAATTAAATGAGATAGAGAAGGCCAGTTGGGCCCTTTGAGGCCTTGCTGATCTTTATATGGTCTAATTATTAGTAATACATTACAAAATTTCTGATTATAAAATGCTTTATCCATTAAAATTATGAGTAATTCAACATATGCATGTAAACGTTAATTTTCTTAAATTACAACTGTGTATATGTACATTTAACTACTAAATTTTAAAATACTAAACTTAAATAAGCTTTTTCTCTAAATTAAAACAATTATTTTGATTTAAAAATTTTAAATATGCTATATTTAAACTTATAAAATAAATTTTTTTAAAAATATAATACAGCATAGATTAAATAAGTTTACAGTAATGTAAATTTAAAAAAATAAATAAGGTTTAAACAGAATATAAAGCACAGTCTAATCAACGAAATGATTTTTTAAAATAATTCACGTTTAATTAATTAATATAAATTCAAGGAAAATATTTTTGAAAATTGGAATTAAATTTAATAAATTATTCAATTAATAAAACAGAAAAAAATTAGATTAAAATTCGAATAACGAAAAAATTTATATTGCAAACTTTAATTAAGAATTTTCTGTATGAGTAATTTCCTAAGATAACATTTTTATTAGAAAATGATCTCAGTATATTTTTAATTTAAAAAAATTAGAGAAATTAATTAATTTTTTTTAAATAAAAAACTTTAAAACAGTTATAAAGTCTTGTTTAGAATTTTTCTACTCATTTAAGGTAAAGTTTTTATTTAATCTATGATTGCTAGGGAGGAAAAATTATCAAGTTAATAACTGACGAAGCGAGACATCGATAAGTCTGTCGAAATATAGAAAAAAATACCTTTATATGAAAACAAACAAACATAATTATAACATTTAAATATTACTCTTTAAATCAACTTAGAGCTGGATTTAAACTTGTTATGGCTTTAAGCTGCAACATAACAGGCATTTCGCCTTCACTAAATAATGTACATGTAAAAATGTGAGGCCCAAGTCGCAACTTGTTAACTCGCAAATCTAGCCCCGTATAAATCTACAATATAGCACATAGGTGTTGGCAATAAAACAATAGCAAAAATTTCCTAATAGTTTTGGCAAATTTTCAAAAAATGAAAATGCTATTTGTAATTTATTAGAAAGACATATATTTTATTATTGAATTTTTAGCATATAACTGACATTTTCTGTGACAGTCCACACGTTTATGGCACATCTGTTACATATGGATAGCTTCAGTAGTAGTGTTATATTTTTAAAGGATATCCTTATTTGAAATTGTAAGGAAAAAGTACACGCTAATATTGATTCACGAAAGGATTTTCATAATCGAAATTTCGTAAGTATGGCACATATCATTAAAGTGATAAAAGTAAAATAACCATCATTAAATTCCGAGTGTTTTTTTAAATATTTTGCGCTTGAGGGGTTATGAGGATTTAACTACTTTTTTTTGTTTATTTATTAAAATTAGTTTATTTTTTGCACGTGTAAGATTAAGAAATATGCTTAAATCATTGTTTGTAATTACTTTTCAAGCAATTAAATATTGCATTTTTGTAATTTTCTTACGCAATTCTTTATATATTTATATGCAGATTTTTTTACATGCATTTAATTTTAATTAAATAATTTGAAAAAATTATCTTCTGACAGCAGCTAATATTAAAGTTGTATTGATGAATGAATGGTTATTAAAAGAAAGCAATCTTCTAAATTATAGGGCTGCAAATTTTGCTGTCCTATAATAAAAAAAATTTGAGTTTTTCTTTCTATAACTGACGAAGTAATTTAATATTTTAAAAAAATTATTTTTTATATAAAGTGCAATTATTACTTAACAATATAGAGTATGTGTTAAAGAGTGACAAATTATAATAATTTAATAATGCAGTAATTAATGGTTACATATAAATAAGGGTGAATGATATCTTTTTAACAATTAATAATATAATGATAAATAGAAGTCGTATATAATTTTCAAAAAACAATTAATTATGATTAATGCTTAACAATTATTTATTTTGTAATTACTAATGATAAGAAAAAGGAAAATTACACGTAAATAGAAGACGAATAATTGCATTAATATATAAATAAATGACAATTAACAAGTTAAAATATTCAGAAAAACAAGTAACATATACTATTTAATTATAAGTACTAAAAGACTTCACAGTTACCAATTTTTGGCACTAGTTCTGAAAAATTCCACCTGATAACATCGAATTCTATAAAGAATAATCTTTAAAAATAGCATTTTATGGTTAATTTTTGAAAAAATGAATGATAATATTTCTATGAAATCATTTTTAAACGATTGATTATGTTGTAAGCATATACAGTATATATACATTTACTACCCGGTACAATATTAACTAAGAGTATATGACATAAAGACCAATTTGCATTCAAGGTGAAATCAAGAATATAATTTTCCTGGATAGAATTTCTGTGCGTAAAAATAATATTTTTCTTTCTAAATTTCTTTTTTAAATTTTAATTTTAAGTAGTCTTTATAGACTATTGTGCTAGTGTATGAAGTTTAGGTAATTGAGTTTGGACCGTATAACAACAACTAAGTGGTCAATGAACAGTCCTTGACTCCTATTTCCTTTTATTAATAGTATAATATTGGCTTCGTCGTTACTTGCATTCCCTATAAACAAAAGAACAACAAGTGACATCGATTATAATATTTAAATCCTACACGTTACTGTAAATGTATACGAATTATTCAGTTAAAACTCGTGTTACTTAATTAGGTACTTTGCTAATATATAATTAGTCTCAATTGCGGGCGTAATTATGGAACACATGCGGAAACACCTTTAAAAACTCCTAGAGAAAAACGAAATGATAATTTTCATAAAATTATTCTATAGTTTATACAGTGTTAAAGCCTTAAATAACAGTTATACCTGATAAAATTGCATAAAATTAAGATAAAAAAAAGAAGATATTTATTCCTCTGCCGCTAATTATCTACAGCTCGGATTTTAAAATTTCGTAATGTTCCTTGCATAAATATTACATTAATAAAGTTATTTATTGTGAAATTTACTATTTATACAGTATATTCTAAATTAAATAAATATTTAACTCGTTTAGTAAGTCTGTATAATTGCGTTAAACTGTATCATAAATCATCGTTGAAAAGCGTTTTAAATTGGATTAAAAGTATAAGTTTATATATGTATATAACACTTCTATTTATAAATTCGAATTAACTCGCTTGTAAAACTGAATATATCAATGTCAGTTGTGGGTTATTTGAGGCTCTACGAGAGAATTTTTGTACATTGTATAGAGATAATGAGGAAAGGATAACCCATCCCGGGCCTCCAAACATCTGGGAAATATGATTGTAGCGTTATATTTAACTAATAAAAAAGATTATAGATGTGATACGATGACTATTATTTTGTTATATTTTTAGTAAAGCACCTTATCGTGGTTCCGTTAAGTCAAGTTTACCGACTCAGGGATCGCCCGGTGTATACAGACGTATCAGCGCGACGGCACATGTTTTACAGGAGAGCACCGCTGCCGTTCGGGAGAAAATGACCGCTAGGAGGAGTATGAGCGACAGCATAGCAACCAAGATGGCCGAAATTGTTGGTACCTTAGCAACGACGGGAGGATGGCCTAATGATAAAGATGATTACGAATTAGGAGAAGTTATCGGTAAGTTATTTAAAACGATTTTTAAACGTGTCGGGAATCGTTTTATTAATATAAATTGTCGAATGTTTGGATATTTTGTGCTTATTCAACCGGTTGCCGGTGTGGAAGCACGTTATACACAAATCATTGGCTGTCTGGATTCGAAATTAATGGAAATAGTTCAGTTTTTCTCATCTGAATATGATAATTATAAACTTAACGGGTCATTGTACACGTGAACTGGTCTAACTAGAATCTATGCCATAGGCAAGCTTCATTACAAAACTTGTTTCATACATATTTCAATGAATCTAGATTATTTTATACTCAATTTCAACCAAAACATCACAAACTCCTCACTCAAAACACAACTGACATAAATAGCGTGTGTTAAAGTAACTAAATTGATCTTTCGGCAACACCTTTCAAGCCAAGTTCTTGCTTTTCTCGGTCTGAAAGGTAACACTTCAAAAAGTCTAGCTTCTGATTGTCACATGTCACAATTTAAATATGATGTAAGTAACATATATAAAAAAACACATGTCAAAATTCGTATACTGCAGAATTAAAGACCAAAATATAAAAAGTATTAATTAAATTTAAATATTATCTTTAAAAAAATATTTATATTTTAACTTTAGCTTCACCTTTCTGCATTGGTAATATAGGTGTATTCCTTTCTAGAATTCTATCTTTTGAAAAATAGCTGAAGGGTGGAGTATATTCATATATTTTTAGTTGGTGACACTCCTTTCGATAAGTTATTTCTTTGCTTTAGTAGATTTCTTTGTTATTTCGATAAACTTTGTTCAAAAATTACCTTGAATTTGCTTTCTCTACTTTATAACGGCAGATAATTACAATAAATAATACCAGCATATATTGGCATATGCTGGTATTATTTTAAAATGAATTCGTGCAGTTTGTCTTTTTATAAAACTTAGAATGAGACTTTTTAATAATTTGATGTGCGCTAAAAAAGTCTAGTTTATCGGGATATACTAAAATTTTATAAAATTCTCAATCCTTAATAACTAAAAGCTGTTTAATTATTGTGTGTTTAAAACAGAACATTTGTTTAGTTAGGAGTTTCATTGATTATTTTTGGCATTCTCAGACTTGGTAAATTCTACAGTCAGATATCAGATTTGAATTGCTTATCTTTGTAACACAAAATGTTTAAATTTAATGACCTGTTAAAAGGATTTAAACTTTTAACTATTGCATTGCAATATTTTTAAAAAAGAATGATAAATAACAATTATAAATAAGAATGTGAAAACAGTTAATAAATTGAGTTTAATTAGTATAAAATAATTTAATTATTATATATTTTTTTTAATTATAGAATATTTTTTAATATAGAATTTGTAAATATTAGTTTTATAATATATATATTATAATATATATATATATATATATATATAAATTTATAAATTTTTTTGTATATTTTATGAATAGTACATGTAACTTTTACAGTTCATATTTATTAAAGTTGGTTCTATATTTCAATGACATTTTTGCCAAATTTTATGAATTAGACTCAAATTCACTCTTCTATTGTTATGTCAACCTTTATTTACTTATAAAATAATAATGAGAAAAAAAATTAAATTGATAATACAATGAAATAAATGTGCAACACTTACTTATTTACATAAGTTAAGTAATATGTTTATGCATAAAAATAAATTTCCAGAAACTGAAAACATCCTTATGTTAAAAATTCAGGAGAATAAATTGTGAAAAATATTTTTGTTTAAGAATTTGTGATTTACAAAAATCTAATTCATAAACTATTTTTATTGTCATTCTGTATTTGTTAATACTACACTTACATTAATTTAATACTCATTCATACCAGTAGTAAGTAAACAATTTAAAATGATAGATTGATTTGTTGAATGCTTGTCAGAGAATACAATTAAATATTAAAATCTAAAATATTCTAAAAATATTATAAATTCAAAGTTATAAAAATTAGAATTAGTTGTGTCCTATGGATTCTCAATGAAAAATACCTATTTTAATTTAAAATAAAACATATTTAATCATTTGTTTTAATCATTAATCATCACTTTCCACTATGGTATATATCATTAGACATTGGAAAATAGCTGTATTACTGTAACTTAGAAGCCAAATTATCACTAATATACATTATTAATTATTATAGAAAAAGAAAGTTGAAATTTTGCATTATAATAGATAACAGAAAATTATTTGGTTTCCATGCAGCAACAAAAAAAATAAATATTCAATATTCTAAGGAAACAGACCGAAAATAAATATTGATCATCAATATTTTTTATTTAAATATATATTATGATTTTAGATATAATGTTTGATCTTTTAAAACAAAGTCAGAATTTTATAGTTTAAAATAAATCTCTCAAATGAATTTAATTATTACAATATAAATAAATAAACATTATTAAGAGCAATGTTTGTCTATCTCATAATTTCTATTAGGGATTTAAAATAAACATTTAAATTTAGCAATATCTTTTGATTTCAGTCATTTAAAAATTTAAATCAATTTTATGTAACTTTTATATTTTTCTTTAGCAGTTATCAAATTCACCATATCATCAAATCAAATTTCTAAAAATTGTAATATTTACATTTTATGTTTCTGATCTTTTAACAATAATTTAAAAATTTTTCCTTTTAATTTAGTACATCATTTATTTCTGTTTTTTAAAAAACTTTTATATTATCATTGAGTTAAATATGCTCAGTTTTAAAACAGCATATTTAGTTTATTAAATAAAAATTTTAAAAAATTATATGGTTTAAATTATTACAAATATTTAAATATAGAAATTAAAAATTTTAATTTTAAAATATAATGCATATATTTAGTTTTTTAATTGACAAAGATAAATATACTGTTCAAATATGTTGAAGCATCTAATTAAACTTTCTGACTCTTGAATGCTTAATAATAATAAGACTTCAGTAATCTAATTGATGCAGAGAACTTTGATGCCATTTTGTATTGTCTCTAGGTTATTTTCTGTTGGTTGATAAATTACAGTAATAAATTACACTAAAACAACCAAACAATGACACATTTACTACAAGTTCCAACATTGAATATTAATACTGTTTTTAATAGCAATCTCAATCAGTGTTCAGACTGCATTGAGTGATTCTATACAAGTGAAGTATTATTTAACTTTGAACTTTTCTAAGATAAATATTATTTTAGATTTTGTTTTTGAAAATTTTAATTAAATATTAACTAAGTAAAATTTAATCATTAATTTATGTCAAGAAGTTATTAACATTATAGTGATTTTCGATGTTTTTTGTGGTGCTTTTCCCATTTGAAAAAGTTCTTACAACTTACTTTTCATAAAATAATTTCAATAAATATTTGAATTAAAAATTAATTAATTCAATTCATAATAATGATGAAAATAGTAATGTGATAGTTTCTCAGAATTACGTTACTAAAATATGGCATCATTAATGATATTGTAACTAATAATTCTTTTTCAATTATTAATTGAGATCAATATTTCATCTATAAAATAGCTCCAAGTTGGTGCAAGTTTGATAATATAATTGCTCGATGTTTTCTTATAATTATTGTAATTTAATAACTAAATTTTGTAGTTAATACAATGAAATTTATTACTGCAAGCTTTTACTATTAAATCAAAATGATTGAAATTAAATCAACCTGCACCTATTCATCAACTATTAATAGTTAAATATAAATTAATTATGTATTTATTTAATATTTTTACGAGGAAATCAAACTGTAGAAATATGTTTCACTTTGCTGACATGAGCATGGAATATGTATATAAAATTAATTATTAAATAAATAAAATAGCAAGTTACCAATCCTGGATTAATTAATGTACTAAAAACTGCTAAAACTTATTGAATTAATTAATCTAGTTAATTTAGTGAATTTTGGTAAAGTTATATATGCTTATATTGAAAATTATTTTGGTTATTAAAAACAACAAAATTATAAAATTTTTCTCATAAATTTCAGACTATACATAATTTAATTTGTAATAAAAGTCAACATATATTTATTTATCACTTATTTAAAATTTCAATTTTTGTTAATTCATAGGTATGCATTTTTGCATCTTGCAAACTTTTTCTGTAGTTTATTCTTCTATTTTTGTTTAAAAATTTCTGTTGTAAAATACTGTATTTTATTTACCTTTACAATTTTTTTAAACTTCATTTACAATTTTTAATTCCATTTATATAAAAATGTGTTCTTTTGTTTCTTATTTGTACTTTCCATTTTGAATATAACTTTTTCATACTTACAATATTTTCTAGTTCACATTGCTAACAATAAAAATAAAAAAATACATAAAATTTTAATAAAAAGTTACATTTTTCGAGTGAAATATTAAATTAAAATATATTTCTGTGAAATTGCACAAATATATCTGCAATTGTCTTAAAAACAATTTATGAAGAAAACATTTTTTTTTAATGAAAATTTTTGCATGAATCTTCTATAATTTTTAAAAATATGGAAGAAAAATTAAAAATAAAATTTAATGTAAATGTATAGTTTGTATATAAAATACAAAATTTATATTTAATATATTCCATATTTGCACACATTAAAATATATAAAATCAAATTATAACATTACATCTTGGATATTTATAGTTTTTTTTCGTTTTAAATTTAAATAAATTGTAAGTGTGGCATTCTTTTGTAGTATGGAACTTATATTTCAAAAAATAAATTTTGAGATTTTAGTAAATGACTAGATTTTGAATACGAATAAACTCCGAAAATTGTATGTTAAATTTCAATTCTGTAAATAAAACGCTTATAAATTAGCAAACATTACTTAATAAGTTTTTGATAACAGAAATTTGACTTAAAAAGTCATTGCTTTGAAATTTTGATTAAAAATATGTGAAAATTTGAAGCCAACCATTAAGCATGAGTCACCAAATTTGAAAGAATTAGTGCTGAATTCTTTTCTGGATTAGATTAAATTAATATGAATAAGTAGATACCTTCTGAAACACAAAGGAAATGTATTTATTAAATTTAATATTCAATAGTTTTAAATTATTCCTTAATGTATTCATTTAATGAAGTGTACTTTATTTTTTTATAATTATATTGTAAATTACAATAAAAGTGATTAAATTAGTTTTATATTTATCCTATTGACAAACAGTATTATCAATATTCAACATTTCTTAGTTATTAATAAAAAATATAATAATAATAATGACGATAATTTTAAAGTTAGTTTCATTCAATCAATAATGATTTTGTTTAAATTTCTGAAAACAAATATGTATTTTTTTTAAACTAATTTAAAGGTTAATTATTACCCTGTTCTGATAAACAAAATGTCAAATTTTTTAATGAAAAGTTTTAAGAAATGACATTAATTAAAAATTATTTTTTTAATTATTTAATTAATTAAAATAATAATTTTTAAAATATTTCAGTCATTTAAGATGGTTAACATTTAAAATTCTGTAATGTGTTATATTCTAAGAATTGCCTTTTAATTTGTGAACACTCCCTAAAGATTGACTTTATTGGTCCAAAAATAGTTGGGAAAGTGTTATATTTTATTTGTAGTATCAGAAGGTTTCTTATGAATTACACACATAATATGACTCTAAAATTAATTTACTATTAAAGTTTTGTTAAGCTTCTTCCAAAATTAATTGTCTAATTTTTAAATTTAATTTTCATTTTTGAGGATAAGAAAAATACTATACAAAAATACTTAACTAAAAAAATTTATTCCATTCATAAAGACACTTAACAGATTTTAATTAGAATTTCAATTTTTATTTTAAAAAAAGAAGTTTTAGGAAAAAACAAATTATTTTAATAACTGAATCCTTATTGATTTCTGTAGCTCAAATCTGTACGTCGCTTGAATAGATTTTATTGACTGACATTTAGGGACATTATTAAATTAAAAAATGTAGATCAAAGTTAGTGTAGTATTTTTATTTAATAACATTTAAACTACAGTAGACTGCTTATTGTAATCACTTTGGACTCATCTAAACTGTTGATAACATTATGCAAAGTAAGAAAATATGATTACAGTTAGAAGAAATTCTGGTTTTATTTGACTCTAGAATTAAATCAGACACGTTAAAACAATTTTAAAATGTTTAACACGATGACTTTTTAATTAATAGCTAATTCAACCGAATTGTTTTTCTCCTACCAACTTCAACAATAGCTAGTGTAATACCAGTAATTTAAACTATTGTATTGTGAGCAAATAACGATTGAAATGATTAATTTAAAGCAATGGTTAAGATCAATAACAACAACTTATAAGGAATTTGTGTTGTCATCCACATGTTGAGGGCTGTTAGCACTAAAAGAATGTATAAAAAAAGCCTTATTTATCCAAAGATAATGGTAATAAGTAACCAAAATGTAATCATAATAAGTGAAGTTTTTATAACTTTTATGCTTTAAGTTCTGCTAATTCTGACATTATTTGGTATTACAATAAGCGGACTACTGTATACACCTATCCCTCGTTTTACACAGTACTTTTTTTACACGTTTTCGCTTTTACATGGTTTAAAAAATAAATGTAGAAAATAAACTGGCTATGATGAAAAGGAACAATTTTTAACTCTAATCTACATCTATATTCCAATCCACCTTAATTATATGTTATAGTTGATATTTAGGATACTAGGTGACAGTTTTATTTCAATCCGTCAAATAGTAACCACTAAACCGATATAGGGTACTCCCCATACGCACGAAGTTGCATTCGTTGCACATAGTTTTAAACCAGAAAATTTTAATTTTTCATATTCATAAGTAACAAATGATTACATTATTTTTAATTACATTTTTTACATTACATTACATTACACAATTACATTACATTTTTATGAATCTTTCAGATTTTATTTTTTGTTCCTTTGTACTTTGTATTTAATTAATAAAAGAATATATTTTTTTTTGCCTTTCAATATTTTTGTTTGATTTATGTACAGTACCTTTAAAAAATTGAAAAAAATTCATAATTAATAAACAACGAAATTATGCGTTTTTTGCATACTTTTCGATTTACACGGTTTTACATTCAAAAAGATACAAATTCGATTTACACATTTTTCTCAGGAACCTATCTTCCGTGTAAATCGAGGGATAGGTGTATTCAACATTTAAGTTAAAAAAATTTAATTAGCAAAGTGAAATTGAGATAGAAAACCTTAAAATCAATTTTTGTTAAAAAAAAAGAATCAAATTCAATAGAATTGTCTGATCTAAATTATTTTTTGTACTAATATTAGAAGTATTTGTTTTATTTAAGAAAGCAAATAGATTGTTTTAGTATTGAAAGATGTAAAAATTTGATTTTATGCATAGAATATTTTATAAGTACTTGTATAAAAATAAAAGCAATAAAATAATACACAGCTTATCTCCAGAAAAGTATATTGTGACATTTATTTCTGTTATAATGGAGAGTATTCATTTATCATTTAGCAAGATTTTCTTAGTAAAAATATATATTTATTTATTTGACAGTAAGAAAAGAAAGGAAAGAAAATGAAAACCATATTACTGTTAGCAAAAGATTATTATTTTAATGAAAGATATTAAAAACAGAAAGGGAATGAAGTTGTCAAATTTATTTTTGTTGTTGTTGAGTAAATGAATATTTATGTCTGTTAAACATGTTCGCATTACATTTGGATGTAACTTTTTAACACAAGATTTATTCTATTTCTCACTTGATCAATATGGAATGCCTTTTTATTACTGCTGAATAGAATTTTATATCAGTTGGCTCTGGTCTCAGAAGTAGATTTTTATTTTTGTTTCGACTTGTAACAGCATTTATAAAACATACTGTTTCAGTTTGATTTCTAACTCAAAATAATTCAGTTTAGTAGATTTTTAAAAATTGTTTATATAAAGCATATTATTTAGAAGTCTACATGATATATTTCATAACTAATGTTGAACTGAATTTTCCTATATTTTTGTCAAAATAATTTAATTTTTTGATGTCTTTTTTTATGCTAGATGTCCCAAATTCTTTCCATACATCTATCAACTCTAATAACTACAATAATTGAAGAGATTTCTAAAGTTCTTCTATACTATTTGATTCATTTTTTTAAAAATAGAGATAAGCTTCTAATTTGTAATGAACCAAATGTAAACCTGTCAAGTTTCTGTCAAAAAACAAAATTTAACTTGCAAATATGTTTTTAAATAGCTGTTAGCATTTCCATTAGATATTTTCTAAAAAAAATATAAATGAGCTTAAAGAATATTTTAATATTTATTTAGATTCAAACAAAAAAATTGAATATTAAATAGAATAAAATATCCAATGTATATGTCGTAATTTAATGTACAAATTTACGTCTGAAATAAATAAAATTTATCATCTAATTGTGTTGATATAAATTGAGTATGACAAAAATTTACATGAATTATTAATTGTGTGTTCTATTTATATCAATTTGTAAAATATTATATGTGTTACAGGCCTATTTACTAGTTTTAGATAAATTATATGATTAAAATGAAATATTGGTCAACTTCATTTTCAGAAATTAGCCTTTCCTTATTAAATTTTAATTATCTTTGATCTATGTTTGCTTATTAATGTTTTATCTAAATGTGCTGTGTGTGTGTGTGTGTGTGTGTTTGAATATATATACACTGTCAATTTTGTTTAATTGTTTGCTTAAAATGTATATTTAAAGATCAATATACATTCTGTGTTTATTATTTTAGATTTTAATTCTCTCTGATTCATTTTAATATTTTCATTCAATATTTATTCTTATGATAGCTAAATAAATTGATATAAAGTTTTTATATAAAAATGTTTTTATCAGCCAAATAATTGCATGGTAAGGTGTCAGTGTACTGCTGTGGGGATCTGTTTGAGATTCTGATTTGAATCCAATTCAGGCTTCCTTAATTTAGATTAACTATTATAGTTTGAAACATCATTCTTCATATCTAACCTATATCAGCCAACCTTGTTGCAGGTTAGTTTTCCCATTCAGCAGTGGTGTTGGCCAGTTACAATTACAATATACCCATTATGGATGGATTTATAATTGTATTCACATAGGTTGTCCTGATCAATTACTTAAAAAATTTTTTTTAGAATGTTGTTTATATTTTCAAGACACATTTTAGTTTGAAAAAAGTTTAATTATTTTTAAATTAATTTTTGAATATAGCAATTAACATACTATTTATATATTAAAATTAATTTGTAATTTTCAGTTTGATAAATTATTGCTAGGGAAATAATTATTAAAAATTGAGATTTTTCATTTTTCTAACGTCAAATATTTATTACAAATTTAATTAATTTATAAATATAACAAATAAATGCAATTTTATTTTATTTTCATCCAAATGATTTTAATATGATTATTAAATAGTTAATTGAGATGTTCTATTTTTATCTTAAATTTCTACATATTTAAGATATAAATAATGAATCTCTATAATACTTGTAAAAGTAATAATGCCCTAATTATCAGTTTAAAATTTCTTGATAAATTTGTAAATTTTATTAATAAGAATAAAATTTTTTGAAGATTATTTTATATATTAAGTGAAAAATTGTTGTGTTATTTCTTGGGATTTAGAAAAGTAATAAAGTAATAATTTTTTTTAATAAGAAATCAGTAAGGATTCTTGGTTTCGAGCTTTTGATTTTTATTATATTCTAAATATAATATCACATAATCTTATCAATCTGATTATATCATATTGATAACATTATTTTTATAAATATGCATTATTATTAAATAATAATAATACAGCCATTAGTCTTTAAATTGTATACAAAAATAGGATAAATGATAAAAGTCCAGAAATGGGGAGCAGTTCTGTTTAAAATTTGTTTTAATGTAAGTATTTTGAGCATTCACACTATTTTTATTCTATTTTTTAATAATAATAATTATTTCTATATAAATGTCAAGATTGTTTTTCCTTGATATAAACTGTAATAAATCAGTTTTTGAAGGGTGATATGATAATTGGATAACTAATAAATAATTGGCAAGAAAGAACATGAACCAAGTGGTACTATAGGAATTATAATATTGTTCTGTCAGATTTTTCTGTCAAATTAAACTGCTTGCAATTTCATGTCATTTCGACAAAGAAATTTGGTACAATTATTAATCACTTTGTTTCACAATACAAAGCAAAGAAAAATATTTTAATTTAAATATTATTTATGTCAAGTTTAGTGTAATAAAACAGTGTTGTATGACAAGTAACTTAATGTTGATGAATTAATGTGTAATTAGTATCTTAAGAATGTTTGAACAGAACTCAAAGGACTTAAAGAAATTAAGAAAGGAAAGTGAAACTGAGTCACAGTTAACACAAGTACAAAAGTCAAATGAGAGAAAATGAAAACTATAATATGAGGAGAAATGTGCAGATACTTATAAATAATTCTTTATTTATTCTAAGAAAAAATATTAGCCATTTTTAAAGTTGAAAATTGTAACTTAAATCCAGATTTAAACAATGGAAGAACTTGGTAGAATAGAGAATAAAATGATCTTTTACAGGAGAATGAATAGCAACTTGTTCTATTTTGAAAAGTCTTTCTATGATTAGAGTTATCTTTTTATCATTATTTGTTGTTCCATTAGATGTGTGCATTGGTACCAAGTGACTAGTAAACAATAGAAAGCAGATAAATTTTATCGTAAAAAGAAGTCTTAAAAAGTAATAATTGAAGAATGTGAGAATAAATAAGGAATTGTATTAAATAATTGAAGTGATAAAAAGTGTTAATTAGTTTAGAGGCTAATTGCCAAAATAGATTTTAAAAAATTCTAGTTTAAATTTAAAGTTAACAAATTTAATTTTAGTAATAAAATAATTGAAAGAATTGAGAATTTTGTTTAACAGTTTAAAATTTGAAACATTGTTGTTTATATTTTGATTTATTCTTTATGTTTTTGGTAGAGTAGTTTTTATATATCTAAAGAATATAAATCTGTATCTTTAGAAAATGTTGTTTGGTTGTTTTACTCAATTAGAACAAAACCTTTTGAGGATGGACAGTTATGTTGACTGAAACAAATATATTGTTTGTCTCTTATGATTTAGTATATGTTTGTTTAGAGATTGTTAAAAATAAGTTTTTTTAAAACTAAATGCTGTAGTAGTACTTATTTCTTTTAATTCAATTAAATAAATAAAATAAAATTATTATTAATTCTTTTTACCTCTATCTCCTTATTGTTTTTCAATTCTATAAATATATATATACTGTCTAATTGTACCTTGTTTATTAATAGGACTTATTATACTGGTGTAGTTTCTGATTAGCAAAGAGAGGAAATCTTAGTCAAAAGTCAAAACAAAGATCTCCTCTGCTAATCAGAAAGTACACCAGTATAATAGGTCCTATTAATAAACAAGGTCCAAGTAGACAGTATATATGTAATATATATAGAAATGAAAAATTATTCTTACTATTAATGATATATTTTGTAATTAAAAAATATTGTAAAGCACAAAGTGATTAAAAAGGGGGAAAAACTTGTATTTTATGTATGACATGTTTTGCTTTTACAGTTTTTATTGATTGACTCGGTAACCTGGTCACCTTCAATAATTATTGAATGAATTCTTACTAATCTCTAGCAGTTATATGGAACTGATAATACCTATTATGTAAACATAATTTATTAACTTGGAATTAATTAATCTGGGTTGATAAATTGAATTAATCCAGTTAATTTTGGGGCAAATTTTTTGTGATATGATTTTCTCATATATACTTTACTTTTCTAATTTAAAGTTGCCTGTAAAACAATGTTTTTATAACTGGTTTCATTACTTACAACAATGAAGTCAGTTTTGACTAATTTTTTATTCAAATAGTGTGTTTTCTAAGATTGATAATGGCCGATGTGGTCATGATGTATATGCTATATAAATAGGAAAATGATAGACCATCTGCATGAATTCATGCAAACGAAAGATTTTTTACTCAATGCAAAAATTTTCATTTTTCAAGGTTGGTCTGGTTGTCATGCCAACTTCACTAAAATACATGAGCTCTGTATGTCTGTTAATATTTTTTTATTTATTTATGTTGTAAATTTTCCTTACTTTGAAATAAAACGTCAGCATTTTAATATATAATTTCTTTTTGAGGAAATTTAGTTGTTTGACAGGTATAGATGAGAGCTAAAGATATTTTTTGTCTATTTCTCATTTGTTCCTGTAATTTATGTAACTTATATAGTATTTTGTCATATCTGCTTTTATGAGTTAGCAATTTCTTTTTTATTTTAATAAAAAAGATTGATGTTTGCTTTAAAGGTTGTTTTTAAAATAATATAAATAATTAGAAATAAAGAGAATATATTTTCATAAAATCTTAATTACATAATTTAAAGTATTAATTTGTTGAATTATTCAAATATTCTAGTAGTATTTTAAGTGGATATAATGAATTTTTTAAAAACAAACGAATAAAATCGGCATTAACTTAGAAGACCATTTTTTGTTTTTTAATTATCGAATAAAGAATTGAATTTTATCATTAAACAAAGTTTCTTTTAAAATTATTCTAAATTGAATGTTTTATATTATATTCTTAGAACCATTATGCTTCAGTATTAAAAATATTCCATTAAGTTTCATAATTTAATATATAATTTGAGAGAAAAATATTTTATAAATAGCCTATGTAATTGACTCAATGTTGTTTCTTTTAAGGTGTTGGTGCAACAGCTATTGTTCATACTGCTTATTGTAAACCTCGGAGAGAGAAATGCGCTATAAAAAGAATCAATCTGGAAAAATGGAATACAAGTATGGATGAACTACTGGTAAGGTGAAAAACGGTTTTTGCCTTTTAAATGTTCTTGGCAATAATACAGATGGGAGAAAATCGTCCTCTACTGCATAGAGGATGAATTTCTCTCTCTTACAATGAATGTTTTGTCATCATTAAGGCCAGGACATCTGGGAACTAAAAACCATGCAAATAGTTATAAAAATTGTAACATCATTTTTATAACTATTTTTACAATATCTAATGTGTAGATATCTTAGCCTTTGTCGTCATCCATTTATTAATATAGAATATAATTTTTTATTAATATCTATTGTTTGAGGTATTTTCTGTTATACATATTCTAAAAATTAAATGTTTTGATGATTATTTAATTATTAAAAATGTTGTTGACACATTAAATATTTTAAAATAAATATGATTATACAATGATTTTATTACTTTGTTAGATAATGAATTAGAAAATAATGTTTTCATATTTTATATAGAGATATTTGTATTATCAACAATTATAACTTTCTCTGAGAAAGATTATTTCTCAAAAAAAAAAAATAATAATAATAAGTTTATTAAAGAGAAATTTAAGAAAATAGATGGTAGTTAATCGTGGAAATATACAAAACTTATCATCTCCAAGATTAAAGTAAAATAAAACTGCTTATTTTTGGTAACAATAAAACTGTTTACTTCTATTAACCAAAAGATGTTTTGGTTAGGCAGAAGTAAACAGTTTTATTGTTACCATAAATAAGCAACTTTATTTTATTTTAATCTTGGATAGTAGCTGATGAAAATACGTTTAAACAGGATTATTTTTAAAGTAGTAAACACAAGACTGTCTTAAATAAATTTACAAACTCCTAGACAAAGTTGATGTAGTAAAAATTGAAGAAACTTCGAAACCTCATCTTTGTTATAATCTAACTTACACACAAGAATATCATTAAATATGGCATGTTATTATTTCTGTCTTACTATAACTTATTTAACTGTTTACTTTATATAGTTTACAATGATCAGAGAATTAAGAATATTTGTAAATAAAACATTTTTAATTTTCCAATGATTCTACATTTTTAAATATAATCGAATAACTATAATAATATACAGACATAATAATTATCTTTTAAATTCATTATTTCGTCTGTATTAGTTAATGTAATTTTACATTTTTGTATACATTGCTAAATTAATGGCTCTGTTGTCCACAACAACAACAAATTCCCATTAAAAATTTGCAATATCATGTCCAAAACAAGGCTCAAACCTGCAATCAAACAGATAAGGAGCAATGTATGATTAATTGATTCAATATTTAATTAAACCTTATTTGTTTATTACTATAATGTCTGAATAAATATTTATGAAGTTGTAAAAAACAGTTTGACACATTTTATAATATCAATTAAGTTCAAAATAATGTTTGATGACAAAAAAGCAACTGATTTTGTTTTTACAACTTCATATTTTGATTAAAAGTAACGGGTACAGCTTGTAAGTGTGTCAAATAGCAGCGTAAATATTTGTAATTCATAAATAATTATTTTGATATGAAATTCTAATGCATAAGTAAATTTTATATCCTTTTAAAAATTTATAAATTTGTTGATTACATTATAATGTTTTTGGAATTATAAAAAAAGTGTAGTAAATAGCAGGAAAGTTGAATGATTTTAAATCAATTCTAATTAATTTTTGTGTTAAAGTAAGAAAAATACTTTTGATTTAACAACAACCAAAATCTACAACAATTAGTTAATAATTTCTGTTTTATTTGAAAATTTTCATTGAATAAAAATATAAGGAAACTAATAAAAATATTAATTGAAAAATGTTAAATATTTAATTTCATCATACTTCTGCTTTATATTAATATACTGTATTTTCCGGTGTATAAGACGACTTTTAACCCAGGAAAACCTTCTCAAAAGTCGGGGGTCGTCTTATACATCCAGTCATCTTATACGCTAGAAAATATGGTAAATTATATTCAAATCATTGTTCATGATGAAGATAACAATTATTTCTAAAATATTATAGTGTATATACAGTACATTCTTTTACTACTACATTTACATTCATTTTTTTATTATTATACTTGGCATCAATCTAAAATCTTTAGAACAGTTTAGTGTCTGTTATTTTTAAAATATGTAGTATTTCATTTCTATTTAAAAGAAATTATTTATTAAATATCAAGAATTAAAAGAAAATAGTTTTTTTTTTGTTTGTTTATTATGAATGCTCACAGAAAGCATTTTTTGAAGCTTTTAGCTTCTTCAATAGTTTTTCTTAAAATTTTAAAATGATATGTTTCTCATTATAACTGGAAACTGTGATAATTTACTTTGTTTACCACCTTTAATGTGTATTGATTATCCACAGTTTATATGGTATGATATTTGTCTTTATGAATATATATCTATTAAATTTAGAAGTAACAATTAATTTGTTTTTTTAATTGCTTGATAATTCTAATTGTTGAATATTTTAAGTTTTTTGATGTAGAAAATTTAAATCTACTATATTTTGGCTTAGATTTTGTAATATGCTTTCATTTTTTTTCCACAATGAACAATAATTCAACTTGCAACTTTAAACAATGGAATGTTTCTTGTGGAACAGTTTTCCTACTTGCAAATCTTGAAAACTGTACTTGTTTCCTTACTTTACAAATTTAAATTAAAACATTAAAAAAAGCTTTAACTTATTATTTAGTTGCCTGAAATAACAAAATTACAAATTTTTTAAAAATGATAATAATTATACCATATGCAAGGTCTGTTTGAAAAGTTTTAAGTTTAATTTTATTGCAAGAATACTGTATCACATCTAATTATACTGATATTATTGGTATTACACTCTAACATTTGACCAGATTTCATTGGTCTTTGTTCATTCAAAGGTCTTATATTGGAATGCCATTGATCTTCTCTGTAACTATATTCTGAATCCATTATGGTTTGGAATTTCCATCTTTTAAGGCAAACTTTAGTTTCAGAACAAGAGAATAGTCAGTATGAGTGAAATCTGAAGAGTAGGATGGATGAACAAGGTGATACTTCTCTGCTTTGCAATTACAGAGTTATGGAGTAATGTCAATTAGCATACAAAATCTTCACTCAGAAAACAAGTCAAAACTTTAGAGATATTGAACAAAGATTTTTAAACTCTGGTCAAATATCAGTTAGAAGGTCATACTAAATAGTTTGTATTGTCTCATGGGTAGATATTATGCACAGGATTGGTGCAATAAAATCACTTCTAAAACGTGTCAGACAGATCTTGCACTATTGTGTACAGGTCATCAATTCAATTATTTAATGAATGTTTCCCAAAAATTTTCCATGGTAGTTTTCAGAATTGAAAAACAAAACCTAGGAAAGTTTGTGACATTTTATTAGATAAACCATTTTGTGTGGATTTTAAATTTTATTCTTACTATTTTGAATTTCTTTTTTGAATCTTGAATTATTTTAAATGGACATATATTAAGTTATTTATTTCTATCTTTATTAAAATATCTTTCATTCTAATTCTATATATAACATTTTCAATTTATTATGACATACAAATAAAATATTTTTTATTGCATAAATTAAAATGTATTTATGTTGTATAATAAAATATATTATTGTATTTTTATAATAAAATGTCACAACAATATATCATAAATATATATATTATTTATTTATACTTTATTTTTATTATTTCATTTTTAATGACAATCATAAGACATCTGAATCCTGTGATTTATATTAAAAATTTTTCTATAAATATTTTTAGTTTTTACTTATTCATTGCTTCTCCAATTATAGATGTATGCTTTGTTCATACAAATAGAGAGCTGTATATTGAAATTATAATATGTAATGATTTCTTAATAAATAATTTATCATTATAAATAGGAAAAAAAAAATTTAAAAGGTTTATTTGTTAAAGTCTTGTATTGCAGACTATATTCACTTTGAGAGCAAACAACTGTTATGTATATTTGTAATATATTGTTAATATAAAATGATTTTTCCATGGCTGATGTGGCCTTTCTGTACTGTTTCCATTTCTCACTATCATCATATAGTCTTGTATTTAGATTTCATGCTTCATCTCCATCATCTATGCAGCTATATTTAGGTCTATCACATTGCTTTTTTTGTTTTAAGGGTTTCATTTTAGGATTTTTTTTGGCTATCTCTCATACATCATTTGACTTGCACATTCAAAGAGTAGTTTGGGCATGCAAGAAGTTGTCATCAGTAATTTTTAGTCAAAAATTTTATTCCAATTTTAATTAATTAATTTTTTAATTCTCCAAAATGTATTTATAGTATTTAATAAAACAATTATATACTCAAATTTTATTTTATATTTGCTTTCTTAAATGGTCATATGCAATGTCTTTTTAGTCAGTTTATTTAAAATATTTTTATACATTTTGAAAAATTTCTGCCTTTCATTAAACAATAATAAATTTAAAAGCATAAGCCCTAAGCTGTAGATTTCTGGTATTAAGCCTTAACTATAGCTCATTTACATTATACATAAATCCAGCTTTGAGTTTAAAGAAAACAGTATATTAGTTTTAACTATTTAAGTTTCTGAAAATGAGCTTGTCACTAGATATTATATTCTGTACAATTATCTTTTTGTGTATTAATAGATGAAATTTAAAATTAATTATTTGAATCTAAAGATGGGAAAAGTAAATTGTAATGACAGAAATAAGAGTATTACAGATTTTTATCAAATTTATATATTTAAGTTAATAATTTCTATTACAGAAAGAAATTCAAGCAATGAGTGCATGTAGTCATGAAAATGTAGTCAGCTATTTTACTTCTTTTGTGGTAAAGGAGGAATTGTGGTTAGTAATAAGACTTTTAGCTGGTGGTGAGTTATTTATTTATTTTAGATACTTTTAAATGTTGATTAAATTTGTTGATATTACTATGATTTGAATAGATTTAGTTCTTTCAATGTTTTATTTTAAGAATTTATTTTTTTCTGAAAACTGCTAAAACGATATAAAGTTCATTATTAATTTTTTTCATCTAATTTTCATTCTAACATGAAATTTTTATATTTGTTTCCATATTACAAACATGTTTAGAGTAAAAAAAAAAAGTTGAGAAATTATTCTTAGCGAAACATTTAACAAAATACTCTTCTGTATTAAATTTCAAATCTCTTACTGGATGAAATAACCTTTATTTTACAGAAATTATTATTAAGAAATAGAAGTAAAATTATATATTTAATAAATCTAAGACAATAAGAAAACCACATGAGACAATAAACAATTGCAAATAAAAAATTCAAGATTAGTTGACAATTTGAGTTAAAATTATTCATAAAATATTTATGTAACAATTCAATTTTGAAATACTAAGTAACAATTCTTTTATCAATTTTTTGGACTATATAATCATCAATTTATTTATATAATGATGATGATATTAATTATTATTAAATATTAATTAATTTCCAAAGTTTTATGCTTTAAAAATTAATTATTTTGCATTAAGTAATCTTCATATAATTTTACAAGTTAATATAATTTAAAAGCATTTTATAAATTATATTCAATAGTCATATATATTATTATACTACATTGTACTGAAATAACTTTATTTCAGTACAATGTAGAAACTTTAAAATATATCACATTGATTAATTTTTTTTTATTTTTAAATTATTCTAATTTTGTAAATTTTAGGAATATAGCAGTACAGCATTTACCATTATCTTGTATTTGATTTTTTTTTTCATAAATAAGTACTTGTGACTGCTCAGCAGTAATTAAAATAGTGAACATAATTTTTGAGACATATTCA
Source organism: Centruroides vittatus (assembly GCF_030686945.1). Classification (NCBI taxonomy): domain Eukaryota; kingdom Metazoa; phylum Arthropoda; class Arachnida; order Scorpiones; family Buthidae; genus Centruroides; species Centruroides vittatus. The sequence continues at coordinate 2,033,929 of NW_027122166.1, read as the reverse complement.
TTTTCATATATATAATATATAAAATAAATTATGCTTTATTAACTGTGCAATATTAATCTTCTAAAAGTGTGTTAAGAAGTAAATGTTAAATTTCTAGGCACAAAAATTCTTAGAAATAATAGTAAAAATTTGTTACTTGCAGCGTTACTCGAGCTTTAAAATGTAATGATTTATACCTGAATATTTTTGGAACCTTGTATTCATTTTCAAGAGTGTTGAATTTAAACTTTCTCAGAAATAGTAATAAAGTTCAAGATAAAATACTGACAACATTAAAATACATTTAAACTAGAGTATTGTTTTGTCTTTTTAAGTTATAAATTTAGGTAGCATTAAAAATTTTAAAAACCTTTTTAAAATATGTCAATTCACTGTATTATTTAATAAAATTTAATCATCAAGATTGAACCAATATCTTTCCAAGATGTAATATTTTATATATTATATTATTAAAAATGATACATTTTTAAAATATAATTTTTATGAATAGATTATTTATTTCCTTTCTTTCATTTTACAATTTCATCCTAATTTATTTAGAATGGTTACAGGTCTTTAAATTTATAAAAAAAAATTCTTAATAATAAACAATAATATAATTAAATTATTATATTTGTAAAATTGAAAAAATTTCTAGGTTCATTACTAGATATTATAAAACATAAAATAAAAACAGAAGATTGTAGGCATGGTGTTTTTGATGAAGCTACCATTGCCACTGTTTTGAAAGAAGTCTTAAAAGGCTTAGAATATTTTCATAACAATGGTCAAATACATAGGTAAGATCAATTAACAAATTGTATTGACTATTACATAATATATGTACCGGTACCTATATTTATTTATTTATTAATATAAACTAACTTATATAATTTGTTCCTTACAGAGATATTAAAGCAGGCAACATCTTATTAGGAGAAGATGGAACTGTCCAAATAGCAGGTAAATTTTATAAATTAAAAGTTCTTATTTTAAAATATTTTTTATATTCATTAATATATTTATTAAAATTAAATTTTGCATTTTATATGATAAATTATTAGTTCTAACAAGCAGATTTTATTGGTATTAGTTTAGTATTAGATTAAAATAAATTTTTTAGAAAGTATTGCATGTTATGTATAAATTTTTAAATGTTGCAAAATAAGGATTGTATCTCTACAATTAAGTAAATAGTTGCAAATATTTTATATCATATGAGAGTTGTAATTAATGACCTGGTCTTATTAAACTTATTCTCTCTTTTTGAGTATAATTAAGTTTTATTTTATCTTTTTTAACACATGAAGTGTCATGTGTTGCATTTCTGCAACACACACTATATGTTGAAATCTGTGTTGTGTTACTTTGGACAACAGGCTAGCCATATAAACATAATGGAAATAACGTAGTAAGTATGGTTGCTGTGTATTCTAATTCTGTGTGTACCGTCCTTGTAATCCAAAAAATGATTCTGGTAGACGATCATACAGCAATGGTTAGGAAAATTTTCATTTATTTAATCAGCCATTATATTATTTTCCTAACCATTGCTGTATGATCGTCTACCAGAATCATTTTTTGGATTACAAGGACAGTACACACAGAATAATGGAAATAGTTAGAGCATGGCCTGTGGGAATGGAAATTTCATTTGGTCCAGTAAATTTTTTTATGATAGAAGGCTAATAGAAATTTAACCTTTTTCCCTATTATAAAATATGAGAAATATGCAAAGTTTGTTTTTTTTTCTAATGTTTTTTGCACAATGAACATTGTGCATAAAATGAATAAGCACAATAACATGATAATATCAAACACAAAACAAATATTTGAAAAATAATCTATTTTCTGTTAGTGAACAAAAAAGTAAATGTATTATTTTAGTGATTATTTTATTTTTTTTTTTTTTAGATTTGTATTGGTCCTTTTATGCAAGCTAGAATTTATGCATCATTGATAGAAATTCTGTTGAATTTAGAATCTGATAAGCATAAAAGATGGCATAACATTATCAGAAAAAGTCATTTGGGCCTCATGTTGCAATTCTGCAACAATCTAAAAACTGAGAAAAAAAATGTTATTTAACCATGAAGACAAAATTATATTAAATGGCTATAATTTTTGTGCTATTTTGTCCATAAAAACAAATGTGGCCCAGTGTGATATTTTATGCCCTGCTATTGTGGTGCTTAATATGTCAAAACATATATTTTTCTTTTGTTGCATATTGAATTTCCTGTATTGTTTAAATTTTATTGCATATGCGTGTATTCTTTTCATATCCTCATTTCTTTCAAATTTTTATTTTCTAATTAATATTTACTATCTGTAATTTTTAAGATAATTTGATATTTTTTATATTAGATTTTGGTGTTAGCTCATGGTTGGCAACAGGAGGTGATCTTTCTCGTCAAAAATCGAGGCATACCTTTGTTGGTACACCTTGCTGGATGGCTCCAGAAGTTATGGAACAGGTAACTTTAAAACTGCTTTGTACTTGTATCAAAATTTCTTGTACATTGATATATTTACTTCCTTTCTAATTTTTTTTAATCATGAGAACAATGTTTCATTTAGAAAGTCTGATAAAAAGAATTTTTTATATAAGTAAATAATTTTAATATCACAGTCAAAAAATCTGTGATATTAAAATTTTTATGTAATTGGCTTTTTAATTTCTCAATTTTCAAACTGAAAAATAAGTATAAATCCTGATAAATAAGTTTAAGATTATTTATCAGATTTACACAATACCTGAATATTACACAAATTTTAAATCAAAAATTGAGTTTAACATTTGCATAATATTCAAGTATATGTCCATGTCCGAATTATCTCAAGTACCTAAAGTATCAAAACATTTGTTATCCAGGTGTAAAAAGCTTTACTAACAGTTCTGCTCTATCCTCTACTGATAACTCATTTCCAATTTTGATTATTTGACACTGACGGCAAAACTAATTTTAGATTCAAAGTATCGAAATTTATTTTCCTGTTTCTTTTTATTGGTATTGTTCACATCTGTTAGAGTTTTCTCGTTGTTAGCATTTTATCAAATTTTCATTGTATTCCTTTGATCGTCCTTTAATGGTAGCCAGTATAAGTAAGCCGTTTTATATCTTTTAAACTGTCTACTAAAAGATCTAATTTAGAAAAGTATGAAAAGAGATTTTATAATTTAAAGAAACACAATTATTATTATTATTATTTTTTTTTTTTGGAAATGATGTAATTTAGGGTTATGAAAATTGGTGTCAGGACTTGGTTTTTTTTTCTTTTCAGATATTTTAGTCATATTTCAGAAGAATTGTATTTGTAAATAAATAAGTAGACACTAATATTTTTCTAATATAAAAATTAAGTGAGTAATGATATACTCTCAAACATAATTGTAGCTCAGAAAGCAAAATAAAAGTTTTACTTTCATAAAGTTTTTAGTGTTTAAGTCTTTAGAAGTCTGAAAATTTTTTAAAAAGAATAAATAAATTGGTAAATCAGTGGCAAAAATTTGTTGAATTAGATTATTATTGGGCTGCAATTTGAAAAAATTGTAGACCTATAAATTTTCACTGTTGTCTGACTTTCTCTCTGTCTTTCCTTAATCTTGAGAACAGAGTTAGAAATTTAAGACTAAATTTAATAAATGAAATTTAAGACTAGGTATGGAAAGCTTAGGTGCAGGAGACCCTGATTAACTATTTTCAAACTTCTAATGTAAACTGGAAGTCATTATTTCAGTTCAAAAATTTTCCTTTGAAAGGAGTTAGTAATGGTGTTATGATGGTCATCTATCTAACATAAAAGTATGATGTACTTGGGCAAGACACTACATTATTAATTTGAGATGGAAAGCATATATTTTAAGTTAAATAAATTAAAAATTTGCAGCCTGACATTGTGACAAAGTCACAATAAATAATTATAAATTAAAATACTATTGTATTGTTTCATTTTTATTAATAAATTTCTTTTAAATTTGAGTTTATTGGTTTTGAAGATCAGCTGTTTCATATGCAACAATCTGATATTTTCTTGTATAATGTAGAATATTTATTAAAATAATATAATTGTAGAATAGAAATCTGTAATGTTCTTTCTGGTAGTCAAATGTTTTATTATGTAAAATTGTTTTTGGCCTTTTTTTGGGCTGTTCTATATAAAAACAAAATATTTTTATGTAAAATATTAAATTTAAAAACTTTATATATTACTAGGTTACTGGATATGATTTTAAAGCTGATATTTGGAGTTTTGGAATCACTGCCATTGAATTAGTTACTGGAACTGCACCTTATCATAAGTATCCACCAATGAAGGTATGTAAATTAAATTTATCAAATTTCATAACGATTTAAAAATCTTATTAAAACATATAATAAAAGTAAAAAAAATTACATGCAATTAAAGCAATAAAAATGCTGGACTTTACAAATGAAATTATATTTGATGGATAACTTCATATTTATGTGAGTTGATAAATTACGTAATTAAACATTAAACTGAGTTTAGATTTATATCTGATTTGTTTATTATAATGGATATTTTGTTTTAATATACCTGAAATATTGGATCTGTATCTTGTCTGATTTATATACATCTACATTTTTTAATAATAATTAGTAATTTTTTAATTTATTAAATAGATAATTCAAATATATAACAAAATTTATGAGACTAATAATTAATTGTTTATAAATTTTAAATGAACTTTCCATTGCCATTGAATACTTGAGTTACAAAGCACCATATTTATTCATTAAAGTTTACAAACTGCCATAGTCTATTGTAACGATTTATATTTTAAAATTCTTTCACTTTGATTTTACACAGTTGACATACCTTAAGTGACTGAGTTCACTTCATACAAATTACATATTCTCTAACAACGTTTTATTTATTGTTATTTTTTAATTATTATAAAATAGGTTAGTTTTATAGATTTTTTTTTATACCTTCAACAATAACATAAATGATATTCTTAATCAATTACTATTGAGATATGTATTTACAGTGAAGTGTCATTTTCGAGATCAATTAATTACTAACATATAAATTTGATAGTTATAAAAGAAACAAAAAAAGTAAACTGTAAACTTTGTCAACTTCATTTTAATTTACTGCTTTCAGCATGCATAAAATATACTGAAAGCATATTTTGTGAATATATATTAATATATTATAAAACCATATATTTTATAACTAAAGCTATTAATATTTATTAATGTTGGCATTACTATTATTAATACTTGTCATAAACTATCTTATATTGAGCATCCCTGCTATTTTGTAACTTATAATAAAGTTTTTGTTAAAACTTTTGATACTTTTTAAGTATTGAATTATTTTATGTGATTTTGGTAATAATTTATATACATTTTATTTAACTATTAAAATTTTAATATTGTTGCAAAAAGATACTTGTACAAGAGATGATCAAAAAGGAAGGTTATAAAGTGCAGTGAACAGTGTACATTTTATTTCATACAAACAATACAGCCAAGTGATAGTACATACATTAGGTTATTTTTTGACATAGTTTCCATATCGGTTTAGGCACTTGTCACTTCATGTGATGAGTTTGAAAATTCCCACCTGGTAAAAATCCTGTCCTTGCATGTTCAGCCAAGTTGTCACGAAGTGTTTCACTTCCTCATTTGAAGCGAATCATTGTCCTGCTAAGTTCTCCTTCAAGAGAGGAAACAGGTGAAAGTCACTTGGAACGAGATCCAGGCTGTAAGGAGGGTGGTTAATGATCCTCGTTGGTAATGTTTTCTCTACCGACCGCAAACTTCCAACACCATTCTGCGACATGCTGACGAGACATTACAGTCTCTCCATAAAACCTCTACCAGCTGCCAGTGAATTTGAGCCGCGATTACATGTTTTGCTTACAGAAATCAAATAACTGAGTGGATTTCTTCGCAAGACCAGTTTTCCAAATGAGTCGCCATTTGTGTTTATCTACAACTAACGCTGTAGGTGGTGGGTGGCTGAGACTCTGCACAGTTGCCAACTGCATGTATTAGAGTTACCGCACACTTCTCATATTTCTATAACGAATGAAACTCCAGGAATATCGGCCTTGTAACCTTACTTTTTGATTAACCCTTATATATATTATTTGAGGTTTCCAAGATGTTAACAGACATAAATAAATGTTCATATTAAATAATCAAGATTTTTCTTTAATTTCAGTATAACTTGCTAATTATTTATATGCAAGTTTAGAAAATGTTTGAATTTTCATTTTTATATTTTTAGGTACTTATGCTAACATTACAAAATGACCCACCAACTATCGATTCTGTTGCAGATGAAAAGGATCAATATAAAAATTATGGAAAATCCATAAGAAAAATGATAACTGATTGTTTACAAAAAGATCCTACAAAAAGGTGAAGATTGCAATTTCATATGTTATATACAAACAGTTAATAATTAATATGTAGATAAATATTAATCCTCTCATTAGGAATATAAATTACTTTATACTTAATAATAATGTTTCAGAAACTTAATTTTAGATATTAAAGTAAAAATAAGAGAAATTTTTGCATGCTTTTCTTATTTGAAAGAAGAATTCCAATCAACTCCTGATTTAGACAGGCAGATTTACTGTGGTCGGTGATGACAGGAACACATACATATCATTAAATTTAATAGTGTATATCTAATTGTTAAATTTAGTTAAGTGTTCATTTTTTAGGATAACTTACTGTATTTTTTGTAATTTCCATAGTTATGTAACATAATTAATGTACAATTTATCAGTGTGATTGCAATGAGCTATATTTTTCATATTATATTGTGCATTTTACTTTATTTAGTTCCTTATGATATATTGAAACATCACAGAGTGCCTATTATTGTGCACATAGTTATTTCAAGTTATTTGTGGATTTACTTTGAAATTCAAAATACCATAGTCTGCAAGCTCTTCATTGAATCAGGAGTTGGCTATATTTAGATATCATGAACGACATCTTATAAGAATTAAACTAAACAAAATGTACCAAAAATAAAGTTGTATTTAATAGTGTTAAGTGATTAATTCTAAATTATTTTTAAATATAGGCCTACAGCAGTAGAATTATTGAAACATCCATTTTTTAAAAAAATCTAAGGTAAGAATGGGGAAATTTTTTAAAAACTTTTAATGATTAAAATTATCTTTAAAAAGAAGTATTGTTAAAGAACATACAAAATGTCATAAACACAGTTAAATAAATTTATAATTATTTAGAAAACAAACTTTGACAAAATCATTAAGATTTTTTTGCATGTTTAATTTTCAAATAACTTCTTGAAGATAAATTTGAAAGTTTTACAGTTTAAGAAAGATTTTTAAATTAAAATAGTCAAATTGTTGTTTCTTGTTGTCTAATTGCATTTTATTCTGTCTTTTTCATTATTTAAATTCACAAGTTATCAGTATTTATGTAAAATTTTCATTTTCGTTATATGCTGACTTATATATAGTTGTTTAGAAATAGCTAAGAGGATTATATTCTATTCTTTTGAATGAGTTTCCAAATAACTACTATGTTGTTTGTATAAATTTTGTTAATCAATAACCTGACATATTTATTTTTTTTGTTTTTGTTTAATTTCACTTTTATTTTATTCTGTTACTTATAACTACAGAAAGATTCTTTTATTGATTTATTAAAGTATATATAGTAAACTATATCTAAAAATTTCAGTAAAGCTACTCGTATATCTAAAAAGTAAAATGGTTATCATTACTTACAATTTTCTGTGATCTTTATTGTTGTTTATTGTTTTTTAATTTATAAACTTGTTTTCTTCAATTTTACTTAGATAAATTTGTATTAGTTTTTTAAAATTATTACTATTTCATGTTTTAATTGGTGTGTGAGACAATCAAAAAGTTGTCTCACATATCAATTAAAACATGTTTTGGCATTTTTTAATTGTTTCTAATCAATGAAAACTGAATTAAATTATATATTAATAAATAAAAATTGCAATGACTCGACTGTATAAATCTTTTAATACCTAGTTTTTGAATCTTTTTCAATACATTTGTAAGTATTCAGCAATTCTAATAATAGGACTGTAGATGTGCAAAAAGTATTTAAAAACTTATTAATAGACTGATTTCTGAATAAGCTGTTGAAAATTTATTTGTTGTTAAATACTTAATAATTATTGAAACTATATGAATGACATAAAAGTCAATAATAAGCATATATATCTGTTACATTTGTCATTGTTGAGAATCTTATATTATTATAATAGGAACATATTTTTAATATTTGAGTTTCAAATATTCATATTTTGAGTATATAATATAAATGAAGATTTTTGACTTTTTAAAATATTAAAAGAATGAAAGTTAAACTAATCTTTTTGTGTTTATGTGACAACTGAAAATTAGAATTGTTTATAATCATTACTTTAAAATTGACTTTGTTTTCAGCATAACCTTTTAAATTTTATGACATTTTTGTTTAAACTCAATTTTCTTGATTTTATTTTGAAACACATTATAACAGACATTTTAGAATATCATAACAATTAGTATTATAATCATTGATCGACAAAATTAAATGGCATTTAAAAAATTTTTGTTTAATGTTTGTAAAATAATTTTTAATAACATCTATTAAAATAAATATAAATTTTATTTAATATTAGGATAAAAAGTTTTTGGTGCAGACTTTATTGACATGTGCACCATCTATGGAAGTCAGAGCACAGAAGGTAATTATATATATAAATTTTTTGCTTATGTAGTAATTAAAGATATTTTAAAAGACAAAATGTTAATAGTCTGCTAAAATTTTTCAAAAATTAACTTGTAGTGTATAATTATTATAATAAAATATGTTGAATTCATTTTACATTATAACTAGGACTTTTTTTATATTATTCATTTTGCTGTATAGGTGAACACGTTTAACCAAAAATGTTATCAAAGATCTAATTTTGGATATCTATTCTGTATAGCTCAAAAATGCTAAAAGGCCACCCGGAACCAGTGGCCGTCTACATAGGACAGAAACTGGAGATTGGGTATGGTCTTCTGATGAAGAAGATGAACCATTTGACTTAAAGGTAATTAAATATTTTTTTTAACTCATAAAACCTTATAAAATATATAAAAGAATAATTTATTATAAATTTTTGTATTGAAACAATGTTTTGATTATTTTAATTATAGTGCTTTTTTATAATGTTTAATATAATTAATCTTACATAATTTATTTCAAAAAATGTTATACCATATTATTTTAGTAATTAGTTGAAGCTGCATTATATTGAGAGACTAAAATTTAAAAATTTGTGATAAAAACATTTAAAAAAAAATAAATATATAAATATAAATATAAATATATATTTTGAATTATATTACAAAATTATATTTGAATTGTTCTGTGAACAGTGATTGCCATAAATTAAAGCTTATTGTACTTAATTAAGTTAAAATGGTTTTAAACTGTTATTTTTAATGAAATTTAATGCAATTTTATCATAATGTCTGTATTATAAATTAGAATATAAGTTTAGAATATATATAAAGAATTTTTAAGCTATTTAATTGCTAAATTGTATAAAATGTTAAATATATTTTAGATATTTAACATTTTATACAATATATTAATTAACATACGATGATAATAAATTTGATTTCATTTTTAAGTTGTAATATTTGTATTAGTGTAGAAATTATTGTTTAAAGTAAGAGTTATAATAAACTAGAATAAGTAAAAAATCAAGAAATAGATTTTTAATGTATAAAATAGAGTTCTGAATCATTTCATTGAAAAATTAATTTATGTTAAAATTCAAAAGTGAATTTTAAAAAACTAATTTATTTTATTACATTTTTTTAATTTATGAAACTTACATAATTGAGAATTTTTATATTTCATTGTTTTTGTAAATTTTTTTGTTTTTTTAATTTAAAGGATGTTCCAAATAAAGATCATTCGAGTATTGGATCTTCTGATACTTACTCGTCACTGGATAACAATCCAACTACACCAGCCGTTCAAGAAAATCATACATCTCAGCATACAAATGCTGTTCCGTCAGGTGATTCGTTTTGTCCTGTTCTTCCCACTCAAGATCACGTACCACAAGTTCCACCACTTCAACCTATGCAACCACCACCTCAGCAGGTATTTGCTTTTTTAATATAATCAATTTTTTTTTACTATATTTACAATTGTTATACTCTACTGATTTTTTTTTGCACAGATTTTATTAAATATTTTTAAGATATTTAATAAAATGAAATTTTAGCCTGTCGTCTTTTAATTGTATGCACTGTAAACATTTCTTACCAATTACTTAAAATTTTTTCAATTTAATTGATCGTAACTAATTCTAATGATCATTTCTTGGAATATTAATATGTATATAATTTGAATTGATAATTGATTGTTATTCAAGCAATATTCAACAAAATAGGGAAATTTTATTCTAAAAATAATACATTGTAAGGAGTAATTATACGTCATTGCGGCATTCATAAGTAGCATTTACTTATTTTTCTAATTCTTGTGTTTGTTATCTGAACAATCTCAACAAATTCAAATTTAAGATCATAAAAACAATTCAGAACTTAAACAAAAAAAAATTATTTCTTTAAAATGATGATTATGTTATGCTAAGTTTCAGAGAGATTATTTTTATAAAAAAATATAAATTTGGCAAATGTTAATGCCTTGTGACAATGAGAGTGATGATCAATCCTTTCAGTAACATGATGAAAAAATAGATTTAAAAAATAATAATAATAGTAATTAACTGAAGCATGCTTAAAGTAAGTAAAAGTGTTAAAGAATGACATTATAAGGAATAATACAAATTAGCATGATTGCAAGTAGAATGGGTGAAAATAATCATTTATAAATTTTGGAAAAATATATATTAATGACATTTTAACAATGTAGTAATAATATATGAATTCCATAATAATTGAATTTAATATATTAGTGTATTGTTCTTGTCAATCCACTCAGACTAATACCTTAGAGAGCATAAATATATAAAACTACAGATAAAAATATTAATTTTTCTTAAATGAACTAAATTGAAAATATTCAGATGCCACTCAACTGCCAAAGAACTTTGAATATGTGTAATGCACACAATATTCTTCTATTTATAAATTTTAGAAAATAGACATATCTGTCAATAGTTCTTTAATTAATAGTAAAAAACTTTTTAATATTCTTTCTAGGTACCTGTAGATAATTTACAATCAAATCTAGCTAATCAAGCTAATCAAGCTCTTAATCTAGTCTTAAGGATAAGGTAAATTAATGATCTGTCTTTATTCATTTAATATGAAATTGTAAATTTTTTATATAGGCATTGAAATACTATTTAATAAGTTTAATATTTATTATATTGTAGTTTAAAATAGCAATTTATACTTATTATGGGTAATGAATAATAATCATTTACAAATTTGGGTTTAAATAAGTGCAACATTTGAAAATGGTTCTAATTTACATGTTACCTTCTCATCATGCTTATATAAATGACTCCTGCATATTAGTATCAGTTTTATTACAGTACGTTTATGTACAGGGTAATTCAAAAGCCACAGAAATTTTTAAAATTAATAACTTGCAAACTATTTACAGTAAGATGATATGGTTTTCACAGAAATGCTTAGAAAGAAACGGGACTTTTTTATGTGTAATAAAAATTTTAGTACCAAAATAGTTACATTTCTTGCCATGGATGGTGCTTGATGAGGTTACATAATCTGTAACCTCATCAACTTTTTATTCTTACTTTAACAAACTTACAAATGATTTCAGTTTTTTACAGTGCCATCTATGGAAAGAGATTAACTATTTTGGTACTAAAATTTTTATTACACCTAAAAAAAAAATCCTGCTTCTTTCTAAGCATTTCCGTGAAAACCGCATCATCTTTTGTGAGTTATTAAAGTTAATTTTTTAAAATTTCTGTGACTTTTGAATCACCCTATATGTTCCGTATTTTACAGACTATAAGACGCTAGGGACTATAAAACGCACCTTAATTTTTAAGCAATTTAAAAAAAAAATACCTATAAGATGCTATGGACTATAAGACGCACCTGAATTTTGGAGGCAATTTTTCGAAGAAAAAAGTGCGTCTTATAGTCCGTAAAATATGGTATATACATATATATATATATTATAGTAAATACTATTTTATAATTATTTTATATATATATATATATATTAGTTCTTAGTATATATAATAGTTCTTAGTTTATATATATAATATATATATAATTGTATATATATATATATATATATATATATATGTATAAATTTTAAAAGAAATTATTTTTATGAAAAATGTAACTAAAAGTTACTTGCACAGTGTAGTAAAGGAACAATTTATAACTTCACAATTTACAAGTTATGTGTATGAGAGACAAATATACAAACATGAAAAACTAAAATATAAAAAAGATTAAAGAGGCATTAGACTATTTTTAATATTGGTTGAAAAATTTATAATTTTTTTTACAGAAGAGATCAAAAATGGAAATCCTATGGACATTTGGTTAGGGCAAATAAGCTCTTCACTCAAAGTTAAAAGGCATATGAGAAGATGATTTTTTGTTGTCACAAAGACAGAAATTCTAAATTTATGCTGGCAGCTGAACGTCTGTTCATATTTTAGATCATTTTCCTTCTTTATGTTCAAAACAACATTGATATGGATTAACATTTTGTGCCAAACATTTTATATTTAGGCTATTTAGATGATTTTTGTTGGTTTTAAAATTTTTTTGTGTGTAGTTTCTCTTTCCCTATTAGTATCATGTCTTAATATCAAGACTGGAGATATGCAATTGTATCAAAATTGTGATCATAGCTTTTTCTAGTGTCACTTGTGCACTATGTAGAAAATTCTTGCCAAAATGACTTCCAAAATTAAATGCCATCCTTGATAATGATTTTTTAATATTCTTTAACTGTGATATCATATTCATTTGTTTACTTTATTAAATCATTTAAAAACTAAAGTGAAAATAGATTTGAAAGCTTTAATTGATTTATTGACTGAAAAAAAAGAAAATGGTGTTGTATGTTAAACAAATTACTGTTATGTTCTCAGAATATTTTTGAATTGTTGTAGAATGGCTACAGCATGATATACAGCATGAAAAGTCAAAACAAAATATCTTTATTTTCACCTGTGAAAATATAAAGATATTTTGTTTTAACTTTTTAACTAAGATCTCTATTTGCTAATCAGAAATCATACCAGTATAATAAGTCCTATTACTAAACAAGGTCCAAGTACACAAGGATATGAACAGAAATTATCATGCAGAAAATTAATTTTGAAAGAATACATATTCTCCCAAAGCATTTAATTTTTTGGACAATAAATTATCAGTGGATTTATTTTGCAATCATTTTTAATATGATGCTGTGATTCTAAATTATTCTTGGGATTTCCATGTCCTACAACAGCAATCTATCAGTATTGAAAATTTATTTTGCTGAGCAATCATCATTTACAGTAATGTTCTATAAATAAACAGAAAAAAGTTTTTCTTTCTATCTATCAGATGCAGCTTTTGTTATTGACTTTAGCACTCTTGATGTTAAAATTGCAGTTTTTAAAATTATGCAACCATATTATACTTCTGTTAATGTTGCTAACTTTCCTTTCTTAGATGTATTCAGATAAAGACATTAGCAGATTTTGCAGTGATTTCTTCTCATTAGTTACTCTTACATTCACATTGCTAACATTTTCTTGTTGAAACGACCTTTCGTATTTGTTTTCACTATTTTTATGCATTTTTTAAAAACTGTATGTACTGTACTTTCATTAAAGTTGAGAATATATTTTTCTTATTCTCTTGGGAGCAACACACACACAAGTACTAAGTACTTGTTTATATCTATATCAAAGATATTAAATATATCATACAAATTTCTGTTTAGAAAATTAATTGCAATTAGCAATTAATTTTTTAAAATTTTCATTTTCACTTTTTTTTTAATTCTTATACTACTACATTTTTTACATACATAATATTAGTAGTAATAATAAATCATTCAATTTTAAAATAAAAATTATTATTAAGTAAAACAGTATTATGACCACTTATATTTACTACTATCATTTTGCCCACTTTGGCATACTTAAGTAATAAAGGTTTGCAAAAGAAATTTTAAAAAAAGTACATAAATATATACAAGAATTTAGTTATTAAAAACTTACATTTTGCATAATTATATTTTTTTTCCCTTGATTATTTACATATTAACACTGTAATGACCACACAAAAAACTTTTCGGCCAATTCAATCCTTTTTCTATATTTCTCCTGAGACCAACAATATAGAATATGAAAATAAAACATAAATCTTTTTAAAAATGACTGACAAGATATTAAAAACACAGACCTATAAAACACTGGACACTGATCTTTCTTTGTAGGATCCAATGTCAGTTATTTAACTAAAAGTAAAGTTTTCGATATCAGCCAGGTCCTAGTTATATTTATAGATGAAAAAACTGTAGAATCCTCTGGTGAAAAATCAGGGCACTCAACAATTTTTGCATAATTATATTTATATTAACAATATTTTGTTGGTCATTTTAAAGATTTATGTTTTATCTTCATGTTGTATAGTGTTGGTCTGTGGGAAATATAGAAAAAAGATTGAATTGGCCAAAAAATTTTTTTCTATGGTCGTTACAGTGTTAATTACAGTTTGCAGCTCTGAGTATAATTATACACAGAATGGTCACAAAAGTACTTATGCATGCTACTCAGAAAATATTTCTTTGCTTCTCTCTGTTCTCTGCACAATTATTTTCCCTTTTGCTCTTTTGATATCTTGTTCTGTGTTGTTGTTTTGAAATTATTAAAATAATATCTGATAGAGATAAGAAATTTTCTCTTACAAATTGCTCCAAACCGAATTGTCAAACATTAAGCCTGATGTCACATCATAGTATATTTTTCATACTGAAGCACTATCAAAAAATAAAACAAATAATTGTGTCCTTTGTTAATCTCATACATAGAGACTTTATGGCCACTCTAAATATGAATTTTTCAATTTTGTGTGTGCCATGTACACATCAGTTTAGATCTTGTGCTCCAAATGTGATATATATACAACAATTGATATATTAATTTTTTGATCATCTCAAATAATTTAAGTCCAGTCAATGTAATTTTGTTAAACTTAATAAATAGCTGTATTTTTCCAATTTGCATTTTTAATGTTTCTTAAATGTATAAATAGATTATTACATAATTTTTTTTATTAGAATTATGAAAATATGGCTTAAAAATTATTATTATTATTTTAGAAATCAGAGAAGAGAATTAAACGATATAAGATTTGAATTTACACCAAACAGAGGTAAATTATTCTCTTGTTAAATTTTTTTTATTGTAAAAATTTTTTTATTTTTTAATGTACAATCAAACCTTAATATAGTGCCCTTCTATATAATACCACCTCATAGAACATCATGAAAACTTGTAAACAGATTTTTGTGATAAATATTAAATGTAAATTCTTCAGTAGTTGTGAACTGCTGTGTATACACAATTTATTATTGCAAGTGACAATGTTATTGTCAAATCATGTGATTTTCAAATTCTGAAACTTGTGTGTTAATCTCATTAAGATAATACTTGTTATTTGAGGTAGTGATGGGAAAATCATTCCCATGAATAACTTGAACAACTCAGTTATTACAAATGGCTTACTTATGATAATTTTACTCAAGTAGTAATCACTGAAGTGATAGTTTGAGTGATTTCTCATTCATTTTTAAATAGTAATTAACTAAACAACTTGTTTGGTTGTTTTTTATAGTAGATGTCAAGTTAGAATTAATAGACTTTTTTTATAGTGTGAATTGTTATTCCATGTTCAATAACTTCTGTTTTATATAATATGGTGTTGTTGCCATTCAAGTAATAATTACCTACTTACTGAAATCATTCCATTACTAATCACTTCATTATCTAAGTCATTCAACCAACCCCAATGCTAGTTTGAAGTTTAGTATAACATCGTATTCAGTTTAGTGCCTTAGAGGTAGACAAATGGTGATATCAAATTTGACTCAATAGAGAGGTTGAGGCACACATATTCAGCCCAAAATGTGAATGGTGGACGGACGAGCACTGCCATCTGGCATTTCTGTACAGTCGATAATGGCGTTTGCTATGTCTAGAATGGCGAGTAGAAGATTGGTTAAACTTCATCATTTTTTTGTGTTTGTGATTAAAATTACAATATATTTTATTAAAATAATGATTATTTAAGCATTTATGAATAATAATGTAAAGAAACAGACTATTTTAATCCAGATATTATTTAATTATTCAATTTTTTAGCAAGTGTTGTGAAGTGCCTATAGAATTTACATATATTTGACTTCATAATAGCTTATCTTAAGGTAGGTTTGTTCTTCCACGGCATTGTCAACCATCAATAGTGTAATATGTTTGTAAATTTTCTAAAAATTAATTTTCTGAGCTGCTTTTGAATTTACATAAGCCACTACTTTCCTCAACAAAAGTATAAGGTGGTCCTATCATATGGTAGGAGACACAATGCTAATTAAAAATAATTATTTAGTGTTATTAAACGTCCTATAAATACTTTAAAGTAGTTTAATTTGTTTATTTTACCTTCGCTGGTAACCCTCAATGTTAAATGTATCCGCCATTTTTTCAACAAATTTCCCGAGAGTCAATGCACGACATTTACCGAGTCACATGATGTTGTGAACAAGTGCCGCAAAATCTTTTACTTGGACTTAGAACATCAAACGTGTACTTCTGCTTGCTGTACAAGTTTAACATTTGTACTTGTGCCTCAACCTCTCTATTATTTGCATTCAAAATAACATGCAGTTTTATTCAAATTATTTTGTTCTTCAGATACATCAGATGGTATAGCTGCCGAATTAGTAGGAGCAGGGTTAGTCGACGGGAAAGATATTATTGTAGGTAAGTCTGAATGCTCCTTTATTTTGAAAAATTTGAAAATTTACATTTACTTGTATGTAAATGTTGTTTTTTATTAGTTATTTACTTTGAAAATTTAGAAAACTTTTTCATAATGTTTTTATATGATAGTTAATATAAAGATCTGTTTCATGTTATTTATTTCCTTTTTATTATATGCTGATTCCTTCTAAGGGAATAATAATAATTACACAATACAGACCTGTATCTAATGCTGTACAGAAAACTCAAAGACACCATCAGGCAGTTTTGGGCTTGAAATGCACTCCACAGTAAGCATCTAACTATCTCAGCCAGGATTGTTTATAGAATTGTGTCAAACTGTTGGCCAAATCTTGGATAGCTGGAAAGCTTTGGGTTTGCCATACAAGATAGGTCATAAATATAAAAACTACAGAAAGTACATCTTAAAAGACACAATATTGTACTTACAGATAACACTTGTGTTGTAAAATTGGCATTTCTTACATCACATTGGATTGCAAGCTTTTAACACAGACTGACTACTTATGCCGACTTAACCAAATAGCAAGCCCAATACATCAAAGCTTGTTCAAACACAAACTTCTACACACTCTGGAACCATACTACAAATACACACCTCAGATGGTCATAGACAACATCGTACAACGTTTTACCATAATAAAAGACAAAACAACTTGTTACAACAGACCAGACATCACATTCATTGACAAACAGAAAATTACATACACCATAGACATAGCTGTATGGCTAGACATAGCACAATATACAAAATAGAAATATGTAGAGAATGGATAAGATATTTATTGTGCCAATAGTTCTTTCTTGCGCAGGTGTCATACCATATTGCAAGAGGTTTCAAAATAATAGATTCCAAAAAGTAATGAGTACTTAATCAAAATCAATAAAACGAATATTACCAATATTTCAACTTTTAAGCACCACACCTCATATCAATCATTTATACTGTATAAAATAATGAAGCTTAGCAATTCAATAAATTCTATTAATCATCATTTATTTTAATTTAAATTATTGTTTATGGTTACAACAGAAATGTTTAAAAAGACAGTTATCATTATGTGATTTAACATATGTATCACCAATATTATTCCTGTAAATTGTATTTGCAATAAATATGTTATGTCATATATGATACTATGTCTTTTTAAACATTTCTGTTGTAAACAATAAACAATAATTTAAATTCAAATAAATGGCGGTTTATAGAATTTATTAAAGTGCTGATCTTCAGTATGTTATTTTAGATGTAATAAGACATGCAATGATTATATTTTGTTGTTTTTTTAATGAATAATAACAACACTTATTTTTATTTGTGCTAATACTTATTTTTTAATCACTTTTCTCACTGTTGTTTGTATATTTTCAAACTTTTAAAATTAAAAATAATTATTTTTGTAAATTACAACGTACTTTCTCTTATATTTCGGGTCAATATATTATGAGCACTTGCTAATGTTAACAGTCGTGTATCAGTACATAACTTATATCAAACAATTTTCTGAGGTTTGTCTGCAGATTTGATTCTTAACGGATCACTTTTCATATAACTAACAAAATGTTTTCCTACATGTACACAAATAAATAATGTATACATTACTTTAATATATTTGAAATTTTATTCACTTTTAATAATTATTCTATTTTAATTCCTTACAGTTGCAGCTAATCTTCAAAAATTGATCGATAACACCGCTTTGAAAGCAATTACTTTTGCATTGGTAAGTGGTACTGAAATTAAATATTTTTGTGTAATTTATTGCGTTTAAATTCGGTAAAATTTAATATTTCGGTGACAATTTAGGTGTAAAATTCAAATTAAAAGTGCATAAATTTTAATTAATTCTAATCGAAATTCTTGTTTTCCTGAACATCGGTACATCAAGGAAACGAAAACATTTTGTCGTGGCTTCACAAAAATTCGATGTAAACACTCGATTCTGAAACGAATTCGGACCGATATTTATTTTGTATTTAACAAGGAAATTGACATTTGCGTCGTTATTTTTGTAGAATCCCGGATCGAATCCCAGCGAAGTGCCAGACGACAAAGCGCTGATAGGATTCGCTCAACTGTCACTAACAGATTAGAAGTGCCATGTCGTTCACGTGTGATAACATTCGTACGATTCCCCGTCGGGAAATTTCGTTCGGTGCCTCTAGATCAAAAACAAAAAAGAAAACAAACAAAAGGAAAAAAAAAAAAAAGATCGGAGGAGGCGACCGAACCGGAGAATTTGTCACTATGGCCGCTTTCGCTTTCTCCAAATGGTTTTTCTAAACGTCGTGGTTACTTTCCCGGACGATCGGGATCCTTTTCTTTCGTTCTAAAAGATATTCCAAGCCGTAGAGACGTTCGTTTCGTTAGATATTTAAACACCCGATCGTTCCGTGCCTTCAAAATATTACAAAAAGAAAAAAAAACGAGTTTCCTGAGGGATAGACGTCGTATTACGTAGATAATAGGCAACGGTTTCTGCAAAGTTTTGTAAATATATTCCGTTCACGTTAGAGAAGTGTCTTAGAAGTTTTTTTCCGAAACGATTCCGTTAGTAGTTATTTTTTTTAAAATGGTACTAACGGAAAATATCCGGACCAAACCTGACATGCATCGCTTCCTCTTTCTGATTGACGTCGGTTACCGTGGTCCAACGTGGTTAAATGCAAAAAAAAAAAAAAAAAATTAAAAAATACGCCCGAAAGTAGCGACGTAATAAATTCTAAATCCGTGCACTTTTCCGAATATGTTTTTTGCATTTGTCTTTATTTCCAAATGAACGACGTCGCAGCTGAGAACAAGTCGCGTAACTAGCAATAAATTAGCAACCTCGTTTTACTAATCGACGTCGGTTACGCTATGCAATCGGTAACGGACGGTTGTTGTTGTTATTTTTTTTTAACTTAATTATGTTTTCGCATGGAATTTGCCAACTTATCGAAACGTATGTTTATGCAGTATTAAGTAAATTATATGTGAATAATAATAAAAACAAATGTCACTGGAAACAAAGCCAAATCTATTTATTATTAAACGAGAATCTTAAATTTACTTTCGCTATTTCACGCCGTGAAAAATTGGTTTTTCGCTAGCGAATCGACCAATAGATGGATGGAGATGATGGATAATTCGAAATAAATCTAGTTAATAAAAAAAAACACGTTGACTGAACAATTTATTTTGTACATTTCATGAAATTTTTACTTTAATATTTAATAAATAAATTATTATGTTTATATGTTAAATGTCTGCACCCATCTGTTTGATGAAATTCCCGGAAGATTGTTTTGCTGGAAGGTGCCGTTTTACGAATCGCTTCCTCCCTTTTGGTGTTTATTGAATTAGGAGACAAAACATTGAAAATTCGATATTTTGTTAATATTATTTAGAAAAATTTATATATAAATCGGCATTGGTCGTCTAAACACTCGCTTAAGGCCGCCTACTATTAAAAAAATGTATGATTTCTACAACTTTTTTCAATATTGAAGAATTATTTTTAGAACCATTCCAATCTAAATAAAATTTTTGTATTAATAAAAATCGTAAAGCACAATTTATCTCAATTTTTTTTTAGAAATAGAAAATAGTATTCTTTTCTTATATATATTATTATTACCGGTATTATTATTATGCAGATTAAGCACCACCTGTCACAGTCGGAATCGGTTTCATCTACGAATGATGTATATTCTGCTCATGGTACAAGTTGGCGTGGAAATGGCGCCATTATTTTTCTCCCGCTTGGAAGATATAATCCAGGATATAAGTTCTTACAACTCATGTTGATTTAAAAGGTTGTAATCTGCATATATTTCGACAGTAGTTATATATTTATTAAATACTTTACTAAATACTTTGGGGTATATCGTACCATTCATAACATAATAAATCTAAATGCATGCTTTGAATACACATGGAAACATTATTAAACTATTAAAAGTGAGTCGTCATTGAACAAAGTTTTAATCTTTATTAATTTAAATCTTCCTGCGGACCAGAGTGAATATGCTTTTATTTTCGAAAAATGTCAAAATAAAATGATCGAGAGGAATATTTTCGACATTGCGCACAAATAACATTAATACAGTATTACTACCCAGATAACAATTACTCAAGTTTACATTCGTATTTGAAATTGATAATTCTAAAAATATTTTAACATACAGTTACCTTATAAGATGTTTAAAAATAGGTAATGAAAACATACGTTCTCTTCATATTGCAATGTGAGTTGTAATATGTTATGCCAAGTCAAGGAACGTTGCTAATTTCGTAAGACGGAAAAAAAATTTGCGTAATTCGTGAAGATTGCGAATTTTTTCCTATTTTAAGAAATTAGTAACTTTCTCGGATTCGGCGTAACATATGTGCTGTGTTAGCGACTTGGTTTCGCCGCCGCCTGCTAGTTTAAGGTAAAACGATTAATGACACTTTCAAGACGTAACACTCGCTAAATATTTCATTGACGATTGTAGGAAGAAAACAGTCGTGATCGTACTGTACGTTACTAAATAAATCCCCCTATAATATGAGGCAAAGTTATGCGTAACAGAAGAAACGCTAAGAGCGCCTTCGTATCTTGGTCTTTTTTCTTACTCTTTCGGAACCCGGGGAGTTGATCAGTATTTTGAGACCTCGCCTCGATATGTAAAACTTAGTTTAAAATGTCCTGGATATTAACAAATAATATATTTTTACACGGTTGAAAACGTTCCTCTGGCACTGGCACAAACTTTTACATATTGAGACGGAGAAGAGCCTCAGTCCTGTACTGTTTTGTATTCCTAAGGTATAAGAAAAAGAACAAGATATGAAGGCAGTATTTTATCTGCTTTTAAATTTATTATACAGAACTTTTAATTGTACAATATATTCACTCCGGTTTTTTGCTAATGCAGTAAATTTTATTTTAAAAGAAAACATCACCACGGATACTTAAAATTGCATTAACAGTTGAAGAAAATTATTTTGAAATTTTAAAGGGATAAGATTTCTATTTTTTCTAGCAAAGAGCAAACGTGCGGTAATAAAGTAGTAATTCGGACGTTTGTGCAATGAAAATGCGTTCGGCTGAAATAAAATCAGAAAAAGATTTTTTGCAACAGTTCTGTGGAAGATTCTACACTGCATTTACTGCGGTCCTAGCCGTAGAGTCAGGCCCGCCGTAAGCGGGCGTGCAAGGCCTGCACCGCATGTGGGCGGCAAATCGAGCGATCGATCACGTAATATTCAAAGTCATTGTCATAATACCCACCCCACCTATAGCATAAAAAATGTCTTCGCATGGAGAAAAAAATCCGACCGGTGCGCAATTACTATTTTATTTATATTATAGCGTTAACAGCGCCATCTATTGGCATTTATCGGAACTAAGGTGCAATGCGAAACGTCTCGGCAGATTGAACCATCTGGTGGCGCCCGAAAGAAAAGTATCCATAGTGCTCTATGACAGAAGTTGACAGGACTGGCGAAATTAGGGAATCCCCACAGAGCTTCCTTCTCAATTTGTACTTGTACGCATTCGAACAGTTCTATCGCATATCAAATTGCAATTATTTTGTTAATAATTCTTCTGACATGAGTCTAGGTATAATTAATGATATTTTAACTTGGTTAGTGTGATTATAATTCAATGTATCATCTGTCAGTGCTAAATAAAAGTGCAAAAAAATCGTGATTGTTAGCGAGGTTGAGGCCGAAGTTTTAAACGCGAAGACGTGTACGTCAGACGTTCAGTGCCGCTTTTCTGTAAGCCTAGAAGTTTGACAACGGCGTTTGGAATGTCGAGCATGATTCCACTGACTTTCCAAACACCATTGTCAAACTTCTAGGCTTACAGGAAAGCGGCGCTGAACGTCCGACGTACACGTTTTCACGTTTAAAACTTCGGCCTCAACCTCGCTATTGTAAGTACCTACGTTTATTTATCGGCTTATCACAATAACGTTAATTTTATAATCACGCTTTTTCATGCGGTTTTTGCAAATACCTATCTAAACTATACCTAAAGCATCGGTCTAAATTTTATAACTTTTTAAACTAAGCTTTAAATACATGTAACTAATCTCCGGTGCAAAAATGAATCAGTTTAATAATATCAAAAGTTACAGACAGCAAATATAACGTCTTACTATCAGTCTGACCACGCACATGGTAGGGTTCCGTAGTCAGTACAGGCTATACAAAATTCTTACAAGACATCTGAGCCGAAACTCGATGTATTTTAAAAATACAAAGTTAATTTTGCAGTTCATTTATACCGAATTTCTATGAACTTTTTACAGACAATTACATGGTTAAGTTGGTCGATTATTACTGGTATACTAGAAAAGCCTACTTATTCCTGATAGTTCTTTTAAATTGGTTATGTTTGCATATTATTGTATTAAAATATTTTTTAAAAAAATACTTAGTTTACGAAAAATTTCAGGAACCGCAGAAAAGGAAAAAAACTTTCAGGAGCGCAATTTCGACAGCAAAAACGACGAAGGGAAGTACAGAAAGAAAAACTGGCGGGTTCTATAATGAAATTTTTAAGCAAGCCAGAAAATAAGGGAACGGAATGTCGAGAAAATATTTACGTAGCTTTAACAAGCACAGCGTTAAATCCAGAAGCTATGGAGGTATCCGAAGAAAAATTTGTATGTTGTAGTTCTTCTTCAGAAGGAGACTCCAGTAAAACTAAAACAAGAGAAAGTACTACTGAAGAACCTGTAAACAATTTATCGTCATTAATATGTAGCAGTTTATATTGTGGTAATGATCCCGGTTTGTGACCTGCCTGTATGACTAATGACCTTGTTAATATTTTGGTTAGTCGTTGTCCCGTACAGGTGTTTAACTACAATTTTCCCGCTAATGACGCTGGAAGAAAATTTGCAGACAATTATTATTCTAGAAATCTTTCCAATGGAGAAAAAATTAACAGAGAATGGCTTGTTTACTGTATTTCAAAAGATTCAGTCTATTGTTTTCGTTGTAAAATATTTTGTAAAACTGTAAGTAGTTTGTCTGCATTGAACGGTTTTTCTGATTGGCAGAATTTATCATTAACATTGAAAAGACACGAAACAAGCGTTTCCCACAGTGAAAATGTGAAATCGTGGGTACAATTGAATAATATGTTAAAAAATAAAACTACTGTATGCAACTGAGACTATTAGAATAGAAAAAAAACAATGGTGTGATGTATTAGAAAGAATCATAGCCGTTATCACGTTTTTATCTCATCAGTGTCTGGCTTTTCGGGGCTCGCCAAAGACATTATATGAGCATGATAATGGTAATTTTCTAAAAGCAATCGAAATGATAGCATCCTTTGATTCAGTCATGCGGGAACATATTCACAAAATTCAATCCTCGAAATCTGATTCAAGTCGTATGATTCACTATTTAGGAGATCAAATTCAGAATGAAATCATTGATTTACTTGGCACAACCATAAAAAATTTTATCAAAATATTTCTTCATCATATTAGATTGCACACCAGATGTAAAAGTCACACAAAACAAATTACAGTTGTACCCAGGCATGTTCTTTTAAACAATGAAACTAAAAATGTTGCGATATGCGAAAATTTTGTTGTTTTCTGTCCGATCATCAGCTCCACAGGTGAAGGCCTATTAAATTTTGTTTTGGATTCATTTTCACAATTAAATCTCAACATTCAAAACTTACGCGGTCAATGTTACGATAATGGTTCTAATATGCGTGGAAAACACGATGGATTGCAAAAAAAAAAAAAAATTTGAAAATCAATAATCGCGCATTTTACGTTCCATGCTCAGCTCATAGTCTCAATTTAGTAGTCAATGATGCAGCAAATATTACGCACGAAACTGAATTTTTTTAATGTAATTCAAGAAATTTACGTTTTCTTTTCATCGTCTACAAAAAGGTGGTCGATAATTGGCAAACATTTACCAGATTTCAAATTTCAGATAACAGCAACCAGATTTCAAGATAACAGCAAATTCACATAATTTAAGGTAAAAATAACGTAATTAAATGTCCTATATAATAAAGTATAAAAACCAAAGAGCTGGAAGAATATACTACAATACTACAGCCACTCTATGAAGTATATTCTAGCTCGTTGATGAAAAAGAAAATATATATTTATATATTTTTTCTTTTATAGTGGCTGTAGTATACAGTCAAACCTGTTTTTATGCGGTGGATAGGGACCGCATTAAAAAAAACGCATAAAAAATCTCCGAAACTTCACGAATGGCTGTAAATAATAGTTTTCGCAACACAATTTAAAAAATATTTTTTTATGCGGTCAACAGGGACCGCATAAAAAAAGTCTCATAGAAAATAACTCAAAACCGTACGAAATAGAATTTATTGACAACAGATGTCAGCACTTGACTGCATCGTCTGGTCTATCGTCTGTTTTACATATTTTTGTCCAGGTGGTGTTTTGTTGACTTAAAAAGTAAATTATTTCATTTTTCGCATATTCATGCAATAATATTACTATAAGTGCATTTATGCTATAATAAGTTTATTTAGCTATAATAAGTCAACGTGAGACATGACGAATCGCACGAGACTAGTCGCCAACTATACTGCACAAATAAAAATCGCACAAAAAAAACCGCACAAATTAAAAATTCGCATAAAAAATCGCACAAATAAAAATCGCACATAAAAAGACCGCATAAAAACAGGTTTGACTGTATATATATATACTGTACATATACAGTCGAGTCAGCATAAGTCGACACTCCAAGGGGAAGTGGAAATGTGTCGAGTTATCCGATGTGACGACTAAAGCGAAGTTGGAAAAAACCACAAAACTACAATTAATAAAATGCAATAGTGCGTTATACAGTAGTATAGGCTTACAATACATTGTGGCCTCCATTTACAATTATTCTGTAGATGAAAAATTGAAAAATTCGTTTAGTGTTGTTTGTTTTGAGCACTTAACTGTCTCGACTTTCTTTTTCAACGATCATGAACGTCTTGAAAACATTATCTTCGCAATTGTCAATTTTTGGCAAGTAATGTCTAAGGATTCTTAATTAATGCCTCTAGTGTGAGAAAATGCAAAATTGTATTCTGGTGTGACGTTGATGTAGATTGTATATTTTCTTTTTGTTTATCTGTTATTATTTTATACATAAAAATACATAAAATGTTAAGGCATTTTTGTTAATATGTATGTATATAAATATATTAATAATCTATATATATCAGACATGGGCAAATGCGGCTCTTTATGAGTTACATGCGGCTCTTGCTGAAAGTGTTAATTTCTGTTTTTTATTATTTTTTTACAATTTTATTTTTATAATTTTGTGAAAATATGTTTATTAAAAAAATTCAATATTTGTTTTATATTATATTTATATTATATAATAAAATCGCACGCCATACCATACTATCCGCCACGACAGTACAGAACTGCGGCTCCCATGCATTTTGCAAAACCTACATTTTGGCTCCCACTGAACTCTTGCTTGCCCACCCGATATATATAATCGAGACGAGTTAATAATAATAATAATCGGCGCAGCGCCCAAACGGTTAGGAGTTGAAATTTGGTACACAGTTAAGGTACGTCACGAGAACGCACACTAAGAAGGGATGAAGGGATTTTTCGAAATTCTTCCCCACGGGAGAGAGGGACAGCAACAAGGCTTAACACTTCCATCGACAATGGAAGTGTTACGTAACAATGGAATTGTTAAGAGAAAGCGACGTGCAAGACGCACATGCAGTTTTTTCGTTTTTGCAGGAAATCGAACATATTTTTAGACTCATCTAAAAATTCTCTAGTCTGGAAACGGGAACCCAATACTTGCATTCTGTGAAAACGGGTAAGGTTGACTATAATGTAATAATCTTAATCTTCACTATCGTTAATTTTGTCCAAGCAACGCCGGGCCCACCCGCTAGTAATAATATATTATTATATTATTAAATATATTAATTATATATTAATAATCCGTTATCCGGATGACGACTTATGCGGAGTCGACTGTATATATAGGCTTACCAGACGTCCCGTTTTGACCAGGATTGTCCCGGTTTGACGATGTTGTCTCAGCGTCCCGGCCAGTTTGTCATTTTGTCCCGGTTATTTGGTGAAATTTTAAAAGTGCCGAATATACAAGTAGTAAAATTAGTGCAGTCTCGAGTAAAATGGCGATTTGGCAATTACCCCTCTGTTGAGGGGTAATTGCCAAATCGTATCTAGATTAAATTATTTCGTACTAAATATTTCGTATCTAGATCCAAGTACTTTTAATGTTGTCTAGATGTTTTCCCCAAAATTTATAGCATATAGCCTAAAGAATTTAGATGTTTTATTTTTTCAGAATTTATAATAGCACGTAGCCTATGAGATCCGGATATTTTTATTTTATTTTTTTAGATATTTTGTTTCAATTAGAGTTGGCAATACTGAAACTTACACTGGTCACGTCATTGCTGCGCATGTCATATCTTAGCTGGTGGGCATTTGCGATTATTCCGATTAAATGAATTTAATGTACAGTACACATTAAATTCATTTAATCTCTAAAATGCCAAAAAAAAAACTGTGTATTTACTGATGATGAGAAAAAAGGCTGTGATCATATTGACCAAGTGAAATATGAACTGTGCTTTTCAGAATTTTCAATAACTCATGGTGGGAATTCAGACATTAAAAATCACTTGAAATGTGCGAAACATAAGGCAAGCAATAGTTGTATTTTAAATGTACGATTTAAGTGACAAAGAATTTTTTAAAAAGTTCACATTAGTGATAAATATTTACTGCAGAGACGATCTTTCTTTGGTCGTCTCTGCAGTAGAAGATTGTCGTTCCTGGTGATTGGACGTGGCGAAAGAGAAGACAGTTTGATCTTTCTACGTATTTTTTATTCTTAATCATTTATTTTGCAAAATAACGATTATATTTTCAATTCCGATTTGGATGGCAGAGCGAACCTCTAACAATTACGACGATTAAATAACGTGTATGTAGACTAATGTCAAATTAGTAAAGCAACATAGAATATTTATCGGTCGTTTTTCTATTTCGTGTACGTTCGATTGGAAAATATTCGCATAGTAATGTGAATTCTTTATTCGTCGTTTATAAAGAAACATTTTATAAAAGAGACATCTGCCCATTCACTCAATGCTATCGTGTTCCAGGAAAGTTAAGTCGATCAGTAATGTAAATAATTTAAGAGACATAACGCGCTATGCTAACATTCTTTACTCAACATGGGGATGAATGTGCATGACAAGACAAGAACATTTTTTTTCATAAAGACACAAGCCTTCAGTTTCAAATACAGCAATTACCAAAATGCGCCGAACAACGCAAAAACGTCTCGCCCAATCGGGGGCTCGAACCCCGGACCGTTAGGTTAAGAGCCTAACGCTCTACCGACTGAGCTAACCGGGCTCCTCCGACGTCTTTCATTTTCTACCAGTGCAATATTCTGTTTCTGTGTCATAGAACGCTGTCATCATCGTCCGATTTTCAGAGCGTATTTCAAAGACAGTGTTATCGAATTGCAATAATAGGATTCGTC
Source organism: Centruroides vittatus (assembly GCF_030686945.1). Classification (NCBI taxonomy): domain Eukaryota; kingdom Metazoa; phylum Arthropoda; class Arachnida; order Scorpiones; family Buthidae; genus Centruroides; species Centruroides vittatus. The sequence goes on along the minus strand of NW_027122166.1, from coordinate 2,005,389 downwards.
GTCGAGAGAAAACTTGAATGTAATAATATCAACGCACATACATAGTCTACCGAAAAAATTTGCTATTTGCTCTGCCTACATACAATATCCAAGTCAGTGTCGTTGCAAAATATGCATTTGCAAGTTTCCAATCAAACACGCCTTCTTCGCATATCCAGTTAGGCCAGCATTCGTGAGTAAGTCTCTGTAAAATGCGATTCAATTCTAGCAATCCACAACCACAATCGGCAAAACGAAGGAAAAAAAAAAAAAAAGCGAAACGCCCGAACAGGGACTCGAACCCTGGACCGTTAGGTTAAAAGCCTAACGCTCTACCGACTGAGCTATCCGGGCTCTTGTCTGCTAGCTCTGCTCCCGTCCTCATAATGCAACCAAGCATCATTGTTGACAAAAATATTTGGCATTAATAAATGTTTTAGCCTGCGAATTACCGACATCTGTCTTAAAATCATACCATTCGCAACTGTCTCGAAATTTGTTGACGTCAGCACGCATCTAAGCATTGCCGACCACTTTTGCCGTCTGCAATTTTTCATTAGATCCGAGTGCAAACGGAGTCTGTCTGTCTTCCATTCAGTGTCCGTTGTATCTGATGCGGATGCGACAACGCTCGAAGAAAAAGCGACTGCTGTACTCCAGATTGGTTTAGCATATTCGATCAGGTCGACAGCTGCCATACACTGATGCTGGTTTGCTTCACAACGGCATAAAAAAATATTTGGCCCTTTGCGGAACTGCTACCGCACATCGCGGTTTAATATTGAATTGAATAATTTACATATTGCAATATAAAAAATGGTTGCATTAATTATTACATTCACTGGATTTAGTAACACAACATCAGAAACAATACACACATGCCGCAAAACTCGAAACGTTTTCATCATACCGCAAAAATACAAAATAAAAAGTAAACACGTCATTTCTACGTGGTAGGATCCAAAAGTTCGAGGACGGCTTATAGTTGCTTGCTTTGAATAGTTTAAATCACCGACGCGCTATCATCTTCAAAGTAATCCACTTGGTCGACGATACATCGTTTTCCAGCTCTGGTACAGCTTGTGGAAGCTTTACTGTAAGTATAAAGCAGATACGTGCACAGCAAATAATTAGCTTAATTCATCCGTTTGACAATAACCGATTCTTCCCATTTAATTATTGAGCCTTGGGTCTGCGCGAACTGCGAAAGTACCGTTGCGTTGGAGTCTTTTCCTATTGTCAACCCCTTGAGCTCCCCGACGTTAGCAAATACCGCTGAAAAAATTGAAATTTACAAAAGCAAGCTGGAGGAGACATGCATAAACGCGAGGGACGCATACAGCCTACCGACAGCTTGGAAATTTGTAGTCAAGAAATTTAGTACAACCTCGTAGGCTTGCCTTGGTTTATATTTACATTTTTCATCAATTATTCCTTAGCAATTTGCTACTATGTTTATATAAAGTATCACCAGTAGATTTATTTTTATTTTTTATTTTTTTACTTCTTATTTTCACTATTTTGATTTTATTGTATATTTATATTTGTATATATTATCTTGTTCTTCCTTTTTTCCGTTACTGATGCTTTGAATTTTTAAACAAATGTATTCTTTTAATGGAACGCCAACGTTTCGTTTTCGAAAGTTAAGCCTGATGATGGCCTATTGAGTAGGCCGAAAACGTTAGTTTTTTCAATAAAACCATCTCAGCAACAAATAAAGGTGTAGTGTGGTGAATTAAGTTTACTGTAAGCCTTCTTTTCAACTACAAGTTTCCTGTCATGCTGATTTGATAACTGAAAACGTTTCCATATTTTTGAGTCATCATGTCCATCATACTTTACTTTTTCACATCATTAATTAATGACTCATTTGTTACTAAGTAGAGGAAACATATTTGAAACGAATAGGCGTAATATTTTTATGTACAAATTGCTTTTCGTAATTGAATTTTTGTGAGAGATTTTTCCATTAATGTGAAATACGTATTTTTAAAATGTGCTGGAAGACCTCGGTTTAATGTGATTTCATTTTTCATGCGATTGTTTTACTACAAACGTCCAACTTATTAAAAGTATATTTTGCTCAGTAAATTTGAATTTTTTTTTTGATTTAATATGAATCGCTTACAGTAATTTTGTCTTCATCCGTCATTACTGTTTTTTTTTTTTTTTTTTTTTTTTTTTTTTTTTTTTTTAACTCTTTCCGCCCTGTGGGCACTAAGAGGGCCTCTTTTAGTAGGCCCATTATGGGTTCGGCCAGGCCCACAATGGGGCGACCGGGTGGTGAGGGACGGGGCCCGACATATCCGAACAGACCACCCCCCGAAAAATTCCTGGGGATTATTCGAACCGTTCGGATTCGATCCCGGGTCCCCAGAGCGGTAGGCTGTCACCTTGACCGCTCGGCCATCCGGCCCCGTCATTACTGTTAGAAACATTATTATCAGCTCTAAATTAACCAACCAAACCGATCAATTATCTAAATTGAGCTTTGTCGAAAAATCTTTGCCACTAATTGTGATATTCAGCTTAACAATGTCCAAAAATACCTAAATTTAAAAAGTTCGTAGTCTCAACTTACCGATAAAATTACTGGAAATAGTGAGAAACTGAAAAAACGCTTGAAATCAAAGACTTTAAATCGCACGACCAAAAATCCAATTGTTTGCAATAACAATAATCGCAACAAATTGTCGGAGTTTCATTGTTGCGTCTCCACGAAATTTAATGTAAAACGTTTGGAAATTTCAGGGAATTTCGTGATTTTTCAGCCTCTCTGACGGATTATTGCGGAACATTCGCTGTATATACATTCGTGTCAACAGTAACATGTATTCAAAAATGAAATATTCTCCTGTTTCGTGTCCGTATAAAGATAAATAAAAATTTCGATTTTATGGTGATCCTTCGAACCGAAAAATGAATAGACTTCAAGCCTAGTAACACCCCTTTTAATCTACCTTGTTAAATTTACTGAGTGACCCTTTCTAATCTATGAATAAAAGTGAAATTTTGTTAAATTAAGGTGCCCTAATTTTACAGTTAAAAGCTTATACGTGATAAAGACTAGGAAGCGAGTCACGTTCTGAAATATAAGAAAGATAAGGAGATTTATTGAATGACTAAATATCCCTCTTGAGAATGATTTATTTTTGCATTTATGACGAAGTTGAAACTTCTTTTTAGATGTGTTAAGCTATGCCTTAGACAAAAGAAAAGAGGAAGTACACAGCTAATACGATTTCTAATCCAAGTGGTCTTCTGGTACCTGACAGATCAAGACCAAACACGGAAAATAGCTCACTGCTGTCACTGATACGTTTTGAAATAAATAAATTTTTAATTACAATGATATATGACAGGGCTGTTCAACTGGCGGCCCGCGGGCCGTATACGGCCCACCAAATTATTTTTACGGCCCGCGAGTACATTTTACTATGAATAAATTTATGTTACTAAATTATTATTATTAATATTAATATTATTTTACTATGTGAAAATTACGGCCACAATGTTCTCATTAATATATTACGAATATTTTAAAGTTTTCTTTTTAGTATAAATAAAATATTTTTTTAATTAACATAAACTGACTTTTCATTTATCAACCTTCTTGGCCCCCGAAATGTTTGGTGAAGAAAATATGGCCCGCGGGCTATGATAAGTTGGACAGCGCTGATATATGAAATATTTTATTTTCGTAATATCTGGAGTAAAAAAAATAAGAAAAATGCGAATTTGTAGTGTTAACCACTCGGCCACGACTGCTCTTTGCGCTTTCCTGCAAACCACGATTTCACGTAAGTTACGTTTCATTACTTTTCGTGCGAAAACAGCCACGAATTTAATTCTCTCTCGACCGACGCTTTCCAAAGAAATTGCCGCGACATTTACACATTTCCTGTAAATGCAGCGTTCGTTCATCTCTATTGGTTTCTCTTACAACACAAGTAGATGAACCCTCGATTCGTAATTCATTCACAAATCGGATTTAATATAAAGGAACCAGAACCACAAACCACATATTGTCTCTCATCTCTTTGCTTATTATTCTTATTGCGCAAATCTACCGAACACCGTAGTCGGCTAGCCCCAAACGTTTTTATGCATACGACTGCATCGCAAATTATACAAGTACGAATTACCTTTTCTAATTTACAATTACTTTTTGTTAATCATTCCGATCATGGGCTCATAGCACGTATTTAGTTTTAAAAAAATAAATAAATAAAACATAAAGAATTTACAATTACTAGAACGATTTTTATCTCACGTATATACAAAAATGTAAAATGTTTCGTTTTTGTGCTAATAACTAAAGGTATTTTTCGCAGGTGAAAAAGAATTTCGTGTATCTCAACATAATTCTTATAACATTGTTAATAATCATGTAATCGTTTACACAATGAACAGTGCAGTGAAAAAGATGAATTAATTCATATTTCCAATTAATAATATTTATATGAAGAAATTCAAGACCATTTCTTATCTTCTATATATATCCCATTGTTTGTATATCTAATCTGTAACGGAATGTGTAGAACGCCCACTAGGGGCGTCCCTAGCGATGATTTTCAGCTATTATTTAAATTAACAGTATAATTTATTTATTAACAGTATATTATTATTTTTATTTGTAATATAAATTTATTATTATACCACGGAATGAACCGCTACTGCTAGAACGCCCACTAGGGGGCGTTCCGGGCTATGTCGTACAACAGCGCTGTCCAACTTATCATAGCCCGCGGGCCATATTTTCTTCACCAAACATTTCGGGGGCCAAGAAGGCTGATAAATGAAAAGTCAGTTTATGTTAATTAAAAATATATTTTATTTATACTAAAAAGAAAACTTTAAAATATTCGTAATATATTAATGAGAACATTGTGGCCGTAATTTTCACATAGTAAAATAATTTTAATATTAATAATAATAATTTAGAAACATAAATTTATTCATAGTAAAATGTACTCGCGGGCCGTAAAAATAATTTGGCGGGCCGTATACGGCCCGCGGGCCGCCAGTTGGACAGCCCTGTCGTACAATATTCTATAAATATAATCGTTATTGTTAGCTATAATTATCAATAGATAATAATTACTTTTTTTAATTTTTAAAGGATGGCGCCACTATTTTCTATACAATGAAAATTATTTTTGTGAAGACCCGAATATAAGTATAACGAGATTCGATTTAATTTTTTTATTTTATTTGCCAACCGATTTTTGAAAGTTAGGGTTAAATCAAACACAGAAACAAAAAACGGAAAAACACCCGACAAATTTTCTCGTAAAAATTAATCATAAACCTTCGTTCCCACGGTAATACTTCCTTGTAGAAGATGAGTTAACTGTTGAAAAATAATTATATCATGTAATTCACCATTGGTCAAAAAGGACTTCCACCCTTGACGTGCATCGTGAAATCTCGAACCCGAGATCCCGAAATAAAAAGAAAACGAACGATGACGCAACGGGAGAAAAGTTTCGACAACTGTCAAGTGATTGTGTGTGTGCCGTGGATTATCGTCTCCCGCCGTTGAAGCCGTCCATCCCATCCATCCGAATTCTTCGATTTGAACTTCAGTCAATTTGACTCTTATATTCAAACGAACTCTCGTTCTTCGGACTTTGTCAACAAATCTCAGGATTACTAAGGTATTTATCCTACTCGCGATGTTTTGTAAACTCTCTCTCTCCAATCAATCGAGACGCGGTTCAATAATTCGATGCGATGATATAAATAATACTTCCAATTATGTTAATTGATGTATTTCATATCAATCCCAAAATAAACGGGTATTTTTATTTAACTATAGAAGAGTGTGCGTTTCTTCCTCCATTATCGTCATCGGGCATCCCACGATTCCGAAAATAACGCGTCCGCGAGAAATTTGATAGATTGGTGTCAGTTCCTGACGTGAACGGGATCCTACGATCCTCGTCCATAAATAAACATTGACCGCTCGATCCCTAGTCATCCTTTCGACAAACGAGGTCGGACATCAAGGTCTTGTGCCGTTAAGAGGTAGAGAAGATAAGAATCATCTTCCATCTCCTACCCTCGGTTAACCTCACATTTTTATAACAATTTTTATTGTCTGTAGGTTTCAACGCAGTGATAGTGCTAATGAATGATATTAATTATGAAAGAAAATAATGATTGACAAAAGGAATTTGCTGAATGTCATCAATAATTCAGAATGAGATATTACATCTTAACTCTCATCTTGAAATTTTCAATGCTTGAAGGCTTGATGGCGCTCTGTCAATGGTATATGGAATGGAGATTTTTAAGTTATTTATCTTAATTAATGTCGTTATAGCTCTGAGAATGCATGTGTGCAAATTCTACAGCTGAGAGTAATTTCTCTTTGTTTAAAAAAACTAAAAGGCTACCTACGCTTTGACATGGCAAAAAGTCATCTCAATGCAGTAGCCATGTTATGCATAGAAGCGAAAACGGTGCAAAAATCAGATATCCAGTTAATCATTGACTAATTTGATCAACAAGAGTGGAAAAAAGTCAAACAATTCTAAACGAGTTCTATTTCTTCCAACGAGTTCTAACAATTCTATTTCTTCCAAGTTCAAATTATTATGTTAAAAAAATTTTTCTACAATATTATATTCTGTATATATTAAAACATTCGCGAAATGACATTACGTCATGGTTTACTGTTTCAAAATTACTAGTAATTCCTCATTCCGTTCTTACCTATTTTGCATTATTCTATTTATATAAATATGAAATACGTTAACTTAGTTGAAAATTAGAACATTCGGTGAAAATTCATATACAGAAGTTAGTAATTTACAATTATAATAAATTAAGGAAAGCAAAATTTTATTTAATTAAGGTACGGATACTCGAGATTATACATCACACCGAATAATTTTTATGGTTTATCACGAACAAGGTGTCAATGTCAATAACATAATTTTAGATATAATTCGTTAATTTGTATAATCTGTCGGTCATGCCGTACCACACAGATTATCTAATCCGACTAAAAACAGACTCAATAAAAGCTAAAATACAAAACCAGCAATAAAGAATAAAGTGGAAAATAAAAAAGGGACGTAATGTAAAAGTAATTAAAAAGTAAAGTGTAATTTACATTTCACTGTTTTATTACAATTGTAATCTTTTTACATTTATATTAATGGTTTGCAATACTTAATATCAGCCGTTACCAATCTTTCTCTCGCCGTATAGAAAATATTCTTTTCGATCGAATCCCTTAAATTTTTAGTTATTTCCCAAGATTTTGCGCAATATATCAAGTAAATTATTAAATCAGTTAATGAATTTTCCACGTGATTTTAGTTATTCTTATTTGAAAATTATCTGAAATTCTTGAAAAAATACAATAACTATCTGATTTTTCCGTCGACCCCATTGGGAATCTCCGCTTAAAATCATAATGCAAAGGCAATTATACGTTTAAAAGTGAAGATACATCACGATAAATATAAAAAAACGACCATCTAGACAAAGACAAAAAGCTAGATGTCGATAGACAAATTTTGAGTCGATTTTAAATAAAGTTATATAAATATCATTTAGTAATAAAGACACAATGTAACGGAAAAACTATTGCCATTCTGATTTTTTTTCATTTTTAAAAATTTGGCCTGTTGCTCGGTAAATACTGGCAACACTAGTTTGGAATCTCTACAAAGACCTTCAATAACAAGGCGACAAATTTACAGCGCCCGCTGGTAACACTAGATAAAAGCACTCCAACACCGCGTTCTATGCGTTTATTGTTATTTAACAAATGTGTTATATTAATTTCTTTCCATAAATTAAAACTGCTGGGAAAAATATGTGGAGGAGAAGGGCACAACTCTATTTTTTATAAACTAATAAGGTACTTTATTCAAAAAATATATTATGAACATTACACCTATCCCTCGTTTTACACGGTACTTCTTTTACACGTTTTCGCTTTTACACGGTTTAAAAAATAAATGAAGAAAATAAACTGGCTATGATCAAAAGGAACAATTTTTAATCTACATCTATATTCCAATCCACCTTAATTATATGTTGTAGTTGATATTTAGGATACTAGGTAAGTTTTATTTCAATCCGTCAAATAGTAACCGATAAACCGATATAGGGTACTCCCCCATACACATGAAGTTGCATTCATTGCACATAGTTTTAAACCAGAAAATTTTAATTTTTCATATTCATAAGTAACAAACGATTACATTATTTTTAATTACATTTTTTACATTACATTACATTACATTACACAATTACATTACATTTTTATGAATCTTTCAGATTCTATTTTTTGTTCCTGTGTACTTTGTATTTAATTAATAAAAGAAATATATTTTTTTTGCCTTTCAATATTTTTGTTTGATTTATGTACCTTCAAAAAATTGAAAAAAATTCATAATTAATAAACAACGAAATTATGCGTTTTTTGCATACTTTTTCGATTTACACGGTTTTGCATTCAAAATGATACAAATTCGATTTACACGTTATTCTCAGGAACCTATCTTCCGTGTAAATCGAGGGATAGGTGTATTATGGTTTTTTCAATTTGTTTCCTTATAGTTTGAGTATCGAATGCGAAGATCTTTCAATATACAGTAAATCACACACTATTCATTTCCTATATTTAGTATATATCAACTTTTTTCTTTAATCAAATTCTTTTATTAAAGTTTTTTACGTATCGATTTTAATCCATCTCGTCAGTTATGTAAAAATTATTTGTATTCCGTAGTTTTAATTAATTTTTAGTTATTTTTAGTTAGTATTTTTACTGTAGTAATACGGATATAATTATATATTATTTAGTACCTGCCTCTTCTTTATGAACTTGCTATTTGTTTTTGTTTTAGAAGCTGATACTCACTGACATTGAGCTTCATTGCAATTTAATCAATAATAAAAATTAATAAATATTAGAAAAATATGCGCGTATTAATATTAATTTTAGTTTAGGTCTCAATATTATCGGTCCTAGTTACGCTACTGATAAATGATGTAAATAATTAATGTGTAATTTTAATACAGTGGAATCCGCTTATTATTATCACTTTGAAACTTGCAAACTACGATAACAATAACCGGCTGATAACATTAAACAGTGGATAAAAATTTTAAACTCAGTTTATTATAAACAATTAAAGTACGATTGTGTCAATTCATATTTATCACAAACTGTACTCTTAATACATTACATCTTTTTTGGATAATCCTTTCATTAGTCTGTTACAAATTTAAAAATCATAAAAAAATAATACAGTAGAGAACCGAAAATCGGAATCAATTGGGGACTGGGGTTGTTCAGATTAGTGATTTGTTCCGATTACCGATTGTGTACAAAAAAAAATACATTAACCTGTCCGATGTTCAAATTTTTCTCCGTTGCGTGTCGCTTTGTGTTGAATTTTTCTCCGTTGCGTGTCGCTTCGTGTTGAATTTTTCTCCGTTGCGTGTCGCTTCGTGTTTGAATTTTCGTCGATTTTAAGCCTAACGAAAATTTTTATAATAATAATCGAGGCTATCGTATCGTTAAAAATTATTTCTGCATTTTGTACAAACAAAATAAATATATTGAAGAATATAAAAACATGAAAATTATACTTTAGAAGTAAATTTAGTATCAAAAACGTTCGATTCAGCACCACACAGTCCGACTGAAAATCGTTCCGATTACCGGCGATTCCTATTACCGGGGTTCCGATTAACGAGTCTCTACTGTATTCGTTATATTTAATAAAAAGTGTATTATTATATTGCAAGTATTATATTATCGTGTACAGTATATTACTGTACATGATAATATAATTTTTCATACTCATATGTGACGGTTTTATATAAATTTATTAGTTTGCCTATGTAACAATTTTGGAGTTTGGCACCATCATTTCGGCGCCTTGAGCACGTGCCTCCTCTGCCCCTGACTTTTCACAGTCCTATTTATAGCATTATTTTTTATACCTTACTGTTCGGTTTTATTCTATCAAAATTAAGAAATAATTGTGAGAAACATAAATTAAAAATCTGTTTATTAATGTAGTTAAATATGTAATATTAATTGTTGAAATTGTATCATCTAACTACAAAAGATCACGCTATATATCTATAACTCTATGCCGCCTATTGCTATTCAAAGCATTTGGTATCAAATTAAAGCTCTTATCCTGTAAACTAATGTTTTTCAACTTTTTTCTCATCGCAGACCGGTAAAATTATGGATAATTTTACATGGACCAACTAATTACTGTATATGTGACTATGAATAATATATTCATTAAGCATATATATGCTTATCTACAGTTACTGTACGTAACAAAATGCATACAGTAACTCTAGATTACTATTTAAATTCTATTGGCAGTTGAAAAACACTACTGTAGATGATGCCACCGAAGAGAGATCTGAGAAAGGTTGCAATGGTTCGGACGTGACGAAGTGGCAAAGATACAATGTTAAAAGTCTGTGCTAGGAACATGTCGGGGTCTTATTTCCTGCTAACCTTAGCCCAAGCAAATTTTTTGTTTCGCAGTTTCATTATTGTAAATACTGGGGTCACTGTATGTACATTCTAGTCACTAAGACCATTGTTTTTATTACCCTCTCTCAAATCAATCCTCCATCCCTCAGAAGTATGCTTTCTTGACTGAAAACTTTTTAAAAAACAATAATATTGCACCCGACAATGATATTTAAGATAAAAGATAAAATTATTTAGTTCCTTTATTGTCTAATATTAATATAATACCAATACGGTCATAAAGTATCCATAAAAAAGAGCGTAACATAATGTTTTTTAAAATACGTTTGTATAGAGAGCGTAACGGTTAGAAAAATATTTAAAGAGGAAGTAACAAGGGAAAATATTATAGAAAAGAAATAAAAATATAAATCGAACAGGAAAAACAACCAACCCAGATCAATGAGTAAAAAACACTTTTTTAACATTCCTAAAAAAACTAATTATTTAACAGATCTTATCCTTTTATACAGGCGTATTTTAAAAAACATTTATGTTACGCTCTTTTTTTAATGTTTGTATTGGTATTGTATTAATATTAGACAATAAAGGAACTAAGTAATTTTATCTTTTATCTTAAATATCATTGTCAGGTGCGATATTATGTTTTTAAAAAAGTTTTAAAAATTAGAGAATATCGTAAACATGCTCAAGAGGTGTCTCCATGTCCGAAACACACAGAGCGTACAGGTGAAAATAGAGCTATTCTGACTTTTTACTAAGATCTCCTTTATTTGCTAATCGGAAACTACACCAGTTTAATAACTTAAGTCCTATTAATAAACACGATCTAAGTAGACAAGGATAAACACAGAAATTTATAAATGTAAGAACATGGAGGAAAAAGAACTAAGAAAGTATTTGTTAAAGAATCTTTGAGGGTTCAACAATATCGAGACACGATAACCAGAGTGCCTCTACCTCCAGAGCCTGTTACCACGTCGGAGAAGGTGGATTCAGGCATGCAAATTCTACGACGATCATTTCGATAGCGTCAAAGAGATTCAAAATGTTGATAAAGACTCGTCCAACTGCATTGCCGATTGTCAGAATTCTTTTGAAAATAGGGAAATAGTTCGGCAGTTGAGTTGTACAGATGTTTTAGCAGAGTACTTTAAAATATTGTTTAAAACATCGTTAAATTGTGCGAACGATTTTATTTAAAAGAATAGAAATAAAAAGGCTACATATTATTTTGTATATTTTACTGGTTTGGGAACATACTATATTGCATGCATGTTTTAGGGTTTTAAGTGCGCATAAATCTACACTGTACTTATCAGTTAGGTTATATAAAACATAAAAATAAATATAAAGCTTAAATTATCAATATTTGCCGGATATAAATCGCATTATTGCACTAATGCATATAAATAAAAGATCTATGAATTAAAATTGTCTTTTGAGTGGTTCTTGACCTCTGGTGAATATCTGACAAGTTTGTTTATTCGTCTATAAACCTCTTTTTAGTGGTTACCAAAATAAATAAGAATAAATAATACGGGTTAATTTTTAAATATATTAGTTCTAAAATAAAATATATAAATTTGTTTGAATTAAATATTAGTTTCATAGTAAATATAGTTAAAACCAATCAACTAAAACGTTGCCGATAATAACCCGAGCCTCTGTCGCAACTAGTATAAATAAATAAGCTATGATTACTTTTATACTAATTAGTCTCAGAACAATAACAAATAAACTTTGTTCCCTGTCATTTCACATTCCGATATCTACGAATTACATCCACTTTCACTCTGATGACTCATATTCCTTTGCATTGTGTTGCATTGAAATTACATTTGATGTTTATAACTAACTACATTGATTATCCGCGTTTCCTTTTGTACTTTTCGATTGCAAAACTATCTTTGCATTCCAATGATTTGCACGACCGAAAGATATAAAAATATAAATTTTTAGAAAATAATCATGTTAGTGTGCACATCAACTATAATACTGATGTTAATAAGACCGTAATTATTAAAATAAAAACTATTTATTTATTACGCAGCGCGTTTACAGTTTAATTACGTTTACGGTGTATTCTTCTTTGTTTCTGTTGTTAATATTAACATTTCTAAGCTTATTGACAATATTCGTTTCATTGTAGGAATAACAAATGGGAATGTAAGAGAAAAACGAACAATTTAACCTATCGCTAAATGGTAGTCGATAACAATCTTTGCTATTTTCAAATGGGTTCTTGTCAGTTTTATGTTTATTCCATTTTGTTATCCCCCTCTCCTCGTCGGTACCTGAAATGTTCATTTGTTTTTAATGTACTGAAAACATCTCGTAGGCCTATTCAGTATTTTCACAAATAAGTTATTATTTCTCACCTGGGATACTATTATCCAGCACAAATCCAAGAAATCCTCCCACAAACATACTAGTTCCTAACAGTATGGTGAAAATTTGGTCTAAAGTTGGTACTCCTACAACAAGTATCTTATCAATTTAAATACATACATATAATTTTCCGCATTAGATAAGATATTAAACTAACCTGTATTTATAGCTCCGGGATTGGCTTGTAACCATTTAGGAATACATATTCCTAAAAATAGACTTATACCTAAAATAAACAAATTCCTAGTGGAGTTAAGATTGACGTATTGAAGATTAGATAATCCGACGGCCGTTACCATCGAAAACATGACACAAAATATTCCACCGATAATTGGTTCGGGAATGGTCATGAAGAGCGTACCAAACTTGCTTAAGAATCCAAATAAAATCATCACTACCGCTCCGTATTGAACGACTCTTCTGCTACCCACCTTCGTAGACAAATGTGTAAAATAGTCGCAAAACGTGCATTTTTATATTACTTTTGAAACTTACCTTAGTTATACCGATGGCGCCGATATTTTCGCTAAAAGATGTACTTCCGCTACCTGTTCCCCAGAGTCCTGATAAGATACAACCGATTCCTTCTACGAAAATACCTCTATTGATGGCGTGAATGGGTGGTGCGGAGGCACCCGATATTCTGGCGCAAGCGTAATAATCTCCAACTGATTCTACTATTGACGAGAATACACCCGCTAAAATCCCTAATACGGCGGAAGTGGTCACTGTCGGCATGCCCCATTGACCTGTATAATAATAATATGCGTTATATTAGAATATAAAAATGAATTTAATTATATTACCGGTAGAATCGAATCTATCTGAGTCAGTGGAGTGATATTTTATCTCCGATTATCCCGACGAAATTATAAGAATAAAATTCTGAACTGAGAATTGGATATTATATAAAACCAAATAAAAGCAAGATAAATCAATAAATGATGAATATTGAGAATTGACAGATTAAGCCATGCGAAGACATGACCATTTATTCCTATTCACAACCAAGGAACAAGAACTAGAAGTTTACTTTTAGTACGTGAAGTTAAGTGAATTGGTTAACTTCTAAGTCTTGATCCTTGGTTGTGAATACGGTCGTCGAGCCATTGGTTCTTTATTCTGAAGACCTAACCGGCACATTCTTGGATCTTAAATCTCAAGGGAATCTTAAAGTTCTCTCTTGGATCTCTTGGATCTTAAAGTTCAAGGGAAAATGTAATTAGAATTAGATAGAACATGATTTATACATACCAGGATAGGGAAACCTGAACCACGGGCTCTCGTATAAAGCCGACAATTGTAGATCCGTTCTAGCAGAATTCCCTTCCGAAAAAACATCAGCAGCTGTCAAAATGGCGCAGAATGACCAAGTTACAATTATTGTAAGAAGAACCTACATTAAACGGTTAAAAACATTCAGTCGAAATTCTCTATTTCTAAATGTAAATTTAAGAAACGAAGTGAATACCGGAAATAGTTTAAAAACTGGATATCCTGTTTTGATGCATCCGTTAGACTCTCTATAAGCGCAACACGGAATATTTACGTCCCTCAAATATTGAGAAAACAAAGCAAGTAGCAATATGGCTCTATAAAAGAAAAATGTATTTAAATAAATTAAGTTGTACAGTACAAGACTTTTTTTTTTCATTTTTAAAGATACTTACAGGAAAGCGATAGCCCAATTTCCACTGGCGTGATTCGCTGCTTCTGCAAATAACGGAAGACCCACTAGAGCAATTGTAGGCGTAATCGCTAAAGGAGTGATCCAGCGTAATAAAAATCCTACAAGTCCCGTAAAACCAATGGCTACTTCGAAAACCGCGGCAGTAGCTATAGAGCCTTGAATCTACAAAACAAAATATCGTATATTTTGAATTTTAAGCACTCGCTACTTTTTTTATATCAGTTGATAATGATCGCCGGTATGCTATTTACTTACAATGTAAGTACATCATCGCTGTGCACTTAATTTGTATTGTTGGTAATGCAGTGTTTTTCAATCGCTTTGTGTTTACTTACCAGTCTCATTCGAGATTGCCAAATTTCTTGGAATTCGGGTTCTGTAAACGAGTGATTAGAATTCGAGTGGTCATTAATATCGAGGGGGCATTGCCATTCGGGAAGATTCAATATCGCTAAAGCCGGTACCAAAAATGCCATAGAACTTCCTTGAACGATGGGTAACCTACGGATAAAAGTTCACGTAATTAAAATTTTCGATTATCTGTGACAGAGTTAGGTATTTGAACCGACATCTACTCCAAATTTCGTATGAATTATAATTTAAATTCTGATATTTACCTGACTCCAAATGTACTTTGAATAAATGTGACAATTCCTGATACGAAGAACGTTGTGGATATTATGTAACCTCGAGCGGGATCGTCATTTCTCATACAAAGATGCGGGGCGATGATGTAAGGATAAGCTACAGTTCCACCAAACATAGTTAAATAATGCTACGGAATGAAGATGAAAATGAGAAAAGAGTAATTTTTGAGGATTAAACAATTAATGTTATGAAAGAGTGAAAATTTACGAAAGAAAAACAATAAATTACAAACCTGAATGCCTAAAATAATCGTAATGTACCAAGGAGGTACGTCGTCTACGCCATAATGTATGTTGCAATCTGAAGAACGTTTTTCTTTCTCTTCTGTAGGCATCTGCAATACATAAAATATGGAAACGTCATTCTCGAATTTCTTTTTATTCATTTAAAATATAATAAAATTATTTGATAAATCTTCATTACGTCGAAAATAAACATTGTTAATTTCAGTATACATATATATATATGTAAAATATCTTAAAAGAAATAAAGATTTGGGGAATTCAATTCGTTCGTATATGTTTATAATAAAATATAAATTAATGTTTAAATTTTATTATAAATTCTCATATTATAAATTTAATTAACAGAATAAAATCATGGCTATTATATACATTGACCCTATTAAGGTAATTGATAAGTTTTTATTTGTATTTTTCGAAAATAGGTTAATTAAATTTATTATTCCTTAAATATTTACAGAAATTTAAAGTATTCTTCTCTATCACACAACAGTGAAGTCACCTTCTATTTATAAATTATATGAAATTATAGCGCATCCTTATTGTCTCGAGCATATGACACACGAGTGGCATTTATTGTACGTTCACGTTGATCTCTGAACTGGCTTTTCTTTCAACGAAATATAAAAAATATAATTTACAAACTCGTTCAGAGTTCTTTGTAACACCCACTATCAAAATTTCCTGGAATTTTCTTAATTTTATTTATACCTTTTATTAAAAGTACATATAGAATTATTGATATAATTTATAGGTGTATATAGGAATATGTTTATTTCTAGTAACGTATTTTCACACGTAAACTAATTTGGATGAATTACAGACATCTTGTTCCTTTGCTCGTACACGAAAACGAAAGAAGCAGTGGCGTGCTATCATTGGAAGCGATAGAAGCGCCGCTTCCACCTTCCAATGACCTTCCCTTGTATTTTATAAAATATAAATTTTCATATTTTAACGTACTTTTAATTAATTAAAATTAATATTTTATTATAACTGCATTATGTATCTTTTACAAATTTCTATACTACATGTGAAAAAAAACGATAAGATTGCTATTGTATATTCGAATAATTCGGTGGCGGAAGGAATGTCGAAACCGGGTCAGTTTCCAATCAGCCAGATTATATAGGCATTGGCACATGCGGTTTACATAGCACCAACCTCACCCGGTTTAGCTGGTAGAAGCAACACACGCATAAAGCATCCAATTTTATATCCCGGACCGGTTGTGGGCTGTTAGCTGCCTGCCTGCTAGATATTCGGCCGCCCTCGCCCGATTATGTGAATCATGAGCAGACTAGATCAACGACGGGCCCCCGGCCCGCGGGCCAGCTACGGCTCGCGAAAAGTTTCTATCCGGCCCGCCAGATCTTTAATAGATTATTAAATTGGAAAAATAACTATTAATTAGTTATTTTTCCAATTATTTGTAATTTTCGAAAACGATAAGAGAAATAAATGTAGTAATTAACTTTTTATTTATTTATTTCGTATTTGCAGACTAAAAAAATTACGAGTCACAAGAAGGCGTCAATTAACTACTACGGCCCGCGGAAAAAACGTAAAATTTATTCTGGCCCATGTTATAAAAAACGGTTGCCCACCCTAGACTAGATTTATAACTTAACCCAACCGATAGGAGTTTACTGGCATGTTTTTACGATAGTTCTGTATAGTTGACAGGAGTTTAAAAAAAAATCCATTAAAATATTTGATATATTTATTCTGCGTTTATTCCGCTCTCCCATCTTATATTACTTACGGATATTCAATGTTAAACCGGTGATATTACGATGTAGTATGTCCCATCTGTAAGGGAATGCAGAAAAAACGTGTACAATTCTTGTATAACGTTGAAAAATTAACTGTTACTTTGGTAGCATCATTTACAATCAAATTTAATGAAAGATGCACGAGGTACAGAAAAAGCTCTAGAATTTATATTCCTTAATTTACGATTTATATATCCGTTGTCATAAAAATTTGTCTTTCCAATGTTTTCCCAAGACTACAGATATTTAAGTACAAAGTAACTAGTTTCGACTTATTTCTACTAAGAAGTAGTTAAATAATTAAGAGATTAGGAAATGGGGACATAAATAATACCCTGCTGAAAGAGCCAGAATTTTACTTAAACAAAAGCTTAACCGAACCAATCACTAGCTCAGTACAATGGGGAACTGATTTCCATGTACACATCGTATTAAAACGAATTAGTTAGAAAACAAATGACTATTAAGTTTAACATATTTAGATTTTTACAGCTATGGTGAGAAACGTTTAAAATTTACAACAGCCCTGTGGCGTCCTTTGAGATATACTAGTAATGCAACAAAAGAGGCATTTGACATTGACCGGTATCGGCACCCTCGGGATTTGGCAACCCGCGTGCATGCACGCGCCGCACACCTACCAGGACGTCTCTGATTCCATTCATTAGACACTCGTAGAGAGCTATTTCACTAAGTGGATTGTTTTAAGATTTAAAAAGTACAGAATATTTTGTTATTTTTATGTACGTTTCTTCACAAAGTTATATTTAATTATAAGTTTCTTTAAAAGTATATTCATACAATTGAAGAATTTTTTCTACTAGGTAGGTATATTCATCACACATTTTGTTTTACCAAGTAAGTTTTTCTGATAATTTTAATTTTAGCCCTTATATCGTGGCTAGTGATTCAAAAATTTATTTTAAAAAAGTTTTGGCTCAAAACCATATAATGAAAAAGAAAACATTATAAAAGAGAAAGACCAATGCCGAAATTAAATATAAATACGTCAACAAAAATTTCGACATTTTGACGATAAAATTGATGACGAATGACGATTCTTTCGTAAAATTGAAGCAATTTGGAATTCAAAGCGGAATAGAATTTAACATTGGTAGACAATATAAAATAAATATTGAAAATTATAACGATTAATAGATATATCTAAATTAATAGATGTTATATGTTTTTTCTCAAAGCGAGAATTGGCATTTAGAGGGCATAGGGAATTTATTGAATCTAATAATGAAGGTCTAATAAATAATCTAATAAATATTGAACTTTTTTATTTATTAAGTACGTCAGATAATCTATTAAAAATACATTTAAAGAAGTATACGGTTTTTACTGGCTTATCGAACAAACGAATACGAACGGGCCCTGACGCGCAATTAATTCATTGCCCCTGTAAGTCGGCTTCATACAAAAACACAGCTTCCCTATCAAATGTCTCGGCACGCCACTGGAAAGAAGTATACAGTATTATTACTTAGCAACAAGTCCGTAGGTTATAATGTTAGGCAAAAATTATTTGCTAGTCTCTTATTATTTTGAAACTTTGAAATTTATCAGAGTTCATCTAATAAAAATAATCGGTTCGAAAAGTTATACGCGATGTGTTGATCTTATACACAAAATAACGATTATGAAACATTTAAATTATTTATTTTTAGGAATATAAAATTTGTCAATTCGGCCTAATTATTTTACGACATTTATATTATATTTTTCTTAATTTAGATCAATTACCACACATTTGACATAATTTTTTCCAATTTAAAATACATATTTAATCGCATTTAAATCTTAAATGTCTTGCGATTAAATATGTTTACGAGAATACGATTATCGCTTTATTAAAAGTAATGAATTAAATAAATTCACCTCGATACATTCTCCATTGAGGTTATGAGGTTGATCCATCTCAAAATTCTAAAGAAAAGAATAAAAATTAATTCAGATTATTCTTTGAAATTTACAAATTATGTTTATATATCGGATGAAAACGCGTATAAGCTTGGTTAATATAAAACTGTAGACATTATATTGTCAGATAATACTTGAATTTTAGTATTATTTTAAGACGTGGCTTATATAATCCGTTAATAAACATCGAGTGCTAAGTGCACGAACTAGTGACGATAAATGTAAAAATATAGGCTTACTTTTAATCATTTTATATTCTTATTATCAAACCAAACTATATTACTGTTAAAACTAGGAATTTCTAATAATAAATTGTTAAAAGTTTCCTATTCTCTGACGCTTGTTGATATTGCTCAAGAATTGTTTGTACAGTCCACGGCGCACGGAACATTAAAATTCCAGTTATAAAAACTAGTTACGCGAGAATATCGTTAAATTAAAAAGCATGCTTTATATTATCACAACTGGTACACCGGTCGGTAACCTATTTATATAATTAACTACAGGAATTTGCACCTACCTTTTGTTTTACGTTGTTTAAGCTTATATCGGAATCCATGATGTTAAAAATTCAATTATCGTTCGGTAATTTATATAAAAAAAGGCGATCGGAAGAACGTCACCCCTTTCGTGTATACATTTCTCACGACGATTATTGGATGGCGAGTGTACACGTGCGTAATTCTCTCCACGGATAAGAGTTTCAACGTAATGCATGTCGTTGCGTCAAAAACCTTGAAAAATAAAATTTTTCTATACATTATATACAAATATTCTCAATCATCCTTAATTTTACGGTCTAACGATGATGTTTAAAGTAAAGAAAATAAGATAATTTATTATATTGGCAACTTCGAAAATCGTGTAATGAATTGTACATTATATTTTCGAAATTATTTTTAAAAAATTAATTATTACATTTTAATTAAAATAATTTTCTATTATATATTAACATTTATACAATATTTATAAATAAATATATAATAAAAATCATTGATATAATTTATTATAAACATTTTAAAGATTATAATCTAAGATTTGTTGTTAGAAGAGTACAGTTTTATATAAACAGCTCGTTATACTTTCATATTTAACGTGTTAAGTCATAAATTAGGTGCAAAAGAATGAAAGAATATTTAAGAATAATGTTAAAACAATTTTTCCGATTATCCGTGCAATATATTGAATGCCAAGTTCGTTTACGTATGACTACTTCTACGTGACTTAATTCATGAAATAATAATAATACGTTAAGTCACATAAATGAAGCTTTAAATACTGTTCTGCACAAGTTATTTAAACATATACAGGACACGCACTCAATCGGTGGAAATTTTGTGCAAGGCCCTAGTCAAACATTGGCTTACAATGCCATTTGTATATAAATTCACACAATCTATGTCACATAATACTTGATATTGTATAAAGTCTACTAGCCGAGATAAAATAGCTACAAGTACAGGAACTTATCTGTTTTTCGTTAATTCGAGAACGGAGTTTGATGAAAATCGAGATCAGAGACTTAGGGCCGGAGTGCTTTTTAAATTAAAAGACGATTAAAAATTGCGGCCCGACGTTGTGACGATATCACAATAAATAATGTAATTGTTCGTTGTATAGGCTATATCTGAGGCCTATAAAAACTGAGGGCCTGAACAAAAGTCTAAGTTACCTAGGTCTGTTCTCAATTTATAACAAAATTTAGAAATCATATTTTATAAATTGTATAGGGTAGGTTAACAGAATGATTTTCTTCGAAGAGTGTGTTTCTGCTTAAAAATTTTATCTTTAATTTGATAAATATTCATTTACTATAACGTATTTCAACTTTTATATAATAAAATATTTTACAAGTTAATAATAATAATAAGGATTTAGTTGTATTCAAAGTTTTATTTTTCTCAAAATATGTGGATAATTTTTATATAACTTGTGATTCAAATATCATTAATCCGATAGATATTTTGTATTTACTTAATCAGATAAATGAATATATACAATCTGATTTAGAAGAAAATTGATAAAATTATTAAATTTTTAACTTTTAACAATTACAAGAATTATAATTGATTAAAATTAAAATTTTATTTTAAGAATTGTAGCTTTCCTTTTAACTTTCCGTCGCATGGGCAAGAATAAAACTTTTTTCTTTGGCTTTCATGAATTTGATTACACAGGACCGTAATTATGCACAGACAAGACACGCTAGCGTGGACCCTCAGATATAGGGGATTACGTCAATTTTGTCAAAATCTTAGGCTTCAAGCTTCGAGAAGTGTAGATATTGTCATGGGAACAGAACCACAATGAGAGCATTCGAATGATGAGGAATGGAGTTCAACATATCCTAGTCAAACGAGTGTCCAACCCAACTCGAACCCGGAACCCGAAACGGTAGACGTGTAGAGTCGGATTTAGATACTTATTCCTTGGCAGTTCGAAAAACTTTAACGTCATATGATAGTAAATTACCATTTGTAGTCCTTATTACATTGAATATATTCCTTTATCGTGACATTTACTGGAATGCATCATTTACTTTACAAAAATACAAATTAATAAAAAATATTATTGAAATTCAATTTTTAAAATACAGTACTTTATAATATTAAGGATTTATCATATTCTTAAAATAGTTTCTAATCCTTTTAAAGTTGATCAAACTTTAAAGGAAACTTAATTCTAAAACGAGCAATTATTTATTGTGACGTCGTCAGAATGCCCGGCTGCAATTTTTAATCATATTTTTAATTTATTTTATTTAAAATATATGCTCTCCACCTCAAATTAGTAGTGTCTCGCTCCTGCACATCATACTTTTCCTTTAACAATAGAGTCGTGCCGGTCATCTATCTAACTCCTTTCAGGAGAAGTTTTGAATTGAAATAACGTGATTTCGATTTCAAATATATGGTTAATCGGGTCCTCATGCCCCTAATATTTCAATATCTGGTCTCAATTTACATTTATCTAACTCTGTTCTCGAGATTAAGGAAGGACAGACGGACGGACGACAGCGGGAATTTACAGGTTCTATTTCTTGCTTGTGCGTGTTTCGCTACAAACTTCTCGCTACTATTCTCGCTATCCCACGGTCATGGCCTTAACTTGCTCTTTATAATGCGTTAAATCAGTTCAGTAAAACACAATAGCA
Organism: Centruroides vittatus; assembly: GCF_030686945.1. NCBI lineage: Eukaryota > Metazoa > Arthropoda > Arachnida > Scorpiones > Buthidae > Centruroides > Centruroides vittatus. The sequence continues at coordinate 1,983,086 of NW_027122166.1, read as the reverse complement.
AAATTTGGTTCTAATCGTTTTGAAAAATACGTTTTTGAGCCGATTTCGATTGCCAGCCCCCCTAACACCAACAATGCTTAATCGTGGTATTTGTAGGTTTGGTTCATTTGTTTACCGCCACGCGACACGTGAACGATCTGCCGAAGGGGGCCTCTATTTAGGTATTATAAACGAGAAGAAAACCCGGAAAATTTTACCTGGTCAGCTAGTTGACGTGGTGCGAACCCACGACCAACTACCAGTGTTCAGTGGTGTTATCCATACAGCCATGGTTGGTTTGTTTATTCAGGGATTGGACTAATTCAGAGATTATTCACTCGAGGATTTCACCATAAAATTTTAGCGAAGGATTAGTTAATCCCGAGATATTAAGAATAGGATTAGTGAATAGAATAATTTGGACACTAGAAAATTTTCTCACACGTTACATGTTTGGGATATTTTGGAAAGATGTAATACACACTCACTTAGATACAAACATGGCAGAATGTAAGAAGAGAAGTCGACAACTAATTTTTTTCATAGAAAAACAGTATTTTATGGAATTAATCTAAAATTACGAAGATATAATAGAATCAAAAGAGACGAATGCGATATCTTTAAAGTAAAAATATGGCAAATTTTAGCAGAAGAGTTTAAAAACTTTATGGAAAAATACGAAGAAAAAGGTGAGGAAAGATGTAGCGTCAAACAAGCGAGCACTAATGGAACAGTAAGTGCCGACAATGAATGTCCTATACTACCAATTATCGAAAAAATATTCACTTTAATCACCGAACGGTTTACTCCCCTCTCAAATTCTACTGACAGTGATGCTGATTTTAATGCATCTGTTAAAGGAACATTTGTTTATATTATACTTGATTAAAACTAAAGAATAATAAAGATATCAGTAATAATAAATGAAGATTTAAAAGTTAGAAACGTCGATATTTATTTTATTGTATTTATTGTAGCAGAATTTCCAGCATTACTGCAACAGAATTCAGGAGAATCAAATAACGAAAATATGAATAGCCTGTATTAAATGTAAGTGTTAAATAGCTATATTGTATTTCCCTTTATTTTTAGGGTCATATCTTAAAGACTAAAATTAGCATAAAAGTGATAAAACAAATTTAATATAATTTAATGTTAATATAAAAACTGTGCAAATATAAAATATATTATCTCTTCTTTCATTTATGAATTGTCACATTTTCTTTCTTTTGTAATTACATGTTTTTTCCCCTATCAGTTCCATTCCAAAAGTAATCTTTATGCAATAAATTATTGTATTTACACATTCAGATTTATATTTAATGAAAGTAATACAGAATTCTTTCAGCAATCCAAACTAATTATTGTATGGAATTTTCTGAATTAGCACGATAACATATAAAGGAAATAAAAACCAAAAGGAAACGATATAGGCCTATGTATTTTAATAGTTTTATTCATTTCTGTAGCGTATAACTAAAAATATTTTTTTCTTTCTATCTATTGATTTGTTAAAACTAGAAGCATAACTTGAAAAATTTTAACATTTTCTAAATTTTTGTTATTCAATTTATTGTTAAATACAAAATGCCTCAAGTTTTAATAATTCAACACAACTCAATCATACTGAAATGTATTGATATATAAACATTTTTATTTATACAACAATAAACCAATATTACAATTATATCGTAAGCAAATTTATTTTACGAAGTTTTATTTATGAATGTACGCATATTAAAGTCTGCAGTTCAGAGGTGCCTGTACATTGAGACATTTCAGGCACGTGCTCCCTCGGTTATTCTTTTCGTAATCCCCAAGGGGTCCAAAATCCATGATCAACAAACAACAGAAAGATCGTGACTTCTAATCTATCCTGTAAATATAAAAGAAACTAATGAACCATATTTGTACATTGTTTTATTACTTGTTTCCAAGGCCAAGTTAGTCCAGAATGCAACCAGTGCCACCTTGTGAGAACGCTGATGCGATGTTGAATAATAATTTGAAGCTTCTTGCATAATGTACAGTACAATGCGCATTTTTTATAGCTTGTGGCTTTTGTTTTTGAATAGTCTGCAGGTGCCGCTGCTGCAATAACACAAAAAATTTCAATAAGAAATTATTGACTACATATTTTTATTTGACTGAAAGCTTGTATTGTTGTATTCCTAACAGTTATTCTACTTAAACGGTCCAATCCAGAGCATCAATTCCGTTGCATTCTTCTGACTGATTAATCATATTCAAAACAAGTGAATCACCATTGTAGCTATATTGTGGAGAACATCAATAGCAACAAATACATTTCTATGTCTAAGTTTTGGTCTCTAGTTTTTAATATGAGAGGCATTGTATTTTATTTCCGCATTTGTTATTGCTTTAAAAGTGGTGCTATCAAATAAGGTTTCCAAGAAGTGTCACCTCTTAGAAGATAACACGTGACTCAAGGAGGGACTCTATTTTTAAATTTCAGACAGAATTCTGAATTATTAAATATTATACAATCATTTACTGATCCAGCCCATTACGCTACTAAGTTTCTTATTAGTAAATTAGCATCACTAACTACCTAAAAATTAATAGCTTGATTATTAATTAATAATGAAAATAAATTGAAAGCTGTAATGTTTATAATGTTAAACGCACGAAGAACTTATTCATGTAAACACTCCGATAAAGAATATTGTAGAATTTAACATTGATATTGATTGAAAAATAACAACTTGTTCAGACAAATTTCTTTTATTTTATTCTTCAACTATTAAAGTTCTACCATTGAAGATCGTAGCGTCGTCTTGTCCCTTCATTTTTTTTATTTTCTCCTTTAAATCGACTTATGTCTTCTATTATTAGATTTTAAAAGAAAACTTTTGAAACAATAGGAAAGAAGATAAGTAATTCAGGAAAATTGTGCATATATTATTACTAACGAATTCAAAAACAAATATAAAGAAAACTTCCAACGATCGAAGAAATTCAGGATACATTGATAATAATTCGAGAGTTGTGTTTTCATTATCAACCAGAATATTTCCAAGGATTTTATGATTAATGATATATTTATAACTTATCAAATAATCAATCGACAAAAATAGCTTCTGAGAAATTTGATAATCGAAATGTGATTCACTTGTATTGTAGTATTAACTTTTACACTTATATCTAAAGAATTATATGTAAGAAAGATATAATAGAGAATAACTCTTAGTTTGCAGCGCTAATTATATACAGTATGTAGATAACAATGTACTGTACAGTAGTTTAAAAAACTAAACAATCATGTAATACTCTAAAATATGAATCTTAATTATATCCTTGGAGTATGTATATGGCATTTAAATATGGCATAATAGAAAAAATATTAATCTTAATGGATCTACTATATTCTTTTCGGGACAATTAAGCAATTGAAACTGTTAGATTTTTAAGATAAACCTACCATTGAAAAATATATTATTAATAAAAATTTCGTCTTCGTAATCCGTCTTTTCACGATCACCATTGATCTTTATTAATGCCCACAGGGCGGAAAGAGTTTTTAAAAAAAATCACCATTGATGATTTAAAATACATATAAGCTCACTTACAGAGACGACCTTTATTTGAAGCTACGTCTCTGCGAAAGCGTGCGAATTGTGAATATTGTGAATCTCATACGAGATTCGATGCAAGTTTCTTTTATATATAGCAAGTAGAATATATTACACGATATTATATTCAAGCAGAGATAGAAAGATGTCCCGATTTTGGCATAAAGAGGAAGTCAAAACTTAATGTAACGTAAACCAAATGATGTGAAAATAACTGAAAGAAATTCATTTGTAACTGTCACAGGCCCTATTTCACCCTGTGAGGTCCTTCGTATGTTGTTTTCAGAATAATCATGATCTTTTCTTGAATGTGTTGTACATGACGTACTGTACAGTGTATTTCGCCTTTAAACACAGAAGAGTAATTATGTCTAAAGTTTTCTTTTTTTTTTTCTTTTTTTTATCAAACTATCCCAAGAAAAATTATATTATTGTCCATTTTATTAAACTGTATTATTAAGAATATAATATAATATAATTAAAATGAAATAAATTTGTGTACGCTAACAGTCTAACATATAGAAATCCACGTAACGTTAAATAGGCCTACATTTTTCGATACTTTCCTCTCGAGGAATTGAACGGTTAATTAAATAATGACTAAAATTAAATATATCTTCAAAAATAAATATGATAAAATAACAAAACTCCTTTTTCCTTATTAAATTCGTGTGAAATTTATATTATTCATCTATAAATAAATAAGTGTAATTGGTGAAATGAGAACCGGATTATTTTAGTGCTAACACCCCCGATCTACGTTTTATCTTTCTAAACCAGGATTTCCGATAAATGTATAGAATCGATGAGATAAAAAATTATTTTTTTATTATTAATAAAATGTTGTGGATTATCTTAGAATCAGATTTACAGTTATATTTTATACTGCTAAGGATTCTGAATAAATTGTGAATTAGATAATAATTTAGAATGTTCTTTAACAATTCAATTTTTGACCCTAATGAACATTGATAGTTTTTTTTTTTTTTGTAACTCAGCCTCAGAAATTTTATGAGGAGTAAACTACTCATAAAATTTCTGAGGCTCTGGCCCAAACACATATCTGGATCCACAGAGCAACAACCTGAAGTGTTTACCATATTGATCAACTAATCTTCGGCATTAAACGGTTGTTTTTTAAACAGTTTCATGAAAATTTAAATAAAAATAAACAAATAAAACAGGCGACCAACGAGAAATTATTCTTTAAAATGATTAAATGATGTTTTAAACTATATAGAAAGAGTGTTTTACAACGTAAAGTATTGAACAGTTTGTTGGGCTTCAATTTGAAAAAATTGTAGACCTATAAATTCCCCACTCATTCGTCCTCGTCTATCCGTCTGTATTTCCTTAATCTGGAGAACAGAGTTAGATAAAATTTGAGACCAGGGGTGGAGATCTTGGGAGCAAGAGGCTCCGACTAATAATATACGAACTTCAGTGAAAACCGGAAGTCACGTTACTTCAATTCAAAATTTTCCTCTGAAAGGAGTTAGATAAGGAGTTTCCTCTTTCTTTAGACTTTTCGGCTTTATTTCTCCGATAGAACGATATTAATATTCGACGAGTCGGCCGAAGCTTACTGCTTGGCTATACACGGGAAGCGTGGAATAATGCTTCCCTGGAGGTTCTTTTAAGGGTAACTGGCCGCTATTCAGGTTACAGACGTAGAGGAAATCCGGAAAACTCAATGTGGCCAGTCCGTCCAGGCGAGGCGCGTCCCGGTGTTCAGGGAACGGAACCGCTTGGCCACTGGTGTTTTATTTCATTTTATTTTAAGGATTACCATGAAGAACTCGGCTTCTACTGTACTATTTTAGATGCGGTTTTTTTGCATTTTTGCAGGAAATCAAACATATTTTAGACCCATCTAAAAATTCTCTAATTAGTCTCGGAAGAGAGGCACCTAATTCTTGCGCCCAGTGAAAACGGATAAGATCCGCTATAATCTAATAATCTTAATATTTGCTGTCGTTACTTTTTGCCCAAGCAACACCTGGTTCATCTGTTATAATAATAATAATATATAAAAAGTTTTTGCGTGAAATTAATACTTCTTGATCTAAATTAATTTAAATTTACTGTATAAGATTACACAGGTCTACAAATTTCAACTAATGAAAAACTGTTTGGACTTTGAGATGTGATATTTACTAATAACTATGGACACAACTAGAAACGATCTCTCAAATGTTTCCATCACGTAACGTTTTGATACAAAGGCTTTAAAAAGTTTTGTCAAAAATTTATAAAAACATATTATAAACATATGTATAATAGTGTTTTAATTTATTTTAACGCGAAAAAAATTACCAATTTTAGTGTAATTTTAACATATATGGGTACAAAAATATAACATAAGCCACTAATTAGCTTTAGTGCTTATCAGTTCTAATTTTTTTTTTTTTTGCCCTAAAACTGTATCGTGGGCATAATCTTATGTTCTGCATCTGGAATGTCCCTATGCATAATCCAACAATAATCCGCCATCATACTGACATCCCATCGTCCCTGGTATCTTCTTTCCATCTTCTTAATGTCCTAATAAAATCTTTCGCCCTGTTCTTCACTTACAGCCCCAGGAAAGTAATCCAATATGCAGAGGTGGCACTAGCATTTTCTCTGGGTTCACCAAGCTGCTCCTCACAATATTCTTTATGTCACGTTATGATTGTTTTTTAGGTGGCTATTGCTCCAGAACCCAATGCAAATTCCTGGCTCTACTGTCTCATTCACAGAAAAACATGGAAACTTAGTATAACCTGACTGCTGACCTAATAACATACATCTCACTTTCAAATCTCCACAGATAATCTACTGATGCATATCGTAATTAACTTTTTTCCAGAAGAGTTTCCAAGTTTTCGTATGCTTCCTTCAGATGCCCAGAATGTGCTACTGGTATTGATGCATATTTATTGCCATATATTTTTTGCACACCTTTGAGACTTCTTTCAGATGAGTTTATGAATAATCTCCAGGCTTCTGCATTATACTCTATTCTAAATTTCTGCACTAAGCCGCCTATATTTCTGCAATAAATCAGCGAATCGTCTTTCACGAAATATTCGATATCCTTATTTTCTCTATTCCTGTTAATGTCCAATAAGTTTTTGTATTTCAATCGGGATCCTAGTAACTCAGCAGCATCTTTTGGGAGACCAAGGTATCTTACCAAATCATTTAGCTCGTTCTGAATGAAAGGTTGCGGCTCATCAGTTGATAGACCAGGGGCAAATTCTATCTTTGTCCTTTTTCTACAATCTCCTCTTCTGAGTCAGTCTAGATCAAGGCATTCTGGTGGAACAGGTACAGGTCTTATTGCCGATTAAAGATTAGGGTAAAATGTCTTTTATTTTTAGTGTTATAGCACTGACTTTTGCAGGAACAGAAGTAGCAGTCATCACTATGATTCTTTGGTTTCCTCCATAACGTGGGTACTCCAAAAGGAGTGATTTTTCTTGCCTCTTGTCCAATGTCGCAAATCCTCACTACAAACAAAGCAAACGGTGTGAGGAGCCCATTGTTTATCCTGGTCGCCAAGCTTTACTCCAAAGTAGGCGTAATATTCTGTTTGTTTTTCACAATAAATTTGTCACATATGTAGCAAAACACGTTTGGACTATTTATACAACCTCTAGACACCATCATTGAACACTGTTTACTAACAAAATAGGAAAATAATAAAACTAATCAAGCACTAATGTTAAATGAAATCAATAAGTACTATAAACCGCTACATTCAGTTAACATTTGCGGACCAACATGTGCAAATCACAATAACAAGTACAGTCAAACCTGTTTTTATGCGATCTTTTTATGTGCGATTTTTATTTGTGCGATTTTTTTAATGCGAATTTTTAATTTGTGCGGTATAGTTGGCGACTAGTCTCGTGCGATTCGTCATGTCTTACGTTGACTTATTATAGCTAAATGCACTTATTATAGCATAAATGCACTTATTATAGTAATATTATTGCATGAATATGCGAAAAATGAAATAATTTACTTTTTAAGTCAACAAAACACCACCTGGACAAAAATATGTAAAACAGACGATAGACCAGACGATGCAGTCAAGTGCTGACATCTGTTGTCAATAAATTCTATTTCGTACGGTTTTGAGTTATTTTCTATGTGAGACTTTTTTTATGCGGTCCCTGTTGACCGCATAAAAAAATTATTTTTTTAATTGTGTTGCGAAAACTATTATTTACAGCCATTCGTGAAGTTTCGTGAGATTTTTTTTAATGCGTTTTTTTTTAATGCGGTCCCTATCCCCCGCATAAAAACAGGTTTGACTGTATTTGCAATTCTTCAGTTCGATATATTTATATTAACTTAGACGTAGACATGTAGACATGTAGACAAGTCCACCACTCCAGAACATGTCGATTCTTGCACACCACCTGATGCAGCGTGTTTGAATAGCCTACGTGTATATTTTGGTTAAATCAAGAATTTCTAAATCAATTTCTTCGTTTTAAAAATGTAGGTATATTTTTTAACAACATAAATAAATTACGGCTACTGAAACGTGTCACTAATATGCGATATAGTGTATAAGGATCCATAAAAAAGCGTACAAGGATCCATAAAAAAAGCGTATAAGGATCCATAAAAAAAGTCAAACAGTTTTTCCATTGCAGACCTGTGTTATAATTATTAACCCATAATTATAATTTTGTTTCGTAAAAAACAAATCTTCATATCTATTTTATATTTCATAAAAGATGATAAAGATAATACATGAGTGAGTCAAAAATTCTGGAACATTATATGCCCAGAGGATTATCAATGGACTGTCACTGTGCTACAGCATAGTAAAAAATACATAGGAGAAACTAAAATGTTTCCACTTTTCGTCATGTCCAACCCCAAGACAACAATCTTTCATCGCAGAGATGACCTTTTATTACAGGCTAGCTTCTAAAATACTATGTAAAACAGTTCAAAAAGTACATTAATGACAAATCAATACAGTAAGACCTCGTTTAGAGCTTAGAATGCGTTCCTAGACGACAAAGCGCTAAAAGAAACAACGTTAAACGAACTCGTTTCAACCCATAGTGCATAGGGAAAGGGGAACACGCGACCTAAAGTAAATAAATTTTACCTTAAATTTAAGTTATTTTTATATTAATTTGCATAATAATGTATGTCACATAACAAACATATGCACATAGAAATATAAAGTTCATTTTTGTGGTGAAGGTCTTGGCTCACCAGAAACCTGAAGTAACTTCTCAATATCCTGCTCGTCTGCATCTCCTAGTCCTGCTGTGTCGATTAGGTTGGCAATTTGGTCAACGACAGGAGATCCTTCTCGTTGAGATCCTTGGATACCTCCGGCCATACTTTCTTCCACACCCCGTTCATGCATTTATCAGTTAATTCTTGTTGAGCGACGTCGATATTGCCTATGACATCATGGATGCCATAGGCAATACGACGAATTGCCACCTTTTGCTGATTGGTTCGTGTTCGGGAATAATCTTATTATATACGAATCAGTGAAATTCAGCGATAATTTGAATAAGCGTAAACTTTAAGCTTTTTTTAGGCTTCGCGCAGACCGCGTTATATCGAATCAGCGTTAATCGAGGAAGCGCTACACGAGGTTTTACTGTAATTACAAATACACAGTTTAAGTTTAAAATGGCTGACGATATTTACGCAGTAAAAAATACGTATAAGAAACTAAAATGTTCTTGAGGAAAAGTGAAGATATTTTAGTTTCTTCTGTGTATTTTTTTTATTAGGTCAGCCATTTTTAATTGATTACAGCATATTGTGACTTGCTTCAGAATTAGTTGAAACCCGCAATAAGGTCCAAACGTCGTGATTTATTCAGTTCTGGTATACTGTTACAGCACGACAACGCACGGCCAAACACATCTCGTATATGCTTGGATTCCACAAGAAAAAATCTTTTGGTTGACTGCACCGTTGTTTCCACCTCGTTGTCTGTACTGAATTTTTTGCCACCAAGAATCTCCTTGAGTGGTCCAAAGTATGATAATCACTCTGTTCAAGGTCAGGCGAATAGGGGGTGTGGAAGACACTCCATACGCAAATCCAAATTTTTTTGGACTGTCTTACTGAAACGCTGGCACATATGTATTGAACGTGGTGGAGGTTATGTTCAAAAATAATGAAATATTTTCATTCATATGTGCATATATTTTGTCAATAAAAAACAATTAAAGTTACTTTTAGACTCACCATCATATTTTTTTATTATTTATAGACGAGTATGTTAAATTTAATGTAATTTTAATATGAAGTAGTTAGACTGATTATACTTAGTCTAAGTAATACTTAATAGCGGATATTTACGCAAATGTCCTCTTCGAAAATAAGCCCATAGACTAAAGGCCGTACGAAGAATGGAATCGGGAATCTTACAAGTTAGTTCAAAGCTCGACTCATTTGAGCTTGGTTCAAGGGGTACACCCAACTCGCGGCCGCTGTTCGTACAAAGAATGAAGGGATGCCCATTACTCAAATCAATCGAATCTCAAATTAAAGTAGGAGCTAGGCGAAAGTAGTCGCGCACAATGACATTAATGCTGGTAAATATTTTGTAAATGCAGTGCCGGCATAAATCAATTAATACTTATGCTCCCACGATATAAGATTAATCAATAGTTTACAATAAATATCTATTAGACTAATTATTGTTTTAATATTAATGCAATAAACATACCTGTAATATGCGTTTGAAATCCGATACAGTTTAAGGAGGATTTGGATAACGTAATTATTGCACGTCATAGAAATCATTCAAGAGATCAAATAAATAACGGTTTCGAAAATTATTCAGCCGATTAACTTACTCTGCAATGCCGTACTGTCTATTTTTGTACCGTTCTTCCTTCGTTAAATAATGAAAATCTCTTTCATCCTGACCGCCATATTGACTTTTGAAACGTGATTCATAGACCAAAACCATCTCTGCAGATGATTTAATTTCCTTTTACTTTAGTTCAAAGTTAGCTTCGATTGACGGTTCATCATACAAGCGCCATTTTCCGGTCTTTGCATGAAAAAATCTGAACAATTATCGCTTGTTTTTAATTGGTTACCGATGTGAACCCAGGTCACGGCTGAATTCGTTGTATAGTCTTATTTCTTGGTTATTAAACTTACTTTCCTACGCCACAATCTTAGATCGATGTTAATGAATATGAATATTTGGACAGTTGGTAAATATTGAAGACCTGGGAAAACGAGAACGAAGCACTAAGATAATATTGACGTATTGGAGTGCGATGATGAAATAAATATATTTTTAAAATGATTATTAATGATTATGATTATGTCAACGAATTCTGTGCCAACTTCATCCGGCATAACTGTTTTCGTTCTAGGCAGGGCCGTTTTAAATGCTTTTGAGGGCTCAAGCCCAATTTCTTTAGTGGCTTTGTACAAATACAGATATAGAGCAAAAATATTAGAAACGGGCAGTGAGATGAAATCAACGAGATAGGAGACGTATAAAAGATGAGGCCCAAGCCATGACCGGGTGTCCCGCATGCGTTGATGCGTTGTTTGCTAGTTCTAGAAACTATTAGAGTGGCAAAACAGTTATAAAAGTTTGAGTATTTTGCTTAACTGCCTTACTTCTTTTCAAGACTTAACATAAAAAGCATAATATTTTTCTTTTAGAGTCTATTCTTTACATTATTTTTACAATTCAACTCAGAAGTAACAGCAAAACTGGCTCGAAAATATAACTAAATCAAACATAGATTATTAAAAAATTACACAAGTTAAAAATGATGAAAACGCCGACTTTTTATTGTAGGATTCGGCGCTTTTACAATAAAACATTGATAAAATTTTTGGACCATCGAGCCAGCGTTAATCCGGCATTGTTAATAATTCATAGCGCACGTTGTTGTTCAAAGAGTATTTCTGAATTGGAGGACAATGCAGTTGGCCTATGTTTTTATACATTTAATGCGTTATCTTACTGTATATACACAATTGTATATACCAATGTAATCAATGTATATGCCATACGCATTTTAATTTTAATAACTATAGGTCATATGCATGTGATAATAACCATTAACGCAGAATAATAATTATTAAGTTTTAAGTTTTATATGAAATATAATCAAGAATGCTATTATTAGATTGAAAGGAAAAGACTTAATTCGTCCTCTATTAGTCCCATTTCGCAATATAGAAAATATCGAGTTTCATTGTATAAATCATCACGATTTTCTTACATTTTTCTTTTTAAATCAGCCAAAACTTTTTAATTGCTGTTTGCATGTTGTATCGATTTCGAAATATTTATTATTAAACAGTAAATTATAAAAGTTTAAAGATGTTTAAATAAAAACTTCTCTACCAGATGGCACCATATAAACACATCAGACAATTTAGTTAACATTATTTACTAAATTAATTTAATTTTTTAACCGATTTAAATGTCTTAAATACAGAATTAAATATTTTTAAAATAAATGTAGATCGAATAACTATATTTATATAATTTTACTTTTGTGTATAAATGTGTATGGCGTGTCATGCAAGTTTTCGTTTAGAATCACATCACTAGATGGCGACAGTACCGAAAGCGTGTTTTAATGTGAATTTCTTAAAAATAAAATACCATTTTTTCGATACAAGTTTTAAACTAAATTTAAAAAAATATATATTTTGACTAATAATGTTCGTTAATTTTCAATGAATATTAATTAAAGTAATTAATTATGACGAATCGATTAAAGATGATATTACACGATGAGGATGAAGAAAAACATAAAAGTTGATTTTGGGTAAAAAAAATAAAATGCAAATTTCAAGGAAAAATTGGGCGTTGCATTTTTACGAAATAACAAATCAAACGAATGCCAATTTACTCACATAGATTGCTTTTTCGTATAATTTTACATCTGAATATTGGTATATACAAACACACACATATACATATATATGTATGTGTGTGTGTGTGTGTGTGTGTGTGTGTGTGTGTGTGTGTGTGTGTGTGTGTGTGTGTTATTTCACACAATTTTCAACTAAACGAGTTCCTTACGAATTGGCAGACGACCAGAATCTGTAAAATATTTAAAATTAAGATACTATGACTAAAAATATAATGGAGAATTTGCTAATATTGTGTATTAATCGCCATCTATTGATTAAAATCTAAATGACATTTTTTATTTTATTCAACGTTTATTGCACTTAAATATATGAATTAATTCCTTTCCTTTTTCCTGTTTTCTTTAAATGAGTCTTTGAAAGAAAGGGAGAAAGGAAAAAACAAAATACAGAAGGAAATATACTTGTGTCATACATGAGTAATCGTAATATGATGCGTATGTATTGTAAGCTTTGAAATATGAGGTCAACGCCACGTCAATGAGATAATTTTATAACGGGATTAAAACTTATAATAATAATAATAATAATAAAACAATCTATTAATTTACTGCTTCATTTTACATTCTATTTTCCCTATTCGTTTTGCTGAAACAATATTCAATCGCTATATCGGTCTTTTTCATCTCATCATTAACATTAAACAATGCATTTCGTTTGTATGAATGTCCACTAATTTAAATATTGCTTGAATGAAATATTTTATTTTAATGAAGTTGATGTTTTCGCCTATTCATTAGTTGTGAATACGTAGATATATAGTACTATAGTCTTCTAGTATACTGAAAGATAATAATAAGAATAATAATAAATTAGAAAATAAACTAATTTAAATTAATAAAAATTTCCCTTTTAAGAAGATAAGTTTATTATTCGAGTTAGACAATAAATATTGTTTAGAAGAAATAAAGAATATAGAAATAAATTGTGTAAAACTGCCGTTTTTGGCACATATACATAGGAAGAGATATCTAATTCAGACAGTTTTATATATAATAACATTCTTACCCCATGAAATTCGAGTAATTTTGCTTTTATAGAGAGAATCTTTCTTCTATAATTCAAAAATTATGAGCGTGTTGGCAATGTTCCTTTTCTATTTTACATAAAACCGATAACGATATGCGTTGTTAGCAAGCAATTCTAGATTATGGTGTTGGACTATATTTTCAAGAATAAGCTATATTTGTCTACTGATAATTTATTTATATAGTCAGATTGATTATACGCTAGACTACAGATAATTATAGCAAACTAAAAAGGAAAAAAAAAACAACCTTTCTGAAAAAGTCGACTGTTTTCGATACATTTATTCGAAGATACAATTTTTCTTAGAGATTTTTTAAAAGAATGTTCTATATAAAAAAAAGAAACATCACAAAAAGATCATTTAAAATTTAAAGATATAAAAACTTCTACTATAAATGTAATATTATATACTTAATATATATCTTTTCTAGGTTAATAAAGATAATCGAGTAATGTAATTTAATAAAATTATTAAATGAATAGAAATACGAGGGGGAAAAAATGTTAATCGAAACTAGTTCTGGCAAGAAACCAAAACTGTTTTTCGATCCATTTTTTAAATAAAAATAAAATATGATAAAAATGCATTTGTTAACTGCTTCCAGTTTAGTTTTTACTTTTGGCGTATAATTCGGGATTCGAATTTTAATCTATTTTTCAAAGGAAGTATAAGAAAAAATGGAGCCGATATACGAAGATGTTAAAACAATAGGGGCATTTTCACCCGTTTTTGAAGGGCGTCCACTTGTCGCAACGCATTAAGAATGAATTGCATAAAGACACGCTTTGGCATTGTTTACATTAGAGTTCATTGTTTCCTCGGCGTATCCATTAATGGAAATGCTCCTTTTCTATAATTAAAAGCACTTTCTAAATTTAATCAAACCTTTATCCGTTTTAATCTAATCCGAGTTTTAAGATTGGCTTGCACTTTTGTCCAACTCTATAAATAGCTTAAATTAATTGAAAACTAATGGATCCGAGTCGGTTTTTAACGGGGGATAGTCGAAGACCCGACTTTGCACTTCGACACCTCCAGGTGCAATTATCGGTAGCTAAATGTATCTTCGGTAAAGTAAACACCGAAAATAACATTTTAGAAAACAAAAATACGAAGTAGAACTGCGAATATTCTTTAATTGGATTGTCGCTGAAAAGCGGGACGACAATAGAATTAAATGAATCCATTTATACACGCCTTTATCGAGGTTTATACAAGTTTAAATTGAGTTATTTAATTTATTAAGTTTGAATAATTTAGTTTTGAAAATAAATATGTCGTTCGGGGTTCTGCCAGTGTTTCTAGAGCGCAGAGTTGTTTTATCATCACACCTTGTGTCTTCCGCATAACACGCTTTGGACAGTCGAGCGGCTAGGAAGAATAGCGGATATGACAAAACCTAACAAACACACGGAAAGTGTCAGACCGTATCGGGGTCACAGTGGTCAACCTTCACCTGAGTCTGCTCTTTTGTCAACCGGGTCTAACGTCTTCCGTCACACACACCTTTAAAATATCCGGTGCGAAGTAAAAGAACGAAAAACACAAAAATGTATTCTGTTATTTTTAGCTTAGAAAATTTAAATTTAAATCATTAAAAGCGTTCGATAGATTTTTCTTCTCAGGAAGGTTGACGTCACGGCCGAGTTAAAAATAGAACGACGTTCGAGTCTCCTTCGCGATACGGGATAGAAAAGTTCAATTTTAAGGCAGAAATGCGAATGTTGGTAGTGTTAATTGAAATCTAATGGCCTTTATATTTCTGTAATTATCGGAAAGAAAAAGTGTTTAATATCGTTTAGTGAGTGTCCCGTTCCTGATTTACATCACTTAGTCTTCTATAGTAAACAGTAATTAAGAATGTCTACTGGTCGATTATTCCTTGGATATAGGCCAGGAAATTGCAAGTCTGCCCAGTCCGCAACTGACCTCATTTCTAAGAGAACTTTTAGTTAAGAAGCTTCTATTAGTCTGGTCGACTAAACAATATCCGATATCTTACTTCAATTACTTTCCAAGGAAAATCTTCATTTGTTTTATATCTCATTAGCGTAAAGGGGTGCCGTTTCATTTTTATCCCTTCTGCCGCCGTGACGTCACCGAGACACTCGTGACGTAGTCGGTCGTCGCCGTAGATTTGTAGGAACTGTCCGAGTCATTGACCTCCGTTTGGACACAGTTAACGGTGTCGAATGCCTGTATAACGGCCCCTTCCATCTGCCTGAATTTTTGTAACGCTCGGAAGCCCGACGACTTTACTACAGACCCCAATGCTCCCTTTGTAAAATGCTTAAAATATGGAAGACAGGCCGATAATTATCACACGCGCGTTTCGTGACTAGAGGACATCGTTTAGAGACTCCGCCACTACCGTCGGAGAGTACAGATTGTTAAGTTCACCTCGCAGCAGGACCAATTGTGTCTAGAAAAGCCATGCACCTACCTATCTTATGCAAAATTAGTAGGTTACGCGAATACTTAAATGTTGGGTGGAAAAAGGTTAACAGTTATTGACCCGCGAGAATATGCAAAACATTATGAAAGGAGTAGTTAAAAACGCATCGATTGTGAAGAAAGAATACCTGGCAAAAGGTTGTCATGCTGCCGTGCAATTCACTTAATAGACTAGAAATGTTGCATCCAGGTTGCGTGTGTCGGAGCAACGCATGGATATAAATGTCTACAACCTTGTTTGCTTTAGTAGCGTATTGGCAACAAAAATATAAAAGATGCGCCGATACACGTGATTATTATTACTATTTGCGTTAACAACCGATATACATATACGGTGATTTATGTGCATGTAAAACTTTCGGTCATTCGCCGTGTTAGCATAACTCTTCTAGTTGCTATGAGACGTAACGGAGATGAGTATACAACAAGCAATGTCTTGCTAATTTGTCAGGATGTGGTTGAACTGATTCACGTCCAACCTCCTACACTTCCTTAACTTTATTCGTGTATAATTTTAACTTCAATTAGGAGTGTCAAGTTAAAACGACGTCGACGATTTCATTTGTGAAAATTCTCTGGCGAAAACAGTCGATATCGGAAAAATAATACGCCTGTTAAAACTTGTGTTTAACCATCCGAGACGGAATTAAAGTAGTTTTGCTCCACCCGTCCACCCAGGAGAGGCGTACCTTTCTCCACCACCATTTTTCCCGGTCAGTTCGTCCTTGAGACGAGCAGAAACAAGAGTGAGACCACAGCCACACATACAACGGACCTTTAATAGAATGGTCAAGGTCTGCTATTTGTAAGGATGCGGTGCTCAACACCATAATGTGTATTGCCATTTGGTGGCGTCCAGCTTACGCCAACTGCCGCCAGTCGTCGCACTTCAAGACAGACGACGAGTGTCCAGAGATTACGTACTCCGTGTAACCGGTGCAGCACTGTGTCGAGCTATGACGCGTCAGCAGCCTGGGGCACAGCGTCAAGCCGTCACGGCTGTTGTGTTACTATGTGCCGCACTACTGCAGGCGGCCGTCCTGCCCGTCGACACAGGTCATGGATTAACCGATACTTTGCTCATAAACACGTGTCCCCACTGTATCACTGTAGGTGACCGTCAACTGGCCAACCGCCTGAAAGTCGAAGCAATCAAACAGCAAATTTTATCCAAGTTGAGCCTTCGGGAGAAGCCAAACATCACTGCCCCCGTGCCACGGGAAGTAGCTCTAGAAGCCCTGAGGCGGATAGGCTTACAGTCCATGCTGCCTCCGGAACATTCCATCCTAAGAGACGACGCAGATGTCAACGGCGGCAACCTCGGTCGAGACGACTATTACGGGAGAACATCCGAAATAATTGCTTTCGCTGAGCCAGGTGAGTCAAATCCACCGTATTCTCTCCTCCATAACGCTAACTCTAGTCACGTATCGACGTAACACTCGTAACTCGACACATAGGTAAACGACTCGCCACGCTTCCTGTATCGTAATTGCACTCTATAAGTAAATGACATTTGCTCCTTTCGTGCTATTTTTAAACAACCAAAAACTAATCGACTGTATTTAAATTAATTATGAAAATAAAAACAATAATGACTTGGTAGAAAGAATGAATCGGTTATGTCTCGTTCTGTATATAGGTCATTTAAAAAGCGACAGACGAGGAAATAAAGATAGCACCATAAACATTGCAACCTGTCCCAAATATCCAATACAATACAGCACCTCTTTTCAGGTATGTGTCTGACAATCGGATTAGGTACTCAGTCAGTCGAACCACACCCAATTATTAACATCATGTCAAAGAACTTTCTACTGATTTTTCTTTCTCTCACCGCCACATTAACCAGTTTGCGATAAAAACGGCGGCTAGACGGACTATAAAGATGTCTGCAATTAAAACACTCGCTGGTGTCTGAGCAATGACAACCTGCAAAGCATACCAATGCATGCTGATACGGTGATTATGGTTATTTATAGACGAAAAATTCTCTACAATCTCGTAAACCTCTTGCTTCAAAACGGTAGAAAGAAAATTGACACATTTAACACAACGTCGTTAGTCTAAAAAAAGAGGTCATGCAATTCTTATAATAATACTTCTTGTAATGCTGTTTTCTTTTAAAATTCACTTAAGTAAATTTCGTCTTTCCAGTCGAAATTACCCGGAAGTTAAGAGTGTAATTCTCTTCTACGGTTTGCGATCTGCCGAAGAATTTCAAAAATTAAAAACAAATAATGTTTGGCATTTTTTTTTGTAATTTCAGGTTTGACAGCGATCAGAAACTGCAAAGTTTTATAGAAAGTTTTCCGCAAAAGATCATTTCTAGTTCGATATACTTTAAAATGATCTTTTTTGACGCGCCCATTAATTAACTAATTCATTAAAGGCCGTTAGCTGGCAAGTTTCAATTCAACTACTTCCAGAAAGTGTCAATGTTCCTCCACTTGAAAAATAAGTGGATCGTAAGAGTTAAACCGAATTAATAGCTTAAAAGAAGAGCTTATAATATGCAAGATTTAAATAAAAATGCTTTTTCGTCTGAAAATTATTCAAGGTTAATAATATGTTATGAAAAAATTAAACTAGTTGGGCGTGCTTTGTTCAGTAAATAGAATGGGCGGTTATATGTAAAACTAAGTAAAATTCGACGACGAATTTAACTCGTCAGTAGTTTTAAAAGTTGTTATCATCTCTGTTAGAAGTTTCTAATTGATGTTAACTGTCAAGAATAGTGCGTATTATGGTCGTTAAGAAAAGGGAAACGATAAAGATTTAAAGAGCAATCGGTACGTCATGTTCGATATTTAAGAAAGACTGAGGGCAAATCCTTAGAGGAGGAGAAATTTTAAGAGAAAGCGAAAGAGGCCACGTATGTGTCAATGACCACTACTCAAATGAGTAGACGACGTGTCGAGAGAATATTTGAATACTGTCTGCTACTAATTTATCCTATAAATTGTATACTAAGATGAGCTTTTGTACATTGACGATCGAAAGCTTTCTCGTGTATTCGTCTACAGACCAAGTCTACATCATCTTCGGATGTTTTAGAAAATATCATTTTGGCATAAGTCCAATTTCTACTGGCCTTTTACCACGCGAGTTGCAGCCATACACTTCGCCCAAATGGATACATTGAAATAATCACAAATATATCCTTTTTATGATGGAAAGCTTTCTTTTGAAAAATTTTCTACTTTTCTCTTAGTTTAAAAAATAAAAAATAAACTGTAAATACGTGAAAACGTTTATACATCCTCTCAACAATGTGGAACGAAAATTAAATTAACTTTCCCATACAATGTCATGGCAGCACTTAGGAAATCGTTGTAGAGAGTACTTCCAGTTTTTGTTAAAGATAATGGGTGTAATATTTTATATATTTTTTTTTATATAAGGTCTACGTTTAGTATACCTTAACTAAAACGTTTGATGGCAAATACGATGTCTTACAGTCGAAAATCTGTTACAAACAGGTGCTTAACATTTGCAGTTTGTCTTATTACAGAATAAATTTAGACTTTTATCTTTTTATAAACCGACAAGTTTTTTAATTATGGTGACAAATACTTAGAGAAATCGGGTATTAGAAAGACAAGCATCCAACCTACTGACGATTTTCTTTGATAAGTTTCTAGAAAATATGAAAAACGATTTACATTTGTTTTGTTATTAATCCTATATCTGATGTATTGAATGAAATAAGGTTTTTGACATTTCAGGTTCGAGTCTAAACGGCCACGTGCTGCTCGACTTCTATCACCCTCACGAGCACGTCCACCGATTACGAGTGACAGCGGCCACCCTGTGGATTCAACTTCGATATTCGTCGTCGAGTCAGACTCGTCGTTCGCGACAGACGTTGAGAGAACCTCCGGTCACGTTATATGTCTTTCGTGTGCCCGCTACTAACGTGAGTAGTGCGGCCAACCCGGATGGTTCTCTACCATACAAGATGTTGACCTCGCACAAGGTAACACACGCGGGATGGAGGAGAATCGACATGGGAGATGCGGTTCAGCGATGGTTTTCCAGTTCGAATCACGAAAAGTTGACTTTATTAGTCGATTGCGGCGGTTGCGAACGACGTTTGGAATTGGTGCTCTTCAACGAAACACTGCTGTCGAACAATTCGACTTTTAAGCACATACCCAAGAGGTTAAGACATTCCGGAGGTCATAATCTACGACCGTTTCTCGCAATTACTACAGAAATGATACGTCAGAGACGTGCTCGACGACACGCGGTCACTTGCGACTCACAAACGACTCAGTGCTGTAAACAGACATTGTATGTCAATTTTCGAGAATTGGGATGGGCGGACTGGATCATCGCTCCCAAAGGCTATTATGCTAACTATTGTATGGGAGACTGTGCCAGCACCAGACGTCCTCCCGATACGTTCGTAAGTTTCCATACGCACATCCTGGAAGAATACCGTAATCGAAACCCTTATGCTTCCATTACACCCTGCTGTGCCCCTACGAAACTTTCTCCTATGTCACTCATCTACTTCGATCCCGATATGAATATAATCAAGACTGATCTTCCCAAAATGATCGTGGATGAGTGTGGATGTACGTAACCTACAAGAGATATTGAGGAGCCGAATTCGTCATCCGGTGACACTCGAGATCTTGCTTCGAGCAGCCACCTTTGGCATCTTGCTGGTTTTTGAAGCATTCTGGTGACGAGTGGTGAATAGGAAAAGTCGACTCGATGGTATGAGACGCCAATCGTCCCATTTTTGTACCATAGACAGAGAAAGAAGGTGTTGTAATAAAAATGTTCATGGCGACGTTGATTTTTTCTATTATTCGCGAAACGATTACTATTAAAGTTAAATTTTATGAGTAATGTTCTTCATAGAATAATTACTTTCAAAATGAGAACTAATCATATAACAGACAGACGACAGGACAAGCCAAGCGCCACTCGACTAGTTTTCCATTAATGTAATTATTACACGACTACATGTATATATATTAGTCCTCGTCTGTACTGAATAACTTTATCGTCGTGCTAGACAATAACAACTCCATTTGTTTATTATAATTGGCTAGATGGCTTATAATTGCCATAAAAAATAAGTATCGGGGGCGTTCGAATATACGGACACAAGCAAATTCTGCGCACTTCAATCAATCGTTACGAGCGTTCAGGGCAGAAAAACAAACATAATCGCGGACCCGGAACCACCAAGGTCTGGCTGTACTGCTAGGGTGGTCCTGAGCGACCTGTTCACCGTCGTTTTTAACTAGATGACCTCGTCAGGGAAGTCTAAACAGACAACTCTTCGCTTGACGAGAACACACCTATTTTGACTCCAAGGCCTCGAAGACTCGAAGATTATGCTAATGAACAACACAAAAACGGCATATAGTTAACGACTGGCCACTCCTTCTCTTGTTAAAATAATGTTTTCGTGTCCGTAAGCGTCTCAAATGTCCAGTCTGTGTTGAGTCGTCTAGCCAATGTCTGGCACGTCCTGGCTGAAAGCCAGATAATCTCTCACGTGTGAAAGGTTGAGAAAAATCGCCGTTTGTAAATAGTTTTCAAATTTGCTTTTTATACACAGCTTAACAATTTCGGTAAAAGAATGAAAAGGCACTCAGGACAGCTTCGAATTAATTATTATTATTTTTTTAAATAAGAACAATATTAATGATTTAAAAGGGTAATTGTTAGTGGAATTTTTAATTTAATTAGTCGAAAACATCAGAGTCGTGCATAAACGCTTTAACAGATGGACTAAAAAGGAAAGAGACGATCACTTTTGGCGCTAATCTTTGGTTTAATAACGATCCGTAGGTCAAAAATGTATCACTGTGGCATTCATCCAACTGTTTCAGGGACAAATTACACTGACAAAAGAATAGAAACGACGAATGAACTGACATACGTCTCATTTTTAATTCTTGGTCCGTAGTTCGCAATCCCAGAGAGAGCGCCACATGGGCGCCACATAACACGTGGAAAAGTGACCATCGTCTCCACCCTTGTCATTCGTCGACTGGGGTCCGCCTAAACTTTTACTTTTTTCATATCTACTTCTAGACGTTTCGCTCTATTTGTATGAGTTTGGTGTGTTCAAAAGACCTTGTACTTGATGCTCGATCTTAGCTTTCTTTTAATACTTATCACAAAACATATTACTTTCAACTGCGATCTTTTTTTACTCTCGGCTATATCATTCAGGAAATAAGAATATTTTAAAAACAAGAACTTCTATTATTATTCAGAATAAAGTCACGAATCACGCAATATTACGTAAAAATGAATGAATCCTTTTAAAATATTCGAATACAGTACATTCATTTACAGAAAAACAAATAAAATCAACCACGAATAATATATATAGGTGTGTGTAGTGTGTTTCTTTGTGTTTGTGTTTATTTAAAAAAATATATATAAATATTTTAATAAATACATAAATAAATATTTTTATTTCCCTAATTATAAAAAATTGCATTACTAATAAAATATAAAATTATATATTATTAAGTATAATACAATATTCAATGGATATCAAATAGATGAAGCATTTCAAAGCTGTAATACGAAAAATGTCAATGTTTTTTTAAATCAAAATACGCACTAAAAATCAACCAAAATGCCATCTACACTTTTAAAATATAAAAAAAATAATATTTAAAACATTAAAAATTACTTTTATAATAGAAAATTAAACCATAAATTTACAAATAAATAAAAAAAATTACTCTTTAATTCGTACCAAATTATTACACAATACGAAAAGAACAATTTTTTTCGAAATACAACATAAAATAAAAATCTGAAACAAATTTAGGTCGAGGACTTGGCTAAATGATCTTTCAAGACGATATTGGTTAAGGCATTATTAAGCATTAAGATGTTTCACACGGGATTATTCTTATTTTCACTACTTTTAATCACAAAAAAAAGTTTAATAAATAATTAAAAGGCATTTCGAAAGAAAATCAAAATCAGCAATTTAATAAATTTTAAAAATTCATAAAGGTTATAAACCTAATTACCAGTTACTTAGCGCAATATAATCTTCCCCCTTTCCCTTTTACGTTGTGTAATATTTATACTAAAATAAAAGGCAACGAGGACCAACCAAAAATTCGTTTAAAATGTTTCAAGACTAAAATCTCTTGAATCCGAAGAATTCCACAAATGAATTTACTCGAAAATGTTACTCGAATAACTTATTTAATGGCACATAAAAATTCCCAACGGAAATCTGTACATACCAGAAATGTATGATGTAATTGTTACGGGGATAACTAGGAATTTCAAGCGAAAGAAAAAGACGTAAACTTTTATTTACCGGTATATTTCTTTATAACAAACTTTTGCGTTAGATTGAAAACATTATATAATGATACTTGCAGCGCATATCTTCGCCTCAATGCAAGTTAGCGTCCTCTACAGGGGTATACAATTAAACTGATGAAAACAACTAACGTTCCTTCTCGTGGACGAAAAAACAACTTCTTGGTAGAATCTTATTTGAAATAAAGAAAATTATCATTTAAAAATATCCAAATCAATTATTTCTAAATTTATACTACATCGAGCAAGTTGGAAATTACATATTTATTCACGGACTTTACTGCCCTTATTATATGACACCTACTAGATTAACTTCAAAAGTCGTTTGAATGTGAATAAATTCACTTTAATTACTTTACTATAAATAAGGAAAACTAAATAAGTCATTTTATTTCTGGCTGACT
Source organism: Centruroides vittatus (assembly GCF_030686945.1). Taxonomy (NCBI): domain Eukaryota; kingdom Metazoa; phylum Arthropoda; class Arachnida; order Scorpiones; family Buthidae; genus Centruroides; species Centruroides vittatus. The sequence goes on along the minus strand of NW_027122166.1, from coordinate 1,959,393 downwards.
TAGTAATTAAATATGGAAAGTTTAAAGATAAAACTTTGCTTTGATTCTGTTAGAAAACCTTAAATAGTTAACTTTAAAATTCTCATTATTAAATAATTAATTGATTTTTATACTTTCATCCAGATAAGTCTAGACATTAAGTCTAGTTCTTATTCTTACATTCCCTCCTCTCTTTCTCTCGTATAACTTTATTTTGGTGTATATTACAGCACGCCACATTTTCGGGGCGTAAAACAATCCGTCGGGGGGTCATCGTTCCGACTGAAAAAGCATTAGTTTGCGTGCTGTTGGCAAAATTCTGTTCTAAAGTTTTTCCTCGAAAACATAGCTTTTAAATTGAAAAATTCAATAATTTCTCATTCTTTTATAAATTACCTTATAATTATTTTAAAATTAATAAATATTTTTATTTATGTTTATAACAAACGATAGATGGCATTACTTTATAAAGAAATTTAAATATTACTTTGTAGTATTACAAAAGAAATCGATGCATAAAAGTAGAATTATAATGCATTCAGACAAAATAAAACAGTAAATGAATTTTTAAAAAATCTTTTTTTATGGAAATAGCACCGAAATTATTAAATTACATCGACGTTAATTCTATTAGATATTTATATAAACAATGTAATTATGTATTTATTCTGTAAAACTTTATCTAAATAAAGTTTTTATTGGTTGTGTTATCAGAAAGTTCTTCCTAGCGTATGGAAATTTTTTTTAAATGTCCCGTTTAACGTTGGAAAAAATACAAAATACTTTTTTAGGAATTATGATTTTGAATTTTACAGTCCAGTGAGTCGTAATTAGTTACATTACATATGATAAAATTTCAAGTTTATCGGATATCTTGAGATTTATTTATAAATTTGGAAACGAACAGAAGGCAGAAAAGTGTAAGGCAGAAACAAATAGTAATAGCGATCTCTCCGTTCTTTATTTAAATACTGGAAAATAGAGCATCTCTCATTCATCATCGTTCACTATGACCCACTATCGGCGCCACTAGGTCATAGTACGACAGAGTATCGATCGTTGTTGCGAGGCGCCAGACCAAATGTCGTTCCCTCCCTTCGAATAACTAGGGAAATAATCTTATTTCTCTAATAACCTTTTCCTATATATTCAAATTAAGTTAGGTCAGCAAACTGATCAGGAAATAATTTCCCACCCTTTCAAGTTTCGCGCGACTTCTTTTGCTTAACTTATTACTCTTTTCAATCATTATACAGTCTAATTTTTACCAAAGTAAGAAGTAAAGAGGAAATAAGAATTTCGTTTTTATTAGAAAAAAAAGAAAAAGTATATATTAAAAAAAACTAAAGTAGTTCCGTAAAGAATTAATGAATAATAGTGTTTTCTAATATTCGACTTACCGTTTAATTATAATTAAGTTTCAAGAACTCGCCCAACAAATACGGAAATTAATCGTATCCTAGACTATATTCCGCTTAGTTTCAACATTCATCATCGATAAACATTAAAAAAAAATACCTTTATTATGTATGAGATACATTATGGAAACTAATAAAACTTCCAAAAACTAAACAAATAATAATTAAAAGTATTCAAATAAAAACTAACAATTAAACTTTCGTTCCAGTACAGCTACAGCAAGCCAGATATATGAACCTAGAATGGTCATTTGGGGTCCTCCCTCAGATTTAGAGGATCCCAAATCTCGATTATTATGTATTTTATAAAGTAAATAATAATTGATTTCTATTAAAAATGATAAATATTTAGTATAACATTTAAAAGGGGGTTGTTTATTGAAGCTTAAGATAGTAATAAAAAGCAAAAGACTTCGTAAATTATATAAATAATTCGAAGAGCAATTGGATAAAATTTAAAATATAAAAAAGATAGACTGCTCTATCAAAATGATATTAGTTAAACTTCGTTTATAGTTGAATGTAAAGAGCTATTTACGTTTAGGAGTTTAGGCGATTTAATGAAAACAACTTCATCGAAAGTTATGAAGAATAAAATATAAGTTATATATATATGTTTGTACATGTAAGGCTTATTTAAACTTATTAAAAACAATATTTATGCCTTTGAAAAGCTTCCCGAAAATTATTTTCGTCTTACCAAATCGTTCAAATAAATAAAATTATAGTAAAAGCTAAGTTTAATACAGGAACAGATCTGATATATAAACTATAAATTATATTGAAATATTATAGAGAAATACGATTTATGTCGTCGCATTTGTAGATACGTTATGTCTACAATTCTTTTTTTTTAAGAGAAAAAAATTCATGAATAAGCCGATTCTATGAAAATGGTCTAGCCACGTTTAAGTATGTTACTATTTTTATGAATAATTGACTGCCACGGGAAATGTATTATAACATTATGATTCTTTTTGCAATGATTGAATGATTGATAGGTTAAATAAGTCAATTAAATATAAAGAAAGTGAACAAAGAGATAGAAAAAAATCTGAAGTGAATAAACCACATTTTTTCTATCACGCTCATTGCCACTGATATTTTTTAAATTTACCTATTTAATCTATATAAAAAAATTGTACATAGAATTTGATAACGATTATAGTTAAATACAGCCAATTTTAAAGTATTAATGATTTTCTGATTACTCCCTATAAAGGGGGGGAATGCTAATAAATATAACGTGCAATTATTTCATTTAAAACGCTCTAAATAGGCTCTATATCCTGTGGTGCAATTACTTTACACGTAAGACAATTTTCTAAGAAAAATTTATAGAAAAAATCAGGAGTAATTTTAAAAAAATGCTCATTATTAAATTAAAATTTTCACATATAACGATAAGAAAAATATCAATATGAGATGTTATTAATTACATTTAACTATAAATCAATATCAATTAAAGAAGAATTATCCTCTAATTAATTCATTATTAACTTATAATATAGAAGAAAACCATACTTTATTTATTTTTGCTATTCCTAATGCTAGAATTTATTGTATAATGGCCTTAATATCAGAATTTTTAATGGACTTTTATTTAAAAAAATATATTAATTTAGTCAATTTTGACCTTAATAACACGTCAATAACATTAAAATCGTTCAAAAATCGAATATTGATATATCAATAATATATTATCAAGTAATCGAAGTTTACAGTTAAAGCAGAAGTTAAAAATAGAAATGAAAAAGTATCCCAGATATTTCGATCTGTTTTAATTAATCTGCAAGTTACGAGAGAAGGAAAGGTTTTTCTGATAATTTGAATCGTCACATAAATTAATTTAGATTTAATTATTAAAATTAATGATGTTATTCGCGTTAATATGAAAGTCAAGGCTATTAGTGGGTAGATATTGGACCCTTTGAACACAGTTTTTCCAGTCAAAGGTTAGCAACTATCTAAGCGAGATGAAACGAAATCAACACGATACGTTTTTATTTTATTTTTCAGTTTTCTAAGATTTCTGTTTAATTTAATTACTCATTTAACTTAGCCTATATTAGTCTTTGCTCGTTGCGTAACGTACAGGAGAAAAAAAGAAACACTTTTCTTTTTCAATTTCATGCTTACAGTCTATCACATTTTAAATTCGGAAATTAATTAAAACAAAATTTTCAAACTGTTAAAAATACAAGAAAAAATTACACGGACAATTTAAATAAATATTTTTAAAATATAATATTATTTAGAATAAAATGATAAACTATAATAGAAAGAAGGCATTCGTGTTTTGGATTAAAATATTAATTACTGTTTCGTCCAACAGATGGCAATATGTTACTTTAATACTTAAGACCGATGTTATTTTAATATAATTTTTTATTGGTGTTAGAAATATTTAAACTCGTTCAAAAATCGCGTAAAAATCATTTGCATTGTTATTTATAATTGTTTATAATTTTAATTTAAATATGAGGAAAAATAGTATTTACATACGAAAGTTTTATATTAAGTACTATTAGAACTTTAAAATACATAGAAGTTGTTAACACTTACTATACATTAATATATAGGAATAGGACTTATAAAAGTGTTGAAGTGTTAAATAAATTTTAAAACCAATATATATATATATTAATGCACTAGCTCACTATTTGCTATATAGAATGCTTATTATAATTGTATATTAATATGATAATGTTATAATTTCATTATATTATTAGTATACATTTATAATTATAATTCATACAAAATTGAATTATAACTCCATGTTTGATGTCATCTCGGTTTACATTATTTAAAGCATTACTCAATTTGTTATATTTATTTAATGTGCCACTAAAAGATATATTGAAAAGAATTATAAATATAATTATAAACATTATATTTCTGTATAAATTGATTGCTTTAAATATTGAAAGTTATAACGGCTTGCTCAGAATTTACGTCAAATTAATAGTAAAAATATGTTTGTGTAATAAATAAGTATATTAAAAATTATACATACGTGTGTATTTCATATACATGTAAATACTGTATATGCATATATTAATTAATATTATAATATATGTATATAGAACTGTATTTTATGTATATCTATTTATATATTGTATACATAAATTTTACAGTATACAAAATATATTCAGTTTTAATGTTTTTTTCTTATTTAAATATTAAGTGCATAACTGAATTTTATAGGATTAAATATATCAGTTTCGTACATTAAGCGGATAATTATATAATAAATAAGTTATGAAACGTATTAATAAATTTAATAAATGCTAAATTTTAATACTGAAATTCATCTACAGATGGCAGCAACGACAGATACGGTTATTCTCAATTATTGGCTAGCTCATGCGTTAAAACTCTTTTGTTTAATTTCCATCACATCCGTTTAGAGAGGATAATAATTAATGATATTTTTCCTTTGGTTAATTAATAATGCATCAGATGTTTGGAGGCAGAGAATTGTGGCAAACACCTGGCAGATACAGTCAGGTAAAGAGAATAGGAACATCTGGAAAAGCGTTAGACAGCCTTACATAAATAGTAAAATGGTAAATTTTAGCGAATCAACAAAGGAAAAAAAATCTCAAAAGACACTTTGTCAGTTGTTTTATTTCTCACTAAACATTACATGTATCTCAAGCACAATTATGAATATCCTTAGGATAAAGTTTTGATTAATGCGGGTACTGCAGATGCATTAAAAATGTATTTTTATCTTTAGAAATTTAGAAATGAAAAACCTCATAGGTTCAATTAGAAAAGAGAAAAGATTCTGGGATTTATGTATCACCAACAAATATCATGTGGTTGTGCGTTCATATATAAATATATATATATATATTTTATTTATTTATTTATTTATTATATATATATATATTGTTATCTCACACTCTCTCTAATCGCATTCATCAGAATTATGATATACATTACTTACATATATACGTTAAACGCATACATACACATACATACATACATACATACTCTCACATAAACATACATTTCTTGGAATAATGGCTGCTGGCAGTGTACAAGTCTAAATCAATACATTTACTCGATGTATTAACAACAATTCTATTGTTTAGAACAATCGACTTCTAAAATTACATGATTGGTGAATAAATTTCTGGTGTAGCAAAATCTTTTCTTAAAGCTACTTAAAACGTGATATACACTGCTTTACAAAAGTACAAAACTCGAGTCTTTTTAACACGACTTTAGCTAAATATAATAATCAAGATACAGTTAAAATTATCACAGTCGTCCATCATTCTCCATGACAGTTTACAAACTGAACATTTGTATAATTTTAAATGAAGCAATATGAGATCATACCTTTCCACTGCATTTTGTGATTTTAAATAAATCACAAAAAAATATTCACTAACCAAGATATCATACGAAAGTCTATCTTGTTTCATTTTGTTTGTTTAAAAAATATACAGACCGAACCGTTTCTCTGTTGGAATACAAACACGCCATATAACTAAACGTGCAATAAGTTACATTCTACAACTACAGTCCCGTGCATTCTTTGGTGGTAATCCACTTGTACAGTTCCTTTCTGGGAACCGTACAATTGCGGAAATAGTCAGCTAACACAGCTTTTAATGTAAAATCGAGACGAAATAGTCTACGGCATCTCTTTCGTATAATCAGATGGTGATTTGCGTTTCAGTTTCCAGTGGCACTTCCTATATAGAAGATAAAATCTAATCAATCTTTATCAGAAATAAATTAGTCAACTTTGATCGACGGTGGTAACACAGATTGTTGACAATCTTTCCGTCGATCGATCCTTAAGGTAAGAGCAATTTCATTGCTATTGGCCATTACTTTACGAACATCCACACCTATCAACTACCATTCCAGGTAGCATGCCATAAATTATGTTATACTCTTCGTCGAAATAAAGCATAGAAATAGGTGACATTTTTCGGGGGGCACAACACGGTCCCGCCGAACCTTGAGGGTTAGCTTGTTGCACCAGATGAGTATGTGGATACTTTTGTAGAAACACGTAAGGACATTCTCCACTGCAATAGTTAGCTTCGTAACGTTTCGGAGCTATAATCCAATCCCATCCGAATTCTTCGAAGTCTACTGTCAGCGGGTAACGACAGCATCGCACTTCGTTCGAATTCTCTTCACAGTTTAACCCTATCATACGTTTTGTGCGGCGACGGCGCTGCTTGTCTATTTTCATTTCGATAAATGGTCTCTGCAAGAAAATACGTACAAATTATTATTCATTTCAAATTCGCTTTCTCACATCTACACAAGCATATGTTCAACCAACAGAACTTGGTTAATTCCGAAAAAACGTTCTCTTTATTCTAAATCTAAGTCAAAAACTAACAGAACCAATTTAGGAAGATTCCATTTTGCCGAAAATAAATGTTTCCGCAATCATTATTAATTAAAGATAAACTTTCTCAACATCAACGACTGATTTAACTCATCAGCCAAAACTATTCCTAGAATAAACTAATTATCACTTAAGATAATGTTCTTACCCATGCTTCTTCACCTTCTCTCGGTTCCGTAACAGCTAATTCACGTCCTTCGCTGTCGTACGAACGAATAGCAAAACCTAAATTGTCCTTCGGATGTCTCAGCCATCTAGATACAATTTTTCTGACGTCGATTGTTGCCCAGCCTCCGTGTGTCAATTTTGTGTCCACTTTCTTTGCTTTAACCTACAGAAAAAAATTGTTATTTTAATCATTTTGCAATTGAGCAATTTTTAACAGTCCTTATAAAATTATTTAGGTTATAAATTTCATAAAATACAACGATGTTTTGTCAAATTTATAAAGTCAACCTTACTACTGTTTATATAATTATTGAATTTATATCTTTTAACTCATCGCCTTCTGATATAAAGAGCCAATCATTAATGGAACGAAATCTTATCTTTAAAAGATATTTTAAGTTTTAGAAAACCATTCAATAACTTTAACTACAGCTGAAATTTGAACGCTAAAAACACTTAAAAGCAATCATTTTTATTATAATTTTTAAAATTCGTATCCGTAAATAAATTCTCGATAAGAAAATTAGGATTTCTAATAATGTTGTGGACTCATGTCTGGCAATTACGAATGCAGACACGCAATACGTGACAAAAGTTAATATCGAGTAAAGTAGTACAAGGCATGCTTCAGACGGGCGGGCACCACTTCGTGATTATGTAATTGTGGATCGTTACAGATACACACGCATTGAATGCTATCATCAATTGGATTATTTAAAGACCTGTGTTTCTGTCGAAAGTAAATTGATATTCCAGCCAGTTAATATTTTAAACGCGATTTCAGATACGACAGGACCAAACTTAAACATTTATCCTAAAATATCTCAATTAATAATCCTTATTTATTTAGAAAAATAGCCGTTAAATGCACTTAGTGTGTGCGCATAGAAAATATTTTTTCTAAATGTCTACAATTTAATAATAATAAAATGTTTTACAAATATGTTTAGTATAAACAATTTATCAATATGGATTATCTGTGTATATCTTGGGTGCAAAGTAAGGGCAAAGACTACATCGATAAATGCGACTTGTATGAAGTAGGAAAAGCTATATATACTGTATATATATATAGGAAAATTGAATGTGTGATAATTTTGTCAAAAGCCTGGGATTAAATGATATCCATAGGGCCAGTGAACTTACATGTAATAAAGATGGTGAAGTCTCGCCTCTCATCACCTGATAAACCACTATCCAGGCAATAGAATCGAGCGAGGACGGGGTCGGACGTATATACAACCATAAGTGGGCTCCGGTCACGTGCGAGTTGATCACGTTAGCCGAGAACTTAAAGTACTGATAGCGATAGTCGGCCGGAAAATTCCATTTAATCGAAGCTGAAAAATAAAGCATCAATTTATATTAGGTTAATAAATATTGGTATTTATATTAAGAGATACGAAATTTCTTGGCTTCCCGAGAGCTAAGTATTTATTATTAGCTTTCGCACAATAATTTTTATCGTTGAAGGTTACTGATAAACAATCTGGTTTTCGACCGAGAGATGACCCTAATTCATTTTGTTGGCTTTTCGTCTTCTTGATATAGGCTATGTCGGTTGATGTCCTTCTCCAAAATATCTGTCCAAATTAAATATATGTTTATAGAAGAATATCTAATCATTTATTTTACCGCAGTAGCCGTAAAATTGTAAATTAACATGTATTATTCCCACATTTTGACACAGTCTTAGGTGCAGGAAGTTTACTACCTGATTTGTCTATCTGACGATCAAAAAGTGAAAGGTACTTGGAGACAACAATACGTGTACAAAACATAGTGACTGTGATCAAAGAAACCCTTCTACTAAAGTGACCTTTCCCACACCCTCTACACGCAGTAGGCAAGAAAGTGCTCCACTTTCAGGGGTAAACATCTATACAGAATAAGAGTAAGTCTTTCTTTCCCCAATGGCATTCGGCTTTTGTCTGCTGACCGTAGGGTGCGCAACCTATGCCGGGAGAGCGGGGTCAACCAGCCACAAGTGCGTCCTACTACCGGATGGAGTAAGGTTTTTCCGTACACCAAGGTTTATAGTATGTACACCACCCATCAGTTAACTACTGACAGACGTTTTGTTCAGCTATGAGAAAAGTGTGGCGGGAACAGCATTCGTTCTTTACCCTTTCATACCATTTCCTCCGCTCAAAGAATCACTTTTCCTCTCTATCGTTTCATTGAGTTATATCAGCTTATACTAGAAAGGACTCATAAAAAACGAGAATGACGTTGAGCAAGTTCTTTTCTTATGCGAATAAGTTCTACTAAATAAAATTCGCGATAAGGATCGAAATTATTCTTCACTAATTAAACATCATTTTAAAAACAATTGAAATAATCATATCTTGCAATGCTGTGAGCTTGTTATAATCACAATACTTTCTATCAATTTTAATGATTGAATATTACTCTGAAAGAAAATCTCTCCCTGTGCATTAATAACTAATGTCCCAGAAAAAAAATTATTGATTGACGCATATTATTACTGATTTTATATGGTGTAATCCCCAGGGTGCAAAAGTGGCCCCCGTCCCTCACAACTTACTCATACGGTATAAATAAAAAAAAAAAAAAAAAAAGGAAAGTGGCCATTTAACAATCGAGAAAAATGCACAATTGAATGTGTTTTTAGAAAATAAAAGGGATAGGAATTTTTATTGTTCTAAATATTCGATCTGTAGTTGTTTGTGAAATGATATTTTTGATTTAATTTCCATTCATCAAGATGCATGTGTCATCTTCTCGCGAGTTTGTCACACAAAGACCACTTTCCGCTTTATGGCTGGCAGAGTAAAGCAGCAGCTGGGAGATGTGAGGCCTCTGCGTACGGGAAACGTTGCCAACCATCTAGGGAATTTGCGGAATGGATGGGGGTGGGATAGATACTATTCGTGTGAATGATCTACGGTGAATGTGACATCGAAAGTTGCATCAACCTGTCCGTTTTTAAAACGCTTTAAAATGTTTGTCACTTTTTTCTCCAACATTACAAATTTTCCTCATCACGTAGAACATACGAAAAAGTATGCTATTGTTTTGAATGATTTATATATCTATTTATTAACATAGTACTGCGTATTGAATAATTTTCAATAATAAAAGCATATTATTATTAATTTTCGTAATCTCAAAAGCTTTAATTGAAAAAAATGATTACTCTAATACTTATAGAAGAAAATAAAATCAATTAACACTTACGACTTTGACCGAAACTAATAAGTTTTTCAGCAGTGACATGATAATCATCTACTTCCTCCTCAAACTGAGGTCCAGGCATGAAAGGTTCTCCGGGAGCATCTTTTTGCATATCGTACTGATCGAGTAATTGGTGAAGAGGTGGAATTTTCGGCACTGCCTTTCCGGAGATGTTGGGAGGATGACGAAGACCGAGTTTACTAAGGATCTCAGATTTAATTGCGTCTATCCTTAGTGCTTTCATGTCATCGTGCATTAAACAACGTGAACAATTGCGTGTCATTTGTACTTCCTGGTCTTCTGTTCTGTTGTCGTGTTCTTCCGATTTGAAAGTATTAACCACGTCGTCTAATTTCCAAGAACCATTGTTATGTCTGTCCCATTCGTCAACAAAGTCTTTGATGGCATCTTCTAATCGTTCCCCATATAATGCTCCATCAACAGTAATTCGTCCGCTGGTGTGTATGCACGCTAACATTGAAACCAAAGTAATTAAGCAAACATAAGTTGTCCAAGTAGGGGCCATGCTGGCTGCGGTTATGCAGCTGACGGATGGCGGGGTACTGCTGGGTGAAAGCGACAAGTGTAGCACTGCTACTCTTCCCCGTTTTTATAACGGTGTTCGCTGCATTTTTGGAAAAGGCACGCCTTTCGTCGATTGGCATAGAACACTCGACCTACCAGGGACTTGGATGTCGTCCCAGCTGGCCAGCAGACCAATGAGTGAGTTGCTGGGTGCAGGAAACCCTAGCAAACGGTTCGCTGGTCGGCAATGCATCGAGTTGGGTCCTAATATGACACGAGCATTTTAAGTGTACAGTTATTTTATCAGTTTGATTATATGTGTAATAAGGATTGATCGTTCCCGCCTTACAATCTCTTCAAAAATCACCCTTTAATAAACGAATGATGAAAACAATTCTAAATTCTCCCTTTTAAAAGATAAATTAGTTAATCGTGTCTCGAAGCGAAGGCCGTTTCTATTGGGTTAATTTTTCTATTCAATATAAACTTTGACCAATTATTCTTAGGTTTAAAAGTGAATCAAATATGGTTAATAAAGGGTTAAGGAAAGACGTCAAAGGTGCTGTAACATATTAAGACTTTAATATCAAGTTCACCACGTTTAATAATAAGGAAGTGTATTTCACTCAAAAACCCATTTAAAACTCTAACATTTCTTTAGTTCAATACGCAGGGCAAAATTCATTAACTCAATTTAATGTAAATCGGTTAAAACGCAAATATGCTATATTTATAAATAACAAGATGACTTTTTACCGTGCTCATAGCAAATCTCTCGAGATCGGTGCACAAATAACTTCAGTAGAAATGAAGATAATAGCTATTATAAGTCTTATGTAAGTGGCACGATCTGTCACTACAGTCATCGCGCACCGATTTGTATTCATTAAGAAAGCTTGTATTTAAAAAAACTGCATTAAAAGTGAGTTGCATAAAATTTAAAAAACATCAGCCGAGTTTTCCCGGAGAATTTTCTATTCTGTATTTCACATAAAACAATGAGAATGGATTACGAAATAAACTGTAATGACGAATTATTGAGCATAGGTATGATTATCATACGATTGTCGTGTATTGTATTTTGACAGAATTTAATAATCTCGGAGGCTTGGATACGGATTGAAAAGAGAGAGTATGAGTGGTTTATAGACAGAGAAAGATCCAAGAGTGACGGCATACCTTACTACTGAGCAGATACTCGATGAATTAATAATGTTATGAGAAGTTCATAGCAACATTTGTTATTCATCCTATACTTTGTAGCCCTGACCCAAAACACTGTTGCTAGGCGGTGCTGACTGTTACATTCCGGTCGCCTCACCCTTACTTGACCTACCATCCGGATGGAGTTCAATGACGAAGAAACGATATTTTGGAAATATATTTTGATTGGGATAGGAACTCCGATAATGGAAAAATAAAGCCCCAGAAAGAGTAAGTAAACTATACTTTTGTCATATCTAAACGTAGTAACGACGCAGGCTAAGTTGCGGAAGTGACTTGGAAGTTGATAGAGGTATTTATTGATAAAAATTTTTCTGAAACGCGCAAAAGTACAAACATTATCCTAAAGGATGGAGTGCATATTTTCATCGAAATCTATTCGACATGGAATTCCACCTGCGTAACACATACTTCCCGTTTAGAGGATCTTATAACGCCTACCTGAATACTTCTCTTGAGATGCATCCAAATTCGCTGCCTAATTTTGGTTATGGTGATTCAAAGACGATCTATACATAGTATCTACTTTGGTCTAAGCGTTCTATCAACAACATAAACAATGTCAACGTGACTTTAATATATGAAGACGCACATTTTAGAGAGTACTGACCGGCGTCCTGCTCCAGCGTTTATTGACATTGCTCCATCGCTTTGTGCAGTCGTAACGCATCCAGTACTTGTTGCTATCGAAATCTTAATAAAATTAATTAACAGTCTTTTTCTTTCTTCAACAACCACTACTTTTAAAACTATGCAAATATCTAAATATATTCAATTCGTAATTATTATTATTTCGTTACGGACCGTAATACTTTAAGGAGTTTCCGATAAAACTTCGCCTTTCTTACCGTGCAAATAATTTCATATATGAATCGTAATTCAACTAATTCTTGCTAAATTTACAAATAAAGCTGGCCTATAGTTTAAATTTGCTGCATTCTTCATTTTATATCGCCATATAATAGAACCGATTCTTTCTAGAAAGTTTTCTTAAAGTTATCATCAACTATACGAAGGACTTTGCCAGGTCAAATGAATATTAATGCTTCGTTATCAAAAATTTCCGTTTATTTATGAAAAATATAATCACAAGCTAATAAAACCAAATGAACCTTCGACACTAAATTCGAACCAACGTTTTAAATTTAGCTTACAACCGATCGTTCTTTTATACTTATAAGAAACTGCCGTCAGAACAGGATAATTATTTTATTTATTATCGCGTAAATATATATATATATATAAAAATAGGCTTCATAAGGTAAATTTGATTAGCCTGTTGCGTCATTCTATTCATTGTTTAAAAATAGCAACATTAATATATATTACAGAAACAATGAATCTGCAGCGTAGACTACTATTTAGTATTTAATTTCATTTTCTGAACAATGAAAACAACAATTGAAAGATAAGAAAGTACAGAAAAATTTTCTTTCGAGATCCAATCATTATTTAATCATCTTTAATCAAATCAAAAATTAACTACTTTTAATAACTTACAGTGTGTTTTCAATATAATGATTATTGTTCAAATCGTTCATTTTATTCCAGTATTTTACATCATAAATGTTTATTTCAAAGTAATTAAATTTAATAAAATATGATCTTATTGATTAACAATATTCGATAGCAGTTTTTATTACAATATATATAATATAATTGAAAGAATGCCATTTCTCTTCCGATACAGTCTATTTCCAATGATTCAGCGAGAAATGAAATAAAGCAAAATAATTAACAAAAATGTTTAGATTTCTGTTCTGGAATTGCTTTCATGGATTATAGGTATCTATTTTTAGTAGCTCATTACCAAATTTAGTCACTAGTTAAACAAAATTTAATATTATGGCTATTAAAATTTTTGAAAGTATTGCTAAGGTTTTAAAAATATCTACTTCAAATTTACATTCTCTAAATTAGAAGTGAATATCTTATAATTGTTATCCTTATTGAACGTTTAGTAGTATAAATTTGCGTGTCATTATTATTATTTGTATTCGTTTCAGGTATGAAAAAAACTTCTGTAATTAAAAAACAATTAGACAATTAACATTACGACCTTATAAAAATAATCAAAATAAATAAGCTAAAGAATACATAACATAAGCGTATATATATATATATAGTAATGTAAGTTATATTAATGATTCAATAGCAACACAGAAATTAATAATGATATTAACGAGATAATCAATACCTGTAGCATTCTTACTAATGAGTTTCGGAAATATATCCATTTTTTACTAGTGATGTTTAATATTAGTAAATTAATTGGTTGTAGTTTTATTATATTCATAAATTTTTATTATTTTCTTTACTTAATTTTTATGATTTTGACTTCATAGTTAAACCTACAAAAAAAATAATATTACCGAAACAAATTCTACAAAAAAGTAACATTTAAACGAAATATAAAAAATTACAGTAGTGAAATTAAAATAATCGTTATATATGAAGATTAAAAATGATGTATTTTACAATTAAAGATTGAAAAAATAAAGTAGAAAATAAACTTTATAAAAAAAAATTTACTGAATAAAACTGACGAAAAAAATGAATTTGAAAAATAGAATGAGTCCTTTTATAAAATATATTGGTACATTATTTTAGGGTGGTCAATTTATTATAACGTAAATGTTAATATAATTTTGTCTTTTAGCGAAACTTTTCATTTAAAACATAATGTAATATAATTATTTAATTCTTTGGTTTTATTTTTATTAACCGAACACTAACAATTTCTAAACCTTTCAACTACTGCATATTTTCCTTTTGAATTTAGTCATTTTATAGGCCTAAAATTATTAAAAAGATACAACATATAAAACCGTAAGTGTACGAAAAGATATATTAAATGCCAATTTTAATATTTTAAAATAACAATTATTATGAATTTTTAAAGAAAACGACGTAGTAGGCATAAAAAATATCCAAGTGATATTCAAGTTTTTAAAATATTAAATGAAACAGAATTCAATTTAGAGTAAATCTCATTTGAATTATTAGAAATATATATATATATTTATTTTAATTCAAAAGTTAAGCACAAAAAATATAGGCCTAGATACAAGAATATTGTGTCATATTATTTCTTTATCAATAATAGTTAATTGTTACTTACAGGTCATATTCAAACAATATTGATTTACGTTGAACCTTCAATTAATTTATTCATTTCTTTACTTTAATAATAATAAAATATTTTCTTTCAAAATCATAATTTAACCATCAAAAGGTAATATTCAGCTGTTCGTATGATATCGAAAACGAGTTATGACTTTGTATTCTATAATAATTAGGCCTAAACGCTAAATTTCCAACTATAAACTATTAGAAAACACTTAGTTTAATATTTACATTAATACTTTCGAAAATTTATAAAGTGTATGAAATTATTAATACAGTAAAAGTAAAATTTACAGCTTTAACGCATGTAGATTTTACTTTAATAATGTTAATTCCAAATGTTCGAGTAGTTTATCTTTAATCTAAATAGATTTATTACTACAGAATATAAGAAAAAGGTAATAAAAAATCTTTGACCTATATAGTTAAACCATATCATATAAATAACGAAAAACGAATTAAATAATATTAAACCTATATATATAAATGGTGATCAGTTAAATATCTAAATTCGTTACAATTTTCCTAAATTTTTAAATAACTTTTATAATATAATAATAGTTGTATAGCTTAAATATATTTTCAATTAACCCTTGAGTAAGGACATTAAATTATCTTCATAATGAAATTAAAGATCGAGTCGAGACATTCTAGAATAGTGTTTTTCAGATAGTGTCCGTGAGCCTATCCTAATGTTTCGCGGCATATATTACAAAAAATATATATAATATCTATACATATACTGTACTTTAATGCAAAATATAAAGAAAAACGTATAAAAATAATAATAAGAAATTATAAATTTAATGTAAGGAATTTTAATTTTAGGCTGACATTGTGATATGAAAGTATTTTATTGTAATTTACGTAGTAATAATTGGTTATTAGTTCGTCTCTATCGATGGACAGTGAGTCTGTTTTGGGACATTTACAGTGGTTATTTCAATGACTCTGATTTTTATAAAGTTTTGGAGAATACCGCCATATTTATTTCATATTAACATACAAGAAAAATAAATATATAAAATCATATAAAATATAAAACAATCACTCAATAACTAAAATTAAAATATATTTGTAATCAGTGGCGTATCCAGGATTTTGAGAATATGGGTGCTGCTTAGGATAGATTCGAGGGGATTTAAGGTATAATCCCATAGAATCTAAGTTTAATTACCTAATCTTGCCTGATCGAAGTCATGCGATATGCATTATTATTTTTATTTTAATGTAACAAAACTG
Organism: Centruroides vittatus; assembly: GCF_030686945.1. Classification (NCBI taxonomy): domain Eukaryota; kingdom Metazoa; phylum Arthropoda; class Arachnida; order Scorpiones; family Buthidae; genus Centruroides; species Centruroides vittatus. The sequence goes on along the minus strand of NW_027122166.1, from coordinate 1,943,127 downwards.
ATTGCTTTGTAATTGAGTGGGTACTGCAGCACCATAAGCAACCTGTGGATACGCCTCTGTTCGTAATTTCCTAATAAAAATATAAAAGTTGATGAAAATGTTTTAAGCCCTTTATTTGTTTTCTATATTATTAAAACTATCAGTAACTTAAAATTAAAAAGTATATAAAAGTTTAGTTTTTTCTAAAGTATTATCATAAAAGAAGGGATGATTATAATAATACAAAATAAAATATTTTACATTTAATTTTCGAATTTCAATTTTCTTCTTTTTATTAATAGCCTGATAAAAATATCTTAATCATACTTTTTAAATTTGTTCACCCTATTTATATTAAGAGGATATAGCGAAATTTCTGCAGAAATTCCTTCGGTCGGTGAAATAAAAGCTAATGTAATATTTTTAATAGCTTAATCACAAAAAGCTTGGGTGGTCCAGGGCTTGTAGGCTATACAGTACATATCGTATATTCACAATTACGCTTTAATATATACGTATCACATTAAACGTTTACACACGAAAATCGATTGTATATATACTACTTCTTAAAAATCTATTTTATAATTCAACAAGTACAGATTTTTTAACAAAAATGAACCTGTATCCTAAATCGAAGACGAACCCAAATATCAAGCAATTACTGTACTATTTTTTTAAACCGTTAAAGTAGAACAACTTTCAAATTAGAAATAGAGAGTGAGACAAACTCTGTACTACTGTAGAAGCAAGGCTTAGTTTTTAACTTATAGACGAAAATTTCCGATAACTTTTCATATTCTGCGGCAAAAACAACGTTGATGCAGTTTATGCATCCTAGCAAGTTGTTTCCAAGCGTCAAGATTGTCACCCTCTTTTATGTCAGATGTGATTGTAAATAATAATTATTCTTTTGGGATTAGGTTTAATTTCATATATATGTTAAACAGAGACCAGAAAGTGAAATACGATTCGTCAAAGTGCATCAGTTGCATCTATAGACCATGGATAATTTCCATTCCTAAGTTTGAAACGAGAATCGTATTTAAATTAGTCTCCCTTTATAATTTTATATTTTGTATTATTCTCTCTTCAAGAGTTAAACATTCAATAATTTTTCGACTCTCGAAAATTAGGCCAAGGACATTGCAGGATTCGGTACCATCGATGAGGTTCAATGTGCGCCTCAATAAGAAAAGAAATTGATTGTATATAAATATGGGAATGCCAGTATATATCTAGCATATAAAACACAATATATTCTTAAATATAATATATAAAAAGAGCACATTACACAAAAATTTGTTATGACATTTCATAACTTTAGAAATAGATACAGTAAGCTAATTCTACAGTATATATTTATAACGTTGTTATAAGAATTATTTATTAATAATAGTAAATTGAGTGATCTTTTAAATGAAAACTCATTTGTATTTAAAAAAGCAGTTTCAGTAAATTTAATGTGTAAATTTTGATGGAATTCCGTATGAATTTCATTAAAATATATATATATATATTGACAGAATTCATACGACGGAAGACATGTTAAAGATTATATAAATTTTATAGGTTAGATCATTATAGATTAGACTTTAGATTATATAAATTTATTTATTTTTTATGCAAATAGAAAAATATTCCAACATCATAATATTAATCAGAAAGATAGAGGAAAAAAGTATAAATTCCTCTCTATCTTTGCAGAAGACTCTTACTTAAACTTTTAAATCTAATATAGACGGGAAAACACTAATTTGTCATTTTCTTTATTCCCACATTTACAATTAGAGATATTTACGATTGCCGTTTTCTTAGTCTAATCTTTTTATTCTTGAAATCTGTGATTCTTTGATTTTGGCACGTACTTTAGTTTATTTTTTCCTAAAAAATTTCTATCGCGATGTTCCAAACAGCATTGTACGTCATTAAAAATCATCCTGTTCATTGATCACTGCGAGTAAATACATCACCATTGTTGTTTATAAATATGCAGGAGTAATATTTATTCCTATACTTTCAGCTTTTACTTGAAGTTACGATAGTAATATAGCTCTAATTTCTTTTGTCTTGTCGAAATGATTGAATTTTTATAATGATTTTGCCAAACATTCTTTTTTAATCGATAACATTAAAAACTAGTTAAAAACAGAATTATAATTCGCCCTTATAACAGCTTATTTTAAATACAACCTAATTTTCTCCCTCCCTTTCTTTCTTTTCTTTTTTAATGATCATAAGTTCGAAGTTAAAAAAAAAAAGTATTTTTGAGCTATTATTATTAGTTGTTATATTTAAAATCATTAGAAAACAACGTCATGACATTCAAGATGTTAATATCATCAAAGTCGTGATAAAGGTCTATATATACTATAATTAAGAGGAGATAACGACGTGACCACACACAGATTCCAATAATACTGTTTGTATGGATAAGTCTTGGTATAAACCTTTATTGAGCAAAGAAGAAAGCGCTCTTTTCAAAGGTTTTCGAGAAAATAGAAGTTAGAAAATCGTGAGAAAATGAATAAGTTTAGCAGAATCTTTCCTCGAAGTAGGCCTGAAGCTGGAGGGGGGTGTTCAGCCACCCTAGAAAATTTTGGGTTATCCGTGTCCATTGTTCCAAATGACGAAATTCTGTTTGATTATTTATATTTTTTCGATAAATATATAATTTTTAACAGTTAAATTTCGAACATTTTAGTTCGGTTTTGTACATACTGTACATAATTTAATAATATAATATACTATGTTACATTTCTAAAAATTTTTCGGCTCGGATCTCCGGATCCTCTTTCCACGAAGAATTCCGTAACCACAAGCTCTGGTAAGGCCATTACATAATTTGCTAGAAGCACCCTTATTATAAATGATCTAGCTGCATCCTCACCTCGAAGACAGAGTGATTCGGCTGAAGCGTAGTTGCGAATTGCTGCTTCCAGTCTCAATCAATGAAGTTTTTTTCAAATCAATGCAATTTTTACATAAAATAATTGTACATATCATAAATTCATACATTTTATATATTTATATTCTATTAAAACTGTACATTTTCCCCCCTTAAAAAGTCGTTTTCGAAATTGCTTTAAATAAATTTAAAGACTCGAATAATTAATTATTTTACAGTTTATGATTTTATTATTCTTACGTTATCACTTTAACTGTCTGTTTGATTTGTTAGGTATGAAAATAAAATAAACTTATGATATAAACAATAAGAAAGCAGAGAAGTAACAGCGAACGATAATTTACTGTTGTAATATAACAATTATTCGTAATAGTTATAATCGCTCAAAATTTTATTAAAATGTCAAATTATTTATATTATTATTACATTCCCAGATGTAAAAAGCTTTACAGTTGTATTTAACAGATAGCAATTCTGAAGAGTTTTCTGAGTTATCAAGGAAGAGAAAATTTACATTTTGGTTAATGTTACCCTTGGTGCCAAGATGGCGGATCGTCTTTGATTCCAGCAAGGAAACAGTGGGACGCACGTTCAAACCTAACCTAACCTATTCTAATAATTTGGTTGCTAATAATTATGGTAATTAAGAATAGGTTAGGTTAGAACGTGCGTCCCACTGTTCCTTGCTGGAATCAGAGACGAGCCGCCATCTTGGCACCAAGGGTAACATTAACCCACATGTTTAATAAAACACGACTAGAAAAAATGTATAAATTCAAATAATTTACAATTGTTTTGTGAAAAAAAGAATTAATTTTAAAAAATTTCATTCGTTGAAACTCGAAACAACCACCTCGCAACTACGAGTAAAGTACACAGCAACTGAACCACATTGTATTCGAGGAGAGGTTCCTCAAAACATGTCTCGGGATTTTCTTGAAAACTTATGAGAAGTACGATTTCTTCCTTTTTTCAATAAAGTTTAGTACCAAAACTTGCCCACACAAACAGTATTATTGAAATCTGTACGGCCACGTCGTTACCTCCTGTTGTAAGATGTTTTAAAATAATTATAATTGATTTCTATGAAATTCTATAAATGTATGCTTTACTGACAAACTTAATTAAAGACAGATATGCACGATAAAAGAGAACTTTAAAAATTAGTTAACTTTGTACATTAAAAATCTATTAGACAAAAATTGAAATTCAGTCGAAAATGAATAAAATTGGAAATGTTAACAATAGACAATAGAATATAATATACAATAAAAAAAAAAAAAAAAACACTAGAAGCAAAGTCAAAAATTTGAAATAATCTAAATGAAGATAATAAAATTGGATAGAAGCCAGGATATACAGGATATACGTAAAGATAGATTTTAATAATTAAATCATCCAGTGAATATACAGTATGTAAAAATGGAGCAAAATAAGGAAACATTATTTACGAAATTTTAAATTTTCAAGTATATTCTAATGGTATTTGATACTTGAATTATAATGTTTTCGTTAATGTATGAATTCACGTGTATAGCCCATATTAAAGTTAACAAAAGTCTTAAAAATAGATAATGTTTTTCGTTTCCTAAAACTCTAAATTAATTAAATATAAAAACTAAATATTGCTAAATAAAGATTCTATGATTTGTATAAACAAATCCTATAATAATTTAATGTTAAAAATAAGTATGAATATTCAGGATTCAGTAGTTTTTCTCGAAAACCTTCAAAGATGGAACTGATAACCAAGTTTATAGAGCAGACGGGAACAATTTTTAGCGACCTTGGATGACCTTGGAAATCAGCGGTTTTTGAAAGAACAAAATAGGATTTTTTAAATTATAATGAGTGCTTTTGAGCCATTATATGTATAGTATGCGACAAAATAAAAACTCCTTATAATAGGTCACATTTTCTTAAACCTAATGGTTTTCAAGATATCGACCAGTTTCTTCTAAATCCGATTTCTCTATTTTCCAAAAGTTTCTATGCTGGGAACCAAGTTTATCAGTTTATTTATCAAAAAAGCTTTACATGACAGAAACATGATAGTAATGAAAGTACAGTACATTTTAAATTTTACTTAAATTAGGTGCTGAAAATGTCTACCTTCTTAACGTATGCAGGGATTTTATTTTTCTAAGAAAGGCATTTAATACATTTCGTAATTTACGTCTACTAATAATCTTACGAAAACTTTCCTGAATTCTGATTTTCGTGTTTTCTGTAGAAGGATGCTGAAAGTAAATCATTTCCTTAATTCGTGTTCATGAAGACCATCTAAAAGCACCTAAAGCCATCAGAGTATCAAATGCTTCTTTATTTGAATAACTCGTTTTGACGAAAACGGAGGAAACAAATAAATATACACAAAAATGAAAAAGATCATACCAAAAAAGATTTCCTTCATGCCTTTGATAAAGTAACAATTCAATTTATTCAATGCTTACTTGTTCAACTATCTGATACGATAAGGTAAAGAACGAAAACTGATAAACAGCTCCAGTGGCGTAGCGAACATAACTGGCGCCCGATACTTTATTGGCGCCCCTCTTCCTCCTCCAGAAACACATATAGTTTGTCTTGGAGTCCATTTGGGCGCCCCTCTGAGAGTGGCGCCGAGTGCATGCTACACCCCCTTGCACCCCCGTCGCTACGCCACTGAACAGCTTTCAGAATAGAACTTTTCGGGAAAAAGAGAAATCAGATTTCTAGACGAAACTGACCGATATCTTGAAAACCGTTAGGCTTAAGAAAATATGACCTATTACTGTATAAAAGGTATTTATTTTGTCGCGTACTATCCATATAATGATTCAAAAGCGCCCCTTATAATTAAAAAAAAAAAGAAAAAGCATTTTGTTCTGTATCTCAAAAACCAATTATTTTCAAGGTCATTCAAGGTCACCAAAATTCTCCTGTTTGCTCTATAAACTTAATTATTATTGTCATCTTCCTATTTCTGACCGTCACTGATTAAAAAAAATCTACTAAACGCCACCAGTAAATCACCCTGTATATAGGCCTATACTTATTCTTATCTATTAAATAATGCCATATAATTCAATTTTATATACTTTTAACGTCTTTATTTAATTTACATTACGAGAAAAAGAAACGGAGAATAAAATATTGTTACAGCAACAGTACATAATTTTTAACAACAATTATATATAATTATTATTAAAATAAAATTGAATTATATGACATTATTTAATAGATGATTTTAAGACATTTTAAAAGTGAATACAGTACTCGTATAAATAGTACTCTAAGAACTGTTTGATTTAATTAACATTCTTCTTACGCTAAAATATTATAATTATATTCATTTAAAATACAAATTTTTATATTAATTTGTATATAAAATGAAATTGAGTTGCATTATTTGTTTAAGATATTTCACGAGCTTCAAAAACATTTCTAATCTTTCCTGAAGAAATAAGATTTAACATTTTCTTTTAAAAAGATAAGTAAATAAAAATCAAGTAGACTTTGAGGTGCATGTAATACTAAAATACAAATTTACGGCTCGGTGGAAATCGAGTAAAAATAAAACATTATGTGTAAGGAGAATTGTTTTAAAACAGTTATTTGAACCCTTTAACGTAATAAAAATTGAAAATGGAAACTGGTTAATGAAATAAAAACAATTAGTAGATGTTTTTGACATAGGCGAAAACGTGCACCTGGAAAGAAGGTAAGGTGAATTCAATGTTAAAAATAATAAAAAGTTTTTTAGATTATTGGAGGGAAATTGAATTAACGTCAATTGATTTTTATTATAGGTATCTTTATTGAGAAGTTATAATGAATTACAAAAATTCATTGAAAGAGAAACGTATTATCAGACATTTCTTGAGCTCCAACAGTAAAAGAATTATTGGAAGTATTAAAACTTTTGAAATTATAATTATTTTGAAACTATCTGGAACATTCTACAACTTTCCAGAACTTTTCAAACTGCAAATTTTTTACTTTCCTCTTCAAGACGTACATACTCACTTATGTCAAAAAATCTAGTAATTGTCTTTATTTCATTGACTAATTTTCATTTTATTATCTAGATTGGAAGAGGTTCAAATAAATGTTCGAAAATAAAAAATGCTCCGTAAACATAATGTTAAATAAAATCACTGTTTATTTTTAAACGATTTCTGTCGAATCAGAAGTTCTATTAATTTAGTAGGCCTACTATATACACTTCAAATTACTCTATCATTCGGCTCGATTTGGTCAAATCGCTCTCACAATGTTATAAAAATCCTTATGAAATAACGTTCTTTAAAATGCGGTTAAAAATAAATTCAAAGTTAAATTATAAATAAAAGTTATTTTAATAAATTATTATATTTTTAATACTCATTATTTACTATTAAAGTACTATTAAAACTACTATCTAAACACTAAATAGACGTTCATTTCATGCTTACTCCAGTAACATCTTTACAGAAAAACAAATGAAATATTTAAGTATTAAAATACAAAATATGTGATATTAATAATAAAATATTTTGTTGAGAACAAAATAAAATAATGTAATATTTTACATTTGAATACTTGGCGGATAATACAAAATATCATAATGAATTTAAATCTTTAGATTACTGGATAAAGTTTACTTCGTTTACATATTAATTAATTAATGTAAAAGAATAATTAAATTTGTTTTTTTAATAAAAATTTGCACTGAAATTATTATAAACACCTATATAATTAAATAAGTTTTATTATAATTCATAAATTTAAACTGAAAAACTAAATATCAGAATCTCGTCAACTCTGTAATTTAATCTAAGATATAGGGTAATGGCACCAGCAGTCGACCGTTTAAAGCTGTTTTCGACTTCGATATTTTTTATTTCGGTGTGTAGTAAAGCAAAAAGGAAAATTCATATATGAGAATAAAGTTTGTTCTATACTTGTAATGGAAAAGAAAACATTTTTTATTTGACTTTTTTTAAATTATGAAGAAAAACTAATTATGGATTAAAAACTAACACATGGGCTGTTCACATAGTAATTGACCATGAAATTCCCAAGTGTGATCCAATTGTCGACCACATAAGCCAACTGCAATGTTTATTTATATAAATTCAGTTGATAAGTGGGAAATCTTACACACGAACGTTTATGTGAATTATGATTTATTACCACACAAACATCACATATGAGTTGCATTGTTGCAGTAACATAAGGGGTTCCTGCTATTGGCGAACATTTCGAATGATACCACCTGCTGGAATAATCACAGCCAACATTTTTTTAGTTTATCCATTTATGTATCGCTATCTTCAGCACAACTTCCACACTTTGCTTTCCAGTGATCCCAACTTCATTTGTATTTAGTGATGCAAGAACTTTTCTGTGTTTTTCCCCTCTGCCACTGCATTTCCTGGAAGATCTTTCGGCGTTTTTCTTCAGTCTTTCCATTTTCTTCCTTTCTTTTTCTTCTGTTTTGCTTGCTTTTGCTCTTTCGTTTTGTAGTACGAACTCTGTACATGAATTGGATGCAATGGATGTCTTTTTCGTTCACGTTTCTTTTTCTACCAATTGATTGTGGACAACACAAATAATGAAAAAAGCCAGGAGACACGTTTCCATGTGATGATGTATATGGAATTTCTAGAGATAGATTTGAATCGGGATGGATTGCTTCAGAATTTTCAGAACTTGATGCGGCTCTGATAGACACTTTTTGGACTCTAACAGTAGAAAGAGTATCAGAGAGGACTTCCACCGTATACTGATTTATTATGCGTGTTTGGACTTTGTTTTTTACTGGTGGCAATTTTATGCTATGACACCTGCACTGAATTATGCAACTGTCAATTTTGTTATTTTCGGATTTTATGGATGATTTTGATTGACTTTACATTTAAATATTAAATACCCTAGAATAACAGGCATTGGAAAGCAGGCGTGCATCAGTGGTTATTCTGCGCCAGTAGTCAACCAGAGTAGTCACACGATCGTTTATGGCAGTCGACAACTGAGTTTTCCTTCATCGAGAGCCTCACATACGTAACAACTGTGGAAGGAAGACCTGGCATGTGCATTTTCAATCACGGACGCATGTTACGAAAAAAATCACGAACTCCAGTACTCGACCACCGCGGTCGAACGTGCGAATTTAAATCTAGTAGTCGACCACTTCATTATTTACATATTAGATCAGAATTGACTCAAATTGTTAGCTACGGCAGGTGCTTTGATAGTTTACCACCCACAAAAACAAGTAAGCGAGCTCAATAACAGCCATTTTGTAGAAAATATGCACCTGAAACACAGATTCTTAGACTTTGTTATCATTTAGAGACTTGACACTACTTTACGACTCTACCAGAAGAGGTTTGAGCAAAAATTTTTCCCATCCCCGTGAGTGAAGAAATCTGTTATTCTTACATGCCATTGAGAATCATCTTATTATGCTTCCTGTAAAGATAGCTCGCCTAAACCTGTTCAGATAGACTAATTACGCACGGATTTCGGCTTAGATGGTCGACTACTGAAAGCGGTCGGCAATAGGAGCCCATACCCTACTTTATTTTAATACAAATTAAATATGTAGTCTTACAGATCAGAAATAATGTCTGCATATCTAAGACTAAATATCTGCATCCATAGTTTCCAGTATAATAAGTCCTGTTAATATATAAAAAAGTACTAGTATACAGAAATAAATGTTATATTAGTATTAATATCTTTATTGTTTACAAACAATTTTATGTCTAAATAAAAATATGATTATTACAGAGTTTTATTTTGTTTTAAAATAATTTTTATATTTTAGTGAAGTAAAACAATTATATAACAGCATTTGATAAGTAAATAAATATACGTAATGCTCAACTAAAAGTCTACTTTAAAACTTAGTTTCATTTAACGCTCAATTTATCCATTATTGAATATAACTGATTCTAAGTGAAAATTGTTATAAAAATTTTATAAATTTCTTTTAGTTTTCCAATAAAAAAATAAAAGATATTTTTATTAGAAAACGAAATATAAAACTTTAAAAGTTCTCCACTCAACAAAACGAATTCATTTTGATTCCTTATAACAAAATTACTTCAAAATGTTAGTTTTAATTTACACGGTTGAAATTATTTAAATGATTTATAGTCATGTATTAATAAAATATGAAAATGAATCATCTAAATCAGGGGTGTCCAACCTTTTTGTTTCACTGGGCCACATTGGAAGAAGTCGTGGAGTTATGGGCCACAAGTATATGAAATATACTTGTGGCCCAATCCTTAAATATACAAGTATATTTAAGGATTAACATATCTAGATTATAGTAATAAGTATTAAAACTTTATCACGAAAAAGGATATTTTAAAAAATTACTTCTACAGACACTTTCAATATTTACTTAGAAATAGATAAATTCATTTATCATAAGGGAGACAAACAAAAATTAATTTGAAAAACACAAATATTTGTTTTATTTGGGTCTCTGATTAATAAAGAAACGACGAAACATTATTTTAAAGTGCATTTTTATTCAACTAATATATTTGTAAATAATATGCAGCCCAAAAAGTAGCCAATGCGCCAAATGATATTTTTTACTCCAAACTGAAATGAAGGGTAGCCAAATTTGGCGCAAAGTAGCCAAATCTTGCAATACTGGAAGGAATACTAAATAAAGCTGCAGTTGGGATTATAGACCCAAATATGGGGAAAAGAGAGGAAAAACAAATGATAAAAAAGTGAGAAAGGCTGGAAAATTAATATTTGTCAACATTTGCATAACAGAAGATCTATTTAACCTTTCTCACTACTTTTTATCTTTTGGCCTTTCTCTCTTTTTTCCTTAATTTGGGGACTATAATCCTTTGACTCACAACTCCTGCTTTATTTAGTATTCCTTCCTCATTCACACATTTCCAAATATTTGAAAATATTGCTTTTCCACACAAAAATAAAATATGTATAAAGGTTTACGGCTTTGTGAAACTTCTTCGTTGAATTTATGCCATTGAAATAAATAAATAATAAAAGAATTTAAAAATTTGTCAGTTTTGTTTACATGTTTATTGGGCCGCAGGTTGGACACCCTGGATCTAAATGTAAGTTTGTTAAACTTGTCACTAACATTTTATGAAACAAGTTTAGTATATGATAATCAATTATTATATATTTGTAAATTTAAAAATTAATCTATTTTTTAGTTTTATTTAATAATAACTGCTCTTATTATCCGCCTGTAATTATATACCAGTAATGGAAATATCGACTTTTTAAGAAATCATCATCTTTTATTGACTCATTTTTATACGGGGAATGCATTTGAACCATCTTGTCCGTATCAGTCTACTTTCTGACAAAGTGGTCTGACAGATTATTATTGACTTGCTAAATTATTGACTTGAATATAAAATAAATAAAAAAAATTTTAAAAAATACATACGCTCATGCTAGCGACCTTGGACATTGTCACTTTGACCCCACTGTATCTCGAAAACGAAATCACGGACCCGGATTTTTAATATATTTTTAGTTTCCTCGTATCATTAAGTAAAATGACAGTATCGGTTTATTAAAATCGGCCGATCAAGTTCTGAGAATGAACTCAATTATATAAACCATATAGAAAAGGATTCGTTAACGCTCCGCTTCAATACAGAAATGTTATTAATACAGTATTTTCTATTCCAATCGTCATTTATATAATAACATATATATTTCTTTAAAAATCGACCATTGCCTTTTTAAGTTGTTCTAGATAAGCTTCTTAGTTCGAAACTTCATTATCAACTCTTGTATAATAATAATAATAATAACGTATATTTGTTACCAGTTTATTTATAAATATCAACATTTATTTATTGACTGCGTAATTTGCTGACTTCCCAAAACCTCCCAGTAGTTTCACCCCTGAATTTAATCTCTGTATTTTATAAATAATATTAATACCTTTATTGAATATATATATATATATATATATATATTATTTTACTTTGTGTTTGTTAACGTTTTCTCTCTATTTTTTCTTATAATGTAAAAATTGAATACGAAATCTATTGTATTTAAATATTCATCTTAATTGCATGTGCAACACTTGAATTCATCAATTAGGCCTATTCAAATCTCTATTCGGATAGATTATATTATCAGCTTTAATTTTGCTTATTACAAAGACTTTACTAGTAATAAAATCGGAAATCGGTCAGGAACGAAAAACGATATGATTCTTTGACAGAAAAATTATAATTTTTCGTAATATTTTAAGAAAAATAATCGGTTTTTAAAAGAGAAGTTTCAATTAAGGGATTTCAAAGATTATATTTTTTAATTTAAAATCTTATTTCGAACGGAGCTCAAAAGTCTTATCCACCGTCGGATATTATTAGATATTTCCGATCTCATTAATCAAGAATATATCGGAGTAATTTAGTAAGGCGAAATACGAAATAAATCAAGGCTTATATTCTAACACTTTCTATGCATCGAAGACAATTTTTTGACAATTGAGATTTATTAAAGAATAAATTAATAAATATTAAATTAAAGCCTATTAATTTCTGAATAACTTCATCTTTTATCTTAAAATTTCACGGAGAGATTTTTAGATAAAAAAATATTCAAATATTTTATAATGTTAACAAAAATAATAATTTCTAGCTTTTAGATTATATTCTATATTGAAGTAGCATGGCTGATTACGTAGTAGGCATAAGAAAGGCAGCGACTGATTATTATTATTTTGTATTTAAAATCTTAATTTAGAAATTGTTAAATGGTTCGCATTTTATTCTTAAATAATCTAACACTTTGTTCTGTACTCGATAACTTAATTAAAAACTAAATAAATAAATCAATCTTATCAAAAGTATTAATCTGTTATATAACTTACAGTAGGCTTATATTAATGTATTGTGAATTTATCCTTTAAAATCAAATGAAATACAAGCGTGTCAAAGAATATTGTCATGCTTTTTATTTATGACGCGAATGACAATATTCTTTTATTTTATTTTAATATAAGAAATGAAAATAAATTATTTAAAATTAATGACTCAATTTGGTAAGAAATGACAATTATATTTAATTGATGTTTTTAAATATAAACTTTCACTTATCTACAATTTATAAATACAAGCAGATAACTAAACTCGATAATACCTATATATAGTTTGAGTAAATCGTATTCCTTATCACTATCTGGACTTATTGCTCTTGATTAAATCAATATAAATAGGACTATCTGTTTGCTATAATCTAGAAATATATAAACGATCATCTACCGTTTGTTTTCGAAAGACTTTTATCACTAATACTATAAATTTTATTATAAATTTATTACGAAATGAAAGAATTAAATTAATTTTATTTAATTAACATTTCTTCTCGAAAAGAAAAAAAAACAATGTAAGAAAAATTACATCGATCGACAAGATAGCTTCATTTAAATTTTTCTTCTGTTCGATTTGAATATCTGCACGTACCGCATTTTTTAAGTTTCGTAACTGTTAGTTACACTTCAATGTCAACTACTACACGTCCTTCACTCCAAAAAATGATTATTTCTCTAAGTACGAATGCAAATTGACATTTATACACCTATATGATTATTAAATCATGCGTAAATAATACTCAAAACTGAAAAAATTCGAAGAATCTTAACCGTTTTAAAATTTTACCATATATATATTTTTTTATGACACTGTAACTAATACAGTAGAAAATATAGTTCAACCAGCAGGTAAAGCTCGGCATTTTCCTGGCAAAAAAATAAGAACAAACATTAATATTAGGTAATTTCGTACTTCTAACCCTTCTATTGTATATTATATTATAGAATTTGATTTACATAACCACAATTTTTATTACTCGGCATCTAAAATAGTAGAAGACGAGTTCTTCAGGGTAATTCTTAACCCTTTCCCTCTCCCCGCGGGGGAAAATTTCGAAAAATCCCTTCTTACTGTACATTCTCATGACGTGTACCAAATTTCAACTTTCAACTCTTAACCGTTTAGGCTCTGCGCTTATTATTATTAAAGTATTATCAACCCATCTCAATTATATTATAAAATACAATAATTTCTGTTATAAAACTGTTGAATTAATTTTTATTTATTTATTAACAGCATAACTAAATTGCTTTATTAAATACTGAAATAAAATAACTGTAAATTAATTTAATTATAGAATGTCATTTCGAATTTCTAATATCGGTATATAGAAAACAACACAGTGTTACATTCTGATATTTTATTTCTATGTCAATAATAAAATATTATTAAAATTGAGACACTACTCTCATAAAATCTTTTTAAAATTAAAAATTTTGTACTAATACACCTCGGTGTTTTGTTATTATTTAAATGAACCTAAGAAACTTACTAAATTTTGGAAGCTTACTCTTGACCAATTTCTACTTATAAGCTTTTCAGAAGAATATTTTTCAAAAATAAATATTACATTTCATATATATTTTATATTTTCATGGCTTAAAGACATTTATAAACAATAAAATTTATATTTCTATTAGGAAATAACATAACATAAAGCTAAGTTTTATTTCAGTAGTGAAGACTACTTTTAGGTTTCTTTCGTAATCTTATATATATAATGTTATGCAAGAAACAGTCCTATGAATGAAATACGTCTATACTTTTTATCATTTTCACACAGAAATACACCAAATTTAAAACATCATTATCATTAAGCATTCATTTAATTGGATTAATATGCAATAGAACTGTTCGACAGCTACTAATATTTTTATAACAACATTAAAAAATAAAAAAATATGTAATATATTTAAATATAATAATAATAACTTTATAATTTTCATGTAGTAAATAAATTTTAAAAAATTTAAATAAATATATAACAAACAAAAAAATCAATCAAGTAATATCAATTTTGAAATAAACAATATTTCGGAATGTAAACACAGAGATAACATTTTCTACGAGCAAGAAATATTTAATAAAAATTCACACAAAAATTTTAATAATTATAAAAAGGTGAGATAATTTATATAAAAATCAATATTAGTACAATTATACTAATTAATAGAGGAATTTCGAAGAAGAGATTTTTTTTTTGGAATTCATAACACATTAATAGTCATTTTGCTTAAAACTATACAAAAGAATTTTAAAAACAAAACATCATTTTCATATGGCAATGCCCCTATAGAATTTCTCGTGCAAGGCAATGCCCTTTTGTCTCTATGTTTTCACTTATTAATGTAAACTTAAAAATTTTGCCTACATTTTGTTTTTTAGTATAGTTTTTATACATTTAAAACTCTATTATAGTATACTTTTCATGCTCTTGTTTTATGATACTAAATTTAAAACTGATTATAACGTCCTTAATTATGATTAAAAATAATTTTTTTAAAAATCTTCTTGTGATGTTTTGATGGCAAAAAACTAATTAAATTTTCTTCGTATGCTAATGTTTAATTCATGGAAACAATTGTTTCTTGTTTCCATTAGTAGGTTTATAGCTTTATTCTAAAGTAATGTTATTTTAATTAAATTATTCGAGTAAAATAGTATTCAATGTAGCTATGTTTTATTAAATAAATAAAAATATATGCCTCAAAAATATTTATAATTTATATATATTTTATAATTTTAATCTAATTTTACCCCAACTTTTAGATTAAATAAATATATAACTGATTACGTTATAAATATGAGAGACACAGTGCACTTTATTCTACGATAAGTAAAGATGGAAAATAACTGTAAATAAATATTTTTCTTCCTATAGAATTATTAACCATTGTAAATTAATTTGTAAAAATAATGGTCATATTTATAATAAAACATAGTTAAATAAATATATATAACAGAAATGTTAAACTTCAAAATATATTTTTACAACGTAAAACACTTTCTAATCGAATGGACTTCAATATTTATAGTAAATGATATGAAAATGATGTTATTTTTCTATCTGCGATGAACGATATCAGACTTTTTCTCCGTTTAAATATCGTAACTTAAAAACATATCTTAATCAATTCACTAACATTTACTTTAAATTTATTCGTTTTAGTTAAGCTTAAAATTAGTTTTTCTATTTTAAACTTAACTAATTTTAACTTTAAATTATTTCATGGCTTCACAAAATGGTAAAAATTAAATATAAAATACTTTTAACTAGTCTAATTTTTATCAAAGTATGGTTAATCAAACAAATATTTTAGTCTGAATCGTATTAATTAATTAAAAACTTCTTTATATTTAATTCCTTACTGAAATTAAATTAAAATTACTTACGAAAGTTAATAATAAGTGTTTATATTTTATAGATTTGTACTTAAAAGTAGAGAATTTTATAAAAATAATAATAATATTTCCTTTAAAATATATTTATTATTATATAGAGGTGAGCCTAATGAACAAGTAATTCTTTTTTTATTTTATATTATTGAATTTAAAGCGTTATTAATTGAATTAATTTTTAGAAAGTATTTATCTAGTTATATATATATATATATATATATTTTAGTTTTGGCAATTTCAAACACAATTTTGAATAGACTAAGCGATGGAAGATATTAAATTAATTATTCAAATAAAATTAATTTTATCTGAATATAAAAATGCAATGAAGTAAATATATTGACCGAAATGCCTTTCGACTGAAATATTAATATAAAAATACTTTCAGAAATTTTTCAACTAGAAGTGACTATCAATCTTCAAGCAATTAGGATTTCTCGTGTGTGTTTTTGGCACTTAAGCTACGCTGTAAATCAAAAGTATATTTTTTTAAAGGTATGTGTATATTATAAAACTTCTTAAAATGTTTATATAAAAAAGCAAAAAACAATTAATAGATCTCGAAATTATAAAATTTCAGAATTTATTATTTTTTAATTCTGAATTTTCCTTTTTATATTTCCAACAAACAGTTCTAGTTTTGGTAACAGTTGGCATTGCTTAATGTAAACCAATGCCATTCAAAATTATAAATTTTATTAATAAATAAAATGGCCACGACAACAATAAAATATATTATAAATGTCTTCCTATTTTGTTCTTTTTTAACACTTCAGGAACACAACGCAACGGTCTTTACGGAGGAGTCAACCTTTTTTTTTTATTAATTAAGGCAATTCACCCCCCTCGATATGCAAAAACGTTTAAAGATTCCAGGACGATCGCACGATAAATTAATCTGGGAATATTTTTTTTATACTTCATTGCTGTCCTGACTATTTTATTAATTAATATATTTCACGATTGTGCCGTCGCCCAGGAATTTTTAAACGTTTTTGCATATCCAGGCGGATGAACAGCCTCAAATAAAAGGTCGACTCCGCCTTAAAGACAGTTGTGTTCCTGAGGTGTTGAAAAGGACAAAATACGAAGACATTTACTTATTGTTTCTTCCAATTTCGTGAATATTTTTTATATTATAATTAAAAATATATCATCGTTAATAACTGTTATGAAACGAAGAATATCTAAAATTTAAATCTGCAAAAATATTTGACAAAAATAATGAAATGTTGGAAAAATTTATCACTAGTTTTACATCTAATATTGAAACTATAAAGTTACTGTGCGAATGATGCAATGTAGATTCGTACTGACTCTTTTATTAATCTGTTTTATTATCCTTAATTCAAGAAAAACAAGTGGCAATAAGGCTTCAGTATCTACATGTTTAATTTTTATTTCAGCATGTTGCCAGCAATCAACATTATCATTACTGTTTTGATGCGTATAAAAGTATCGAAACTGATTAAACAATTATCAAAACTTTATATAATAAATTGAAAATTCATTGGATATAATGACGAAAGAAAGAAAGAGGGGAAAAAAAACTTTCAGGGCAGAATGGCGACAGAAGATTTATAGACTTCGATGTAACAGTTTAAACTAACAGAAGAAAAGTTAAATGCATATCGAATTTCGCTGTTTCACATGCTCGGTTAATTAATCAAATTATCTCCATGACATTATCAAGGTTGATTTTAAATACGAGAAACATTATTCCATTTCCTTTCATTTGTTGGGTCATTGTTCTCTCTAAGATTTCGAAACAATATCTATTTATAACATAATAAACGAGAAAAAAAAAAAATTTTACCTAGCAAATAATTAATTTTTTAATTATTATAATAAATTAAAATTAAAATTGATCGAATTTGATATAGGCAAAATTTGGCGGTGTTTAATATGTGATGCCGAAAATTCAGATTGAGGTCATTTACCTTGATGAAATAAGCATTTCAAAAAAGAAAAGAATCCAGTTATGCATATAAAAATTCAACACGAATACCGCTTCTCACGCATATTGCAAATCTCTCATTTTAATTCACTACAATATCCTCTAATTATATAATTTTTCGCATGTTTTGCTTAAATCCATGAATGATTAAACATTTTATTCAGATCTCTAACAATTTTTTCGTTTCAATTAGTCAATTGTCTTATCAAAATAAAGAACTGAATTAAATTTCTGTTATCGATCATACGAATCTTGTACCTGCGTATATTTGGGACCTGCAGTTAGTACGGTAGCAAAGCAGAATCTCTATAACTCGAAGTGAATAGAACGAGCTCGTAATAAAGATGTCATAGAATGCCAACAGCTGGCAGGGGATATTGCCAGGGCTACAGAGTGCTTATCAGGCACCCATCTCGGCCCCTTCGAGGTCAAACCCGTAACTCAGCCCCTGACAGCCCACAAATCACCGGGCTCGGTGGCAAATGACTCCGGGGCTGCAAACCCACGTACGAGGTCCCCTTCTGCGAGATCTGCTCTCCAGCACGTGACATTTTCAGTTCTAATTAACCGCCAGTTGATGTTTAGCTTTATCACCTGTTTTGTACCAGTTTTATAGCACGAAATTAGATTGGAGTTAATAACTACAGCTCCCCCGCTAGGCTCTCTTAAATGAAGTATGAGAAAAATCCATTATGTATTGTGTATAATAAATCTAGATCTATCAATCCAGAAAACTTCTAACAAGTGACACAATGTGGACCCCTTTAAGTAATCATTAAATTCTATCTGCGAAGAAAATTACTTCCCTGGACCTATCACTTACGAGAGAATGCCGTTTAGCTTGACACCGATAAATACTTGGTAAGACCTTGATAAGTTCATTGGCTCACCGTTGCATCGGATCAACACCTTGGGCAAGATTCATCAAGAACTACACTAGGCCTGGATCTGTACAACTATTCAATATCCGAGGTACAAATTAAGGAGACTATGACCCACTTTTCCGAATTTGCATAATGAGATTAAAAGTGTAACTTATGCTTAATTCATTTAAAATACAGTAACAATCGATAACTTGTCGATAACGAAGTTTTTAAAAATTAATCTGAAAAATACATCGTTTTGATTTGTTTAATTTGAAAATAGAATAAGAACTGAATATTATAAAGAAATTTATGAATTCGAGTATATTTCATTATTTAAAATAATGAATTATTTCCAAAGATTTATTATAGCCATGTTTTAATATTAAAAACTGCTATTTTACTTGTTTTACCAATGAGTATTATGAAAAATTACATAATTTTTGTATTGATTAAACACACACGAGAGAGAGAAAGAGAGAGGAGAGAAACTAATCGTGTGTGCATTCCACCCTGAATCACTACAGCATGTGATGTGTGAATAACATCCCCCACTTGCTGGAAGCACTTATGTAATGTTTAATAGCTTGTCACATGATTTCCCTCCTTGTGTCTCTTGGAACAAAAGATAGTGAACACGTCACAAAGTTGACGTCATACGTAAGCGGCAAGTAATATCAGGTAAGAAATTCTAAATTACAAAACACGAATGCGTAGAAGATTCCAGTGAAATGCGTGTTATTTCCCGTTCATTTTGATTAATTACATTCCAAGAAAAGCACTTGACGTAACTGTCAGGTGGTGAGGACCACAGAATAGCGAAAAATCGGTCAAAAACCGCGTTCCATGTTATTTATTCATGCATGACTCTCTGCAAATCTTTATTTTTGGATGTTCTTCCAGGACATTCACTGGGACAAAAATATGTTTCGGTGTGTCATCCTTACAAGATGGAATGTGATGTTTGTATACAAACTGTTTATCTGTAAGTAATTAGTTTTATATCATTGAAATAGTAGAAATCTACAAATCAGCTGTATGTGCAGTTTTCGTAATACAAAAATAAAAAAAAAATCTAGAATAGACTTACCAATAAAATATTTAATTTTTCTTTTCAGTTTAAAAAGGTGAATGAATTTACATTCTGTCCTTGATGACAAATCAGCAACGGTTAAATAAACCAGCTGCGAAAATAGAAAGTTTCCCGTACTGGTCATTGGCCGATATCCGTTCTATATTAGAACGCATGAATGTTTCTCCTCAAGACACACGTGTAAGGTGGATAAACCTTCCTAAGATCACCAATTGAACTAATTGTCAGACTGTTTTTCGAATAAATCCAAGTTTTAAACCTCTAAAAGTTCCTGACTATTGAGTATATGGCATGATACCGTATAATTTTTTATGTAGAAAGGGAGGGGAAGAAACGATCGATCTTCTTGATCAATTACAACTGACCCAACTTCCGGGGAAACGTTTATTCGAAACAGATACCACCGGAAATTAGTCTTCTTTCACGAATATCATAAGCTGACTTGGCTTAATATCAGATTTCGATAAACGAGATAAGAAATTAAGTGGTAAGAATTTAAAAATAAAAAACGCAAAATATCTAATAGTTAATTAATTCAATACATTAGTTCTAATATAAGTTTTAATGACTTCATTCACTGTAAAAGGTCAGCTGCATATTCTTTTACTTCTAAAAAGCATATAATTATTTAATTAAAACTTATCACGGACACAAAATGCTAAATATTTAATTATTCATACAAATATTGTTAATAAATATAATTAATAATTAAAGTTTAACTAATAATATATAAAATTTACTAGATAAACGTTTATGTATGTATAACAAACATACATCATGAATATAATATATCTATTTATTTATTTAGACCTAAGCTTACGCAAAAATGAAAGAAATTGATTTAAAAATGCTCGATAAAACTCTTTTGAATACGTCAAAAGAGAAAGCATTGGCATTGCCTTAGAAAATTTTCAGGGTTAAAACAAAGTAATGACTTCGTCAAGTAACGGTTGTTTCGGATGACCTTGATTCGATAGTTTCCCGCAGTCAGGTTATGTAACTCGTCGTCACTCTTCATTTATGACGTCACATGACCTATCGTACTTGACATTCAAGGACAAGCAGAAGACTATGTCAAAGATATCATCTTATTTTTATCTCGACAAAGGTGGAAAGAATCTCGCAATGCAAGTGCATTATTCCAGTTCTTATCCTAAGCGAAAGGGCAATTAACATATTCGGAGATAAGATATTTCCCAACTGGAATCGAATTAACGACAAGTATGACTATTATGCTATCAATTTCTGTCAAAAACAACGAAAAAAGTGCGATTTAAATAACAAAAAAATTGTTAAAGTATAATAATATATATCGAAACGTAACAAGTTATATGTAAAACGTTTGAGGGAGAATTAATTAATATCAATTATATTCGTATAAGTTTATAACTTGTTTAAGCAACATTAACGTAAATAATACATAAAATTTAATATTTTGTTGTGTTATTTAATAAAAACGTTTATGATAACGTAGATATTTATACGTTCTAAATTTTTTTTTTTTTAAAAAAAAAACGTTAGTTAGAACGTTTGTGTTACAGAGTAGACAGCACATAATAAATTTATTACATTATTATCTAGTTTATTATGTAATATCTGTTGACATACTTAATACATTTTCAAGTTCATTGTCTAAATTAATTTCGAAAAGTATTTTTTTAAATTATATTTCGAGAAAAGTTCAATTTACGATTCCATTTACACACACATGGAAGCACACGCACATACATAAGCAAGTTTTGATATATTATATTCTGTTTTTAAACCAGCATCATGAGAAGAAAAGATGAAAATAGTCTTTCCCGACTATTAGTTTTATATTTTATTTATTTTATTGAATAATACACAGAAAGATATAATTTTGAAAAGATGTCTTTTTTTTAAGACAATAGAAGTACGATTTATAAATTTATTTCAAAATAAATGTGATATTTTTGAATAAAAGATTTATAAATATCAATCATAAAACGATTATATAATCATTAAAAACTATATATTTTGATTAAAATTATGCAAAAAGTAAGAAATTGAATAAACAGTGTTAGATAATTGAAGACTAATTGATACAAACGAAGCAGAAACCTCTTCCGACCTCGCTTTGTAGGCTTCCAGAAAGGTAACGTAGGAAGGGTTGACAAATAGAAAATTTTTGAAAAGTATTAACTATTATAATCCATATGTTTGCTAAATAAAATGGAAAATTATTTATTGAAATATTACAATAAGATAAACGAATCAAACAAAAACCTGAAAGGAACAATTAATTAAAGATTATCTCGTTCATATAAATAGATTCTCTCTATGTAATTTTGAAAAATTATACATGGGCATTTTACTATTAATGACAATTTAAGCTATATTATATATAACTTATCGAATAATTTAATTTAATTAAAACCAATCCTACATAATCTGTACCAAAATCTTTATTATGTCATAATGGAAAAGAAGCCATCACTTACATCACTCTTATATCACTTTAATTTGCCGCCCAGTTTAAAATGTCCATGAATACAATTTGTCCTTGGTGACATATCAGTAATAGTTGGACTATAAATCTCCATTAGAATCACAAAGATATTTTAAAAAATTCTCAAAGAATATTGCCGTTAAATATTTCATTTTTAGAATTTAAACACGTTTTTAATAGGGAATATTCTTCTTCCATTGAACATTGAAATGAAGAAACGAATTGAATTACATATGTATCGAAGAAATAATCGTAAGCTTAATATGACGATTTAAAAATCACCTGAAGAATTGATATTTATTATGTGCTAAATTTAAAGTCTAATATTTATCCTATACTTCGAAAAATGCCCTCATTTTAATAGATAATTAATTCAAAACAAATAGAAGACATCAGAATACTTCAGTTATCATAATCAGTTTTGCAAATTAAGATGGTTTTATACGTATTTTTGTTAAATTAAAAACAAAACCAAAAGGCTCTACTTCAAACTTTACTTGATCAAATTTAGAAAAGCCCATAGTTTATAATAAAAACCTATATTATATATTTATTCATTAGTTATTTTATATTAATTAACTTAAATTTTTTAAAAATGTAACTGGATTTATAAAACATAACTAATTTTATATTTTGTACTACTTCATTTGAAGTTTTATCGAAAACTTTCGGCTCGATTTCTCTCGGATAAATAACAGATAGCCTGTCAATGACACTTCTCTGCAATACTTACAAATACTTCAAAGTTGATTGACTCCATCAATCAATTTTGAAAAGTTATTTTTAATTATTTTATCAAAATTAATTGAATTATCTTATCATTTATTTCTAAAAACACGTTATGTTAGAGAAAAATTAGATTTTGTATTTTTAATCATTATAATTATTTTAAATGATGAAAATGTCAAGGACGTACTGTACAGTACAATAGAAAATTCTAAAGAAGACATTTGTACTGAAATTCATTGCTAAATACAAAAATATCTTCGTACATTTGGTTTTGAAAAATTAGGTCAATAATAAAAGCTGTTTTTAAAATTGTATTAAAGTAATATTAATACACTATACATATACGAACGATCTTCGAAAACTATTAAATCTTTCAACAGTATTCTTTCTATTCATGGAAATATGTCTAAAACTTCTAATAAAAGACACAAACATTTACGATTTAGTAAAATTGTGAAGATATAAAATTAAACAACATATATTTCACATATAATTTATTTTAAGTATCTCATGTAATATTTCTTTACTTCTTACTTCTAACATATTTTTAAAACAAAATTATGAAAACGGTTTATTTATTTATTTTAAAAGTAAGTTATATAATACAATTATATAAGTTTATAAAATCTATTATTATATAAATATTATTTTCGAGTTAACACTTGCGATATTCAATTATAAGAAAAATATTTTATTAATAAATACTTTTCAAACACAATTATAAAGAGATTTTATTGTTTAATTTATTATTAATTATATATATAAATAATCTATAAATTATATTTCATACATTTTTACTATAACTGCAAGTTTGGATTATATTTTCACTTACACATTTTAAGTAATTAATATTAAAAATCTGATGACATTTAATTTATAATACTTACTATAAACGTATGCTCTCTCTCCAGACAAGCTTTTGGCAAATCTATCGTTACTCGTTCCATACTATTTCATAATGAATTATTTACTTTAAAAAAGTTACATTTCTTGTTAAGAAATTGATTAAAATAGCGGGTCACATCACATTTACATAGTTGGTTCGCATTTCAAAAGTAGGTCAGAAGCTGTCATATGCGTAAAATGTAAGCCAAGGAACTTTTCTGACCCTGAGTTTCATAAAATAAAATAATAAAAAAAAAACTATACTTCTCTTTGTAATATACTCTTCAGTTGACATTTCAATACCAGTTCGGATTTCGTTCAAAACTGCTTCTTTATTTAATCAATTTTTAAGTAGCCAGAAAAACTAGTATACCAGAATTATTTATTTAGACTATACGATAAAACGTTTATTTAAATTTATATTAATCGTAATATTTTTCAATCGATAGCGCGTACGTTAATTTAGCCACGTGATATTTCCCTTATAGGCCTCCCAATTTTTCCCCATTTCTCAACGTGCCCTCGAGAACTATGATTGCAGCTGTTGTTGCAACGTCAATTCAATATTCCATTATACACTAACGGATCCACTCTTGATATAGAATCATATTAAAAACACCTGTGCAAATCATGCTACCTCTACCAAGTCTTTTTTTTTATTCCCCATACTTTTCAAACATTATTTATACAACAGATAATTTCCAATAAAAATTTAAATAGTTTATTAAATTAAAACAAGTTTTTATTAAAATGTTATATAAAAAAATTTTCAATTCATTTGTATAAACATTCTAAAAATAATTACAAAGTTGTGCATAAATATGCTCATAATTTTAACCATTACTTAAATATACGTGTTATTACATTTATCAATTTTCATTACTTTATTAAACAATTTATAAAACGTCAATTTTGAGAAATATTCGTGTTAAACTTGCTATAAAATAATGCTGGAGAGATGGCCTCTCTACGACAAAACAAGAAATAGCAATTACATATCATCAACGAATCTAGCTATTAAACTAGTAACTTATCTGATGACCTCATTCTCGCATTTAATAATTTTATCTATTTAAATATAACCTAACTATATGCAAATAATATATTTCTGGATTCCATCAGATATAACGTGTAATAAAAACGTCTAAGATATAGAAAATGACATTAAGATTAATAAGATGACATAAGACAGAAGTTAAATACAATTAAAAAAACTTATTTATTACAGTTAATCTAACTCAAATTTAAATCTATCGAGTGAGAAATTAATTTTACATATGTTTTACGCGGATATAATTAATTAATTTATTATAACAATTACGTTTTGAATCTTATTACAATACAGAAAATATCCAGAAAGCAACGTAATCGGACATTTTTCCTGATTAATCGTTTGCCGTTCACGTTATGCGTTGGATTTCGAGCGTGTTAAATAGGATTAAATGCTTTAAAAATAGAAACCTTTTACATTTTAGTAAACATTTAAAAAATTCAAAGAAAAATTACCATAACTTAACTGATGATTCTTTATTTCAAGTTTTTAGACCCCTTTTTTCTAAAGAATAGTTAACTCATTAATTATTTTCACCTTATTAATTTAACTAAAGTCATTTAAATTAATAAGAGATCATTGAGCGCTTTACTAGAAGCACTGAAGTTCAAAGACGTTTTAAAATTACGACGAGCATTTCAGTATATCCGATCACTAAAATTAATAATAATGAAAAAAAAAATGTCAAAATATAATAAAAGAATCTACTTTTATCCATAAATTTTACTAAGGAAAATTAGTTTAAATTTCATAGTTTATTTTATTAAAATAAAGTAATTTAAATCTCTTTTTTTTTATCTTGTTTTAAATTATTTTTATATCTAAACATTTTGTATTGCTTTACATTAAATTTCATCGTTTCCCCCTCCCCTATCAAGACTCGTGATAAGACTGAAGACTCGATAATTTTCTTGTTTAGATATATATAAATATATATAAAAAAATATAAATATATGTTTTAATATTTTAATATATAATTATCAAAGCAACTAAACTAATCTTGTTATATAAGAAAAATTGTACTATTTATTCAATTACATAAGAAAAAGTTCTATTTCATATAGGAGATAACATTTCGCGCCCTCTGTTGACATAATATGACATAATATGTATAAATACTTTATATTTTTTGTACCGTAGATCTCATTTATAGATCAAAATGATAAATTTCAACAATTATTTGGTTATAAATATATATTTATTATAATTTTTAGACACTTTTATGGACTTATAAGTAGAAATAACGAATTTTCTTTTCTTTTTTGTAATTTTTGAAAAATATTTTCTGGTATGATATTAAAGAAAATATTTTTATTTAAAAATCTATTTAAATCTATTTAAAATAATAATTAAATTGATATAGAAGTCAAACGTTCCTGTATTTATTAACAATAGCGTTCAATAAATCATAATCACTAAATTCAGGAGTGAATAATATAAGAATTAAGACAAAAATATAAAAATTAAGTGTATGAATTATGATTAAAATTATGAAAATTTTATGATTCTATTAATAAATTGTTGAATCGTTCAATAATAACTTAGTTTTAATAAAAAGTTCTGACATTGACTTGGCATTAACAGGGAGATTTTATTTAACTCAATTTTATCTTGATTTATTTAGAATTTTAATAAGGATATATCTAACTGTAGAATGATTGTAACATTTTTATAATATAAAATTCTACAAACTACAAATAGCTTTATTAAAAAATATTCTAACATCCTTCATAAAAGTTACAATCGATAAGAAATATCAAACTGAACGTTTTACTAAAAAAGTATTCAATTTTATTGATCGAAACGTTTAAATTCATAAAATATATTACCTGAAAACACACATTAAAGGAAAGACAAAAGAATATTTTGTTTAATTGATTTATGTTTATATATTTCTACAAAATTTATCCATAAATATACAAAACAACATAATTATTTGTCAATCTTTGTATTTCGATAGCGAACAGGTTCTATTTATCTTTTGTAGAATACATTTTTATTACGCGCAACACAAAGCATTCTTTTAAATACAGTAATTACTTTGTGTTAATGAAAAAGCAAAAATCCTTGAACTGAATGCCATATTGCAATGATCGTAGGTTAAACGCATCACTAATGCATAATATCCAGGGTATAGATTTATTTTGTTAATTACATGAAACGATGATTTATTACAGTAATATTGCATAAATATAAATATTATGTATTAAAATATACTGTACCATTATAGTTGGATGTAACTTTCAACTAGAATGATAATAGAATGATATTTTAATATAATTTCTATCATCCATTTATAACGGCAATCTTTTATTTCACCATTTACTCTTCATATGAAATTGATGCAACTATCATTACAAAGATTGTTATTAAAGGGAAAAGCAGTTAAAAAAATACTGCATAAACAGATTTCCAGTAAGATAATAATATATATATTTATGAATTTTCATCGAATAAGAAACTATCTGACATTATACATATTAAAAATCATTTAAATTTTTAATCGTGATATATCTATAGGCTTATATATTTCGAAAAATACAAACTTTTCTTATATTGATGCAATAAAAGTATTAAAGTAATATTTATCTACGTTAAAATAAAAACTCTTAAGCATTTATATCACTAATATTGCAAAATTTTGAGACTAATATTGTATATTAATAAGAAAACACAATATTAGAAGATAAATAAATTTGGGAATAAATAATAAATATTTATATAAAAAGCATTACTTCATATTTAAAGTCTATACATACATACTTATCTTGTTTAATTTTCAACTTTTTTTATACTGTATTAATATTCATTACAATAAATCCCCATAAAACAATATTTATAATAAAAATTATATTCAATAATATCTAAAATATCAACGAAATAAGTTATTTGTCGGGTATTTCTCTTAAAATTAGAGTAAATGAGGGTTACATGGCGAACACGTGTAATTACTGTATAAACTAAAAATTAGTGCATTGTATTAATATATTGTTTTAATTGAAAGCCATTCTTGTTGTGTGTGCTGTTTACGCACAATTGCTGTAAAATAAGTGAAAAAATATAATGTTTCTGACTTGCAGAATGTTTTATACACGTTGATCTTTACTGTAACCTCCATAATATTAAGTTAAAATAGCAAACGACTTTTGTTTCTAGTATATAATACTTTAGAAGTTTGAGTAATAAATCTAAACTGTAATCGGTCAAAAATAACAGAATCGGCTCTAGTAGAGGGCTCGTCCATAAACTGTTCACCAACTAGCCCACACTTCTAACGATAAGATGGTGATTTATCAGAAAATTATATTTTGTTTTTCGAAAACACTATTCTTTTGTTCGTTATTGTGTTGTTTGGTATGATAAGGAAACACCAGTTCAATTTTGTTTAAATAAAATTTATTTTCACAGTCACAACTTTCAGAATTTTTTCACCATTTAACCCTCATCTTGTTCAAAAAAAAAACGAGTGATTTATGAGGTCTGAATCATTTGAATTCGATTGGATGACAATTCGCAAAAATTGTAAACTTCAAATAAATTTATAAGAGCATTTTACATTAAAAAATGTGACTCGATTATACAATATACACGTATATATAATTGTTGAATTAAAAAAATGAAATATCCTATTCTGATTTTATCGGATATTGTGAATGTCAAAATACAATTATATTTTCCTCTTTTTTTTTATCCAAAAATAAAAACGTTTTAGTAATTATAATGATAATTTAAAAGTAAATTTTGAAAATGTTACATGTATTTTCTTCAAACACACAAATCTCTTAAAAACAGATATTAATTCCTCCGTTCCTCCGTCGATTAATAAAAATCGATTAATAATGAATGAATGTTTTGTTTCATAAGAAATATATCATCTTAATATTTTGAAATATTTATAGTTATAAATCAAGATACTTTATTAAATTAAATAGCCTTTTATGAAGTTTTTAAATTTTACTGTATTTTATTAAACATTTTTATACATATTTGACTACAGCAATACAATTATCATTATGATATAATTATTTTTACGATTATATTCCATTTTATCTTTAGAAATCTAAAGAATAAACTTACACAATCAAACTTTAAGCTGTACATATATAGTTTATTTCGTCATTAATATACGATAATTTTATTATCTTTTATTTATCGTATCAATTTATTACGAATCCTTCTAAATTTCAACTCATCCTTACAAATAAATGCAAACTTCAAACGTATTAGTAAATCTAAGATAACCAACAGGATTTTAATGCTATTTAAATGTCAACAAGTATATCGAATATAGATTAAAACAACCATATAATTACGCCAAATGAACCTCGAGTGATTTTAATTTGTACTAAGCGATTAGAAAACTCTAAGATTCTTTTATATTGAATTAATTAATATTAAAGTGTATAGTTTGTAGGTCATTTACATTAAAAAGTAGATTTTCCATTGATATATATAGTTGAACAGCCTTAATATTGCCTGCGGTCATTATTAGCAGCCAAAATCCGCAAAGGACTAGGACATGTACTCTAAGATAAGAAAAGAAAACGATCAAATCATCCTTGGTAAAATTATGAAAGGTCCAGATCGGTTTCGTATCCGAATCTTTCAGACCAGTAAGCTGATATTACTCCAGCTATCTGGGGCTCGAGTCTTAACTATAATACTTTTGATAATACCGAAGATTCGGTATCCACTAGCAGTGTAAACTTATGTCAAATCACGCGTAAATTTATTGGATGCGGTAAAGATGGAAGGTTCGTTATCCAATAGCACGGGAGGCTTACGTGCTATTGGATAACGAGCCTTCGTTATTATCGGAAAGACTCGAACCACTGCTCAGTATTATAAATTAAAATCTTTTCAAATTAATGTATTTAGATGTTTTTAAAAACTTCATCTAATGCTAATCATAAGAATTTTACATCATACAGTTTAAACAGTATGACATCTGGACGATGCTAAGTTAGTGTCTAATCCAATTGAAAGAGAAAAATCATTAAAATTTAAAAAATAAATAGACAATTTCAAGATTTATTAACATATTGTATGCGTATTTACTGAAATTTTTCGATATTTGAATCTCTAATAGTTACTTAATCTAAGTTTTGATACTGATCACATTTCTAAAAAGTTAAGCAAATTTTATTAAAAGTTGCATTGGAAAAAATGCAATATTAATCAATATGTACATGCACTAATTGAATAAACAAAGATGGCTTAATAACTAATAAAATGAAATATTTATTAACAATAAACTACAGTATTAATACATTTAACAAAAAAATGGAAATTTATCAGTTGGCATTTCCACACCATTTAGCAAACTCTTTTCATTTAAACAATTATATATCGTAAATTAGAGAAAATAATGTTTTATTTAGATAATGTTTTAGCCTACATCTTGGGGTAAATCTATTGTAATTAAATAAATTAAATAAAAATGAATGTTTCAGCACTTTCATTATACATTTAATTATGAATTTAACTAATATATCTTATAAGTTATAATTGCACAATTCTTAGATATTTAAAAATGCTTAATATCGATTTATAATCACTTAAATTTGAATAAATTTTAGAAAATACATTAATATATTAAATATATGTTAACACTGAAGTTAAATCATATTAATTATAGTAATGATTTAAACATGGAAAATATACATATACGTGAAGGTAAATTATCAATAGAAGTTTTTTTTTATTGAAATGACATCGTCACAATACCGGGTTGCAATTTTTAATCACATTTTTAATTTATTTAATTTAAAATATATGCTCTCCATCTTAAATTAGTAGTGTCTTTCCCCTGTACATCATACTTTTCCTGTTAGCAATAGAGTCGTGCCAGTCATCTTTTGATTGTTTCCAAGGAAAAATTTTTAAATTGAACATGACTTTCGGTTTGTATCGGAAGTTTATATGTAATTAATCGGGACCTACTACCCATAAGGTTTCCATATCTGCTCTCGTCTTTTATCTATCTAACTCCGTTTTCGAGGTTAAAAAAGGACGGACGGACGGACGACAATGGGAATTTATAGGTGTACAATTTTTCAAATTACAGCCCAATAAAAAATTTCAATTAAATAAAAATATTTGGTTAAAGTGTACCTATGGTGGTACTTCCGGAATCTTGATAGCACTTGCGATTAGAAATGCAAATTTTTAATTTTCGTGGGCCCAAGGACGCACGTTCTAACCTAACCTAAGCTATTCTATTTCCTAATAAATTACCAATAATTTGGTAATTTATTAGAATAGATTAGGTTAGGTTAGAAAGTGCGTCTTCGGGCCCACGAAAATTAAAAATTTCCATCTCTAATCGCAAATGCTATCGAGATTCCGGAAGTGCCGCCATAGGGGTTACCTAGGTACACTTTAACCAAATATTTTAATACAGTATAAAAATTAAGTCGAATAAAAACTGCATATTATTTAACCTTAGACCTAAATTACTTTTAACTATAAATGATAGCTACGTATGTCAATTTGACCTGTAGTTACACTATTAACAGGGTCAGAATTTTAAAAAAGTCATATATTTTGAATAAATGTACAGTACAATGTGTAATTTTTGACGAAATCAAAGAAAACTTTGTTATATATTTTAAAAAATTAATGTACTAACTAAATAGATAATATTGATAATACACTAGTAGCACTTAAAGCACGAACATCGGTGTATACATCACATCATTATCTAAAAAAAAAATATATATATATATATAAAATCAGACGAAAAATATATATTTTAATTCAGATTTATGAGTATCACATGTTCCAATCTTATCGAAAATGAAAAATCTTTTTTTTTTCTTTTTCTTTTAGAATTTTGACATCTTTCTTTAAATGAAGATGCAGTTTGTATACTAGAGTTTACACTTTGGATGTTACTTGTTTATAACAACTGTTTATTTTTATCCAATTCAAAAATAATAGTACTAGTATTCATTTCATATAAAAAGTTTTAGTCTTCTTTAAAGACAGCTGCTCAACTAAATAATATTAAAAGTTTCCGACAATAAATATTTAATAAACACATGTTAAATATTTACTTGATTAATAAACGTGCAGAATATTCTTGTGTTTTAACGCTATTGATAATAATTAATTATACTCAACGTCAAAACAAAAGTCTTTTGATAACACATTGAAGTATTTCAGAAGAATTCATAAATGTTTATTATTAATAATTTACGGTAAGTAGACTTGTAGTTTAATAAATTGTTAATCTTATATAAAGAATGTATCTATATTTTCAAAAGGTAATTAAAATTTCCTTCAAAAAAGAATATTGTAATAATTTTATTGGTTTTGTTTCTCCTTATCAACTTATCTTCCTTACAGAAAAATGATTAAATGAATAATTCAATTAAATTCAACGGAAAGAATTGTAATAATTTTTTATTAATATATCATTGAAATTATATGAAAGTTTTGCTTAGTAACTTGCTTAAAATATCAATTTAATGATTAAAAACAATGTTTTCTTTTTTGCATATTATAGAAATCACGACGTATTACAACATTTTGTCCTGTAAATCAATAAATTATTCACTGAAATACGATAAATTATATGAAAAATTCGATTAATATAATTATAGTTATTCTGTTCAAACATTTGCAGATATATAAAATATTTTTTCTTATATATTTTAAGATAAGAATAAATTAAATGGACAATTCGATACATAAATCTAAATGAAATTCCTAATACTATCAAATATACCTATGAAATTCGATAGTTTTCAAAACAGAAACAGAAACACATGTTTTGCTCAAGCGTAATTAATTATAAAATTGTAATAAGATCTGTTTTATATTAAAGAGTTAATTGTTCGTTTACTTTTAATCGGGATTCTTATTCGTTGTTCTTTCTGGAGCAGCAATGCCATCACCATTGCAATTTTGCAATAAATAAATAAATAAATAATATGTTATTAAAATACATTAAGGTAATGAGCTCAGCTGATTAAAATTCATTATTAATTTATAACACTTCACTTAAAATGAATATACAGTCAAACCTGTCTATAAGAACCTGTATATATAGCGGGAACCTGTCTACTACGGAAGAGTTGTTCGGTCTACAGTTTATTCTAAAAATATATTAAAATAAAAATATACTGTATATGATAAGAAGCATTTTAACTAATATTATTATTAAGTAAATCTATTTAAAATGAATATTTTAATAATTTAATTTCTACATAATTTAATTTTCAGGAATTTCAGGACAACTTAAAAGTTGTTAAACTCTCATTTAAGGTTAAAAAAAATTACATAACTGATATAAAAAAAACAAATTCAAACTCTTTACATTCAAATTACAGAGAAAATTCAGAAATGCTGGAGAATTCAAACTTGAATTAAAAACTTTATATAAAATAACGAATGAATTCGTTAATGATTATGGAAATGTATTATTTACATTTTATTATTATCATAAACTGAGTATTAATATTAAACTTTAAATCTTCAAACTAAAATAAACTTTTAAACGATATTAATGTCACATTTTCTTTCTTTGATAAACGTAGAGAGGAATTCTGTTGTGTAGCTATAGAACTGTACTAGCAATCTTATTTACGAATGGCATAGCTTCAGTAACATTGCTCGGTTTAATTTATAACAGGCTATTTAATCTGACACCAGTTCGTCTTCTTTCTTTTTTCAATATTCCATAATCTTACAATGAGATATTATTACAATAGGATAAGCGGTGAGATAATGAATCTCTACTTTTCATGAGCTAGAAACACAATTATATACAATAGCTACAGTAGACAAATAAACAGATATTTAGTAGAGACAAATATAAAATTCTTAAATTTAACCAAGTTGTAATTTGTTATTTTTGTTTAATAAAGATATAGTTATTAAAACTAATTTTATTTCAAATAATCCTTAAATATCCTGTAAGATAAACAGTATCAGAGTTCAGGATTGTTAAACGTTTAATAGGTGCCGAACATATCTAGTAAATTTAATAACAATACGCTTTGAAGAAGATAATATGAATAAGACAGAAAAAGCATCATCCTATAAGAAACAATAGTCAAAAATATACGACTTATCTATTATATTATGTGAACAAATATCAATACTTACAATTAATTAAGTTAATTAAAATGTGAACTATATAAATTACGATTCAAATAATAATTACTTGTCGAATGTTAACGAATAATACAATACTACATGTAAGGTAATAGCATGAACAAAACTCAAATTATAAGGTTGATTGAAATTACAAATTAATTTTTGTCAAAACAAAGTACTGTAAGTTTCTGTTTTTTGACATTTGAGCCCAATAGAGTGGTACGTTATTATTTTATTTGGCCCTGGCAAATTTGAATTAGGGGTCCCATGTACCTTATTCACTTCAGACATTAATCTTCGAGGGAAATTTTGGAGAATCCCTCGGTATCCTCTCGGAAAAATAAAATTAGATAAATGCTCAGCAAACATTAAGTGGTATTTAATGTGTTTTAGTCGCTTTGCTGAGAAAGCTGTGGATAGATAAATGACATTTATGAACAATTAAAATTTGTAATCCATAAGAAAATATTTTATATAATATATATATATATATATATATGGTGTTAGTGGAGTGTTTACCACATGGCATATATATCGGTGTCAGACCAAAGTCAAGGCACAATTGCAGGAAAAAAATGTTATGTGCTGTTCATTTATACACATTATCTATATTTAAGAATTTCCTGACTACATGACATGTGTTTAGCAAGGCAGCTTCCTGTAGTGTAATGTATAGGCTGTTGTGAAGCCCTAATGTTTCGAGACTTTTGTGTAGTGTGTGGTATGACGTCTGTGCAAAAAATAACTATTGGCATAACAAGTAACTTACTCTTATTATTATTATTACTTGTATTTTATTCTAACGAATAAAAACATTTTTCTACTTCTTCAATTCTTCAGAAACGTTTATATTAATATTATCATCATCATAAAATTTCGCGAAAATATCATATTTAAATTTTTATATCATCGAAGAGAATTATTAATAATATTGCCAAAAATAGAAAACATTCTTGCTAATAAAATTATTACAAGATAACTTATATAAAAGAAAAAAGAAAAAAAAAACAGAAAGAAAATTGGGAATATTTTATACATGAAAAATAAATAAAAAGTTTTCACTTCATTATTTTTATGGCAGCTACTTATTACTGGTTATACATATATACATTTAAACCACATAACAATTAATTTAAACAAAGATTATACGAGCTGTAAGTGCTTGGATTTTAAAAATATAATATTAACTAGAATTATATTTTATTTTTAGCGAGTATTTTAAAAGTTAAATAGAGAAATGTCTATTTAGAATGATTATAGCATATATAAAAAAACACTGAAGAGTGATTGCTATACTATTTTGTCTTGTAATAACATCAACTCATAGCTAAAGACGAGGCAAATTGATATAAATGTGCCTTGTTGCTAAATCTATTACTTTCCTCCTCTCTTTAAAGTTAATACAATTTTTAAATTTCTTTATATTGATAACATATCAAAAGTATTTGTTACATAAAATAATTTCGTGAACAAGTAGGCCCCATAATATATTTAATAAAAATTCTAAAAATACGAGTTGTATCGCAACGTGTATTGACTTCTTTAATAATTTTAAAATTGTAGCCCAATAAAAATTAATCTATTTTTGAGCTATAATTTGAAAAAACATGTAGGCCTATAAATTCCCACTGACATTCGTCTGGCTGTCTGTTCTTCCTTAATCTTGAGATTGGAGTTAGATAAAAATCGAGACAAGATATAGAAATCTTAGGGGCAGGAGGCCCCAATTAACTGTATACAAATTTCTGCTTTAAACCGGAAGTCACATAATTTCAATTCAAAATTTCCCCCTGAAAGGAATTAGATAGATGACCGGCACGACTCCGTTGCTAACAGGAAAAGTATTATGTACAGGGGCAAGACACTACTAATTTAAGATGGAGAGCATATATTTTAAATTAAATAAATTAAAAATGTGATTAAAAATTGCAGCCCGGTATTGTGACGATGTCACAATAAAATAATTGCTCGTTTAGAATAATTATCCATTGACTCTTCTAATAATAAATTTATAGGCCTAACATATTATAGTATACTGGTATACAAGTTCTCATAAAATCTTAACGAGATTGGAAGATAGACTATCAGATATTTAGCCATCATTTATGAATCTTTCTTCACATTTTCAAATTGAGCATTTATAAGGATTCAGAGTTTTCTTCTATCCTATAAATGAATTTAAAGATAAAAACTCAATTTAAAAAATTTATATTAGTACTATAAACATTTTTAAAATTGCGATGTTTAAATTATTACATTATAAAACAAACTAATGTGAGATTAAATAATAATTCCAATCTCAATTTGAAAATGAAATTCAGCTGCTGTATTTGAAAAGTATTAGACCCAAGAACAGTTGATGGCAGGAATTACAAAAAGATAAACATAACTCTATAGATTAATATACACGTATATTAAACGAGCTATTTATCGCCGGGCTGAAATTTTTCATCACAATGCCCTCAATTTTAGTACTGTCTTGCCCCTGTATATCATACTTTTCCTGTTAACAATAAAGTCATGACGGTCATCTATGTAACTCCATTCAGGAGAAGATTTTTTAATTGAAATAATGTGACTTCCGTAAATGATAAAAAAATTTTATTAGTACGCAGAACAGGAAAAAAAAAAGGAACGTAACGTAAAGAATTCCTGGTTAATCTGAGCATCTGAGGCCATTAAGAGATATAGTATTTAAAAAGTAAAGTACCCTGTCAAAGTAAACAATACGAAGGTTAAAATCGGGGAAGCCAAGTCTGACCCTGGTTATCCCTTCTGAATCTGTAATTGGTAAATGGATACGGATGACAAAGGAGATTGTGTCGCGTTATGTAAAAGGGAATAACACATTGTAACTATTTTATTAATACTAACTCTAAGGTTATAATAATTCCATTCGGGCAATAAGTTTATTTAAATCAGATTGTAGAACAGTGGAATCTGAGTTTATAAGCTTAATTCATCAGTATATGCAACTATATTTGAGCAAATACGAATAATAAAATTAAAGTTAGCTATGAAAACAAGTTATTTAATACAGAATCTTGCGTAGTCTTTAAAGACAAAATCACCAAGTTTAATTTTAAAAGTACGAAATAAAAAGTAATTATTTTACCATAAAATGATAGCGGAGTGTATATCGAATGAATTAAACAGTATATCCAGTAATAACGAAAAAAAATAACAGAATCAAAGGCTTGGCTAACATCTATATATATAGGACATACGTAGGTTTTTGATTTTTGAAATTATTAATTATATCAGAAAGAGCAGAGATCAAATTAGTAATGCTGGATTTATGATGAATATCGTAATGTTGTAAAGAATTTATACTATAAATTAAGAAAATATAAAAAAATGAAATCCAATATTCGTTTGTATATTTTTATGTATAGCATTTCTTTTATTTAATGCTACACTTGTTATTACAAATGATTTTCAAATATTATATCCGAATGTAATGTCAATTTTATGCAGATATGATATACTAATAAGTTGGTAAATTAAATAAACACATACATACACTAAATGCATTAAAAACTATTTAGAAGAGTTCTATTTGAATATTAGTATTTATTATTATTCAATGGTTATTTAAGCCTCTTGGGCCCTTAACACCGCGACAGTGTTCTACCGTTTTTATCTGTCTTGTGCCTCTTGCGTTCACACAGGCAGTACGCCCGCTCTTTGTAAATTTCTCTCCAATCTTTCGCATGTATACTAATCGTTCTAAATTTATATTAAATTTCTCTAAAATGGCCAACTTGGATGGTTCAAACTGTGGGGAAAAAAACTCTAATCAAACTCAAATTTTTGTACTACAGTTATTATTTATAAGAAGTATAGTGTTACAACACTATGTCAAAAGAAACTTAATTGCATTTTATATAAACTATGGTTCGAAAAGTTAATCTAGTTTATGAAATTGTGAAATACATTAACATTACACATATTATTATTATTATTATTCCATTTTCTAGAAATCCGCATCACTTATTTATATGATGACATTAAAAGTATATTACATTTATTCCTTTAATGGATTATAATAAATATTTTATTATTTTTATAAAATAAATTGGATATTCTTATCAGTAATAGATGTATAATATTCTCAATTAATTTCTCCTTTTCTCGTACAATAAAAATGCTAAAGACTTGTTCTCTTATTTTTAAAACTTTAATAAATAAGTAAAAAATTAAACTTTCATTCACTTAATGAAATTCATTTTCTTACTTAATTTTTGATAAATTTAAGTATAGTTAGAAGGGATATTTATTGAATTTTTAACTATCTTACACGGTACAAAATTATGTTTTATATGTCAATAATACTAGAAAAAAATATCATATCTAGATTCTTAATTTTATTTCATATCTATTATTAGACTCTTTAATTAAAATTTGTTTCGGATCTCACAAATTTAAATGTTATTGAACGAAAACATTTAAAGCGATTGCAATTATAGTACTTTCTTCAGAAATTTGGTGCCTTCGTTGCTACGCGTAAAATGAGAAACACACAATGAATGCTTGATTTGTTCGTATCTAAAATTATCTCCTATTATATATCGATTCGTACGAGAACGGTGGGTCAGTGTCCCTGACCTTGTGCGACCTTGTACTCTTCATAAATCAAGAAAAGGTGTGGATGGAATGACAACGTCATCGAAAATCTCTTTTTCAGCATTCCTCAACAATTTTCGTTGCAACATTCTACATAAGAAAGCTGCTTTTTTGCAAATTGCAGTTTAATTTTAGATAATTACATAAAAAAAGAAAAGAAAATGCAAAATAAAAGAATCCTTATAAGCAACCAACCGCAAAAATTCATGAATTACTAACGTTATCTATTTGAATATTCTTTCAACACATTAAGTGATTTTTATCGCTAAGCATGTCAGCTTGTGGCCTCACTTTCCCTTCCAAGTATCAAAGACATCGCTTGTCCAACCTTTAAGAGGGAAGAAAGGTTATTCCTTTTATATCGATAAGGCAAAGAAACGAGTGGAAAGTTCAATCAAAAATTTGCTTTAAGACAATCATTTGCATTAAAATAACATTTTCGAAAGTATTATTAAATGTAAAGTTTTATTCAGATTAACTTATAAACTTCGTGGGCAAAATTGAGCACTATATATTATTAGATAAAAACATTAAAAATTGACAATATTTGTACACAAACTAGTTAAAACATTTCATAAATTTGTACTCGAGTTAAACTTTTATTACGTGCAGACTATTCAATGATTATTCCATTGAAAACAATTCTTGAATAACACATTTTACTACATTTATTTTTTTTTAAAACACAGAAAAAATGCAGTTTCACAAAACGAAAAATGAACTGTTATTAAATAACCATTTGCCTTATTTTTTTAAAACTGTTACATTGCAATTTGATATTCTGAATCTTATACGAATAATTAAAGAAACATTTCCGAATTTATTTCATATGTAAATTATTTATCTTAGTTAAATATAGCTATCATCTCTTAAAAGTAAACAAGATATTTAAGCTTAACGAATATACGTACAAACTTTGAAATCAAATGATAAGATCAAGGAATGATGCTTTTTCATCAGTACAAAAATCATTACTTCTTCAATAGATGAAGATTTTACTGTATCATTCGTATCAATTATTTTAAGATTTTAAGTAATATAATTAATAATAATATTCGAACTTTTTTCCGACTGTTGCAGTGTATATATTATGCTTTTATATTGTCTTTTTAGGGATGAAGTGTGATTTCAAAAGATGAATTCGTTTTATTTAAATATTACACATTTTTATGTCAAATTGACATCACAATTTATCGTAATAAAACTGGAAAAATGACATCAAATTGACATAATAATGTATATTATTCAGACAAAACAAATGCAGTTAAGACTTTATTGCTTTTTTTTACATAACGTTTATTGTATATATAATTACATCAGAGCATCTTCATTCGACCCTCTTGCAAAATTAAATATCTCGAAATTTTTTCATATACATTCCAATAAATTCAATTATATTTATTTTACAATTCCTTCGTGTATAGGAATAGAGAAGGGAAATCACGAGAAGCATTATCCATAATTAGTTTTGTTTAGGTGCAGATTTAAAATAACATACTAAAAACACTTAATGTAATATATTAAATTAATTAATGATACTTTTTCATGTTTAGATTCGCAGAAGTTTCATTACATTTTATCAACTTTTTATAATCTTTAACTTATAAAAGGCCAGTTTAAAATGTAAACAAATTTAGTATTATTTGTTACACATTACGGCGTCACTTGCCAAAAAATACCGAGAGTTTAAAGAAGTAAAGAAAACACGTTTAAAAACTAGACTCGTCTAACGTAATAGAACACATCAAATCGTATATTGTGTTGTGTTAAGAGAAATCTATTTCATAAAGTCCATAAAACTATCTGCAAAACGTTCTTCTTAACATATAACACATATAAAGATGGTTTCCAGTTTAAGTAAATTTTATCCATTGAGCAAAATTAAACCATTTTTTAAAAGATTTTTCAACAAAATCTACTGCCAATGTTTAAAATTAATACAATTCAAAGGAACATTTAGTTTTACGCACATTTTCTTCTTAGAATATATAAATTTATATATTTTAAGTAACGACTATTTTAAATGCCTAACGATAAATTTATAAACAGAAAAATGACAAAAAACCTTAAAGTATCCTGTGCACGATATCTTTCCAAACTATCAGATGGGATGCAAACTGTGATAATGATTGTTATCGCTTTGATAAATTGACCCAATTTTGGCCGTGTTCAGTTTGTTGATGTTAGAGTTTTTTAACTGCAGAATTTTAGTTTCTTAAATTAAGAGGTTAAGATATATTATAAATGAGAAAATTCATTTTCTCATGAATTGATCGAATTAATTGAAAGATGATGGCAGAGTGTAAATTACTAAGAAACGTGGCAGGATTTAATTCTAGATAATGTGTACCACTCAAAAAGAATTAAATTTAATTGGAAAGAAGAGTAAATTAATAAAAATTGATTGTCTTCGACGTTAGAATGTATATTTAACAAGCGAAATCGATAGTATGGAAGAAATAGGCCTATATAACAGGAAGAGAACCAAAGCTAATTCTTTGATGATCAAAATTAGGTTTTTGACGATTTCCTGTCTTTTGTGTCGTATTTTTATTAAGTACTTTTACGTATGGAGAGATGTTGGATAGGTTTAATCGACGCCACTTCCGACCGGGGCCTCTTTGATGATCCACATATAAATGACAAAATCCTGGCAAAATGCCGATTACACGTAATTGTTTGATAATTTTACTTCATCTATTTGGTGCCAGACAACCACTTCTTCACTTTATATGCAAATTATCTATGACGTTTGCATATAACACTTTATCCTAAATATCCTAATAAAAATATCAAACGTTCCACAAACCCAAGGTTATCATTTACTTTATAGATTCGCGCATTAGAGTCGAACTAATATTTAATTTAAGAGCAGTTGAGAAAAAAAAAAGCTAACGATAAGCACTTGTATTTATTGATTATAACTTTATAAATGAAACCGAAAACACGTCCTTGAAGTTTTGATATTTTGCCATTCAAATTGAATTAATGAGATGTTTTCAAAAATTATATCGGTTAATTTCGAATGAAAACATATCTTAACTAATAATTATGTTGAAATTAAGCTTGAGAAAACTAATTGACCAACTCTTTGAATATCTATTCACACCATTAATTCGAAAACAAATTACAAACCAATCGCCCCTTTTAGGGAAACATATTTCTTAACTAAAGATAAAGTAAACACGTAATTCATTTTATTTACTAAATAAAATATGGTGATCAAAGTTGCTGCATTTATCGAAAACGCGAAAGCAATTGGTATGAGGAAAAATTCTTCCATTTCTACTAATAATATGATGGATGTTGAACTCCAGTTAGCCTCGCGATGACCTTAATCAGTCAATCGAAATTCATGCATATTGTCAAATCAGTTATCTTATTTCCTGTCTAGACATCCAAAGTGATAGACAAACCATTTCATTTGTGACTATCAACGACAGAGAAAGGCATGACCCTGACTTCCCAAATATACTTCCCAAATAGATTATGATGGCTTTTTTAGAACAAGCCGTCTGAATAACTTGATAAGAGATACACATGCGATTATTTTCTCATTAAAATAATACAATAAAAATCTCTTTAAACATATTTTCCTTTCAAAAGTCAATTTCTGTTGTTTAATAATAATTTTATTACTTAACTGCAAATATGGATTTAAATGCGCCTTATAACAGATTTATCTTGCTTTGTACGGCTTCCATTTGCATTTGTAATAATCAAATTTTTATTTATTTATTTATTTTACTTCACAAAATTCAAATAAAAATTTATTTATTAGGATGATAATCTAATCGGAAAGAGTTTAAAACATTAAGATAAAATAAGAAATTTGGGATTCTGCATCTGTAATAGCGAATAATTAATGTTTATAGCTATAATTAAGACTTTTAATTAATCTAGACGTTAAGAAAATATTATTAGGCCTATATCAAATTTGATTCTAATTATTGAATTGGCTGATAAGAAATTCATTTTATGTATGAAATGTTATATTAAGCAATAGTAAGAGGTGTGCTGTAAAGAAAAATTATCAATAAAATGAAGTTAAAATTGATCATTTGCACATATTTAAATTCAATATTTTGATTTTCATTCTTAATTATTCTCTTTTCAAGAATAAATGACTGATATACTTTTATTTGTCTATAGTATTTTAACGCGAAACAATTAATTGTTTTTATTAAATTTCGATATTAGTAGATACGACGTATTCTTATCTATTGAATATTTCATACTCGTCATCAATGTTTACATTACTATCTTATTTGGAATGTGTTCGGCAATTAAATCTTTATATCTATCGCAACCCATTTTTTAGATATTTATTAAACTTTAAAATAACTACCTTTAAATGAATACTATTAGAAAAATAGAATTAATTTACTCAGTTAAACTCACGAAAAAAGAAAAACAAGACGACGAAATCACACATTAAATCTTCATAAAATTCAATTATAAGAAATAATTTTCAGTAAGAAAGAAGACTTAAAGTAGAAAAAAATTGTTTATATTATAATATATTTTTCACTACTGAAAATAAAATTATTGGTTTTTATCAATAATAAACTATATCGAAATAATTATATAAACAAAAGTTAAACGATAAAATATGCTAATATAAAAAATTCGCAAGCATTTATCTGTATTTTGATCAGATATATAACATTCCAGACAAGCAACAAAATATATTTCTAAATATATTTAATTAATTTATATACTGTACAATTATTAAATTATAGGTTAAAAAATCATAATTTATTTACAATTATTACATCAATACAAAAACATAAATGGATTATTTTAAATTTTACATTTTCGAAGTTATAATTTGTTTTAGACACTGTATAAACTGAAATACCAAGCGATAAATAATTTCGAGAATTTACAAATGTTTCAATTAATATTTATAAAATAAGTTTAATATGTAATTGTTTATACTTAGGGTTTCTTAAGCTTGGGGTATCGAGCGAGTGTTTAGTTTATTTATAGAATAATCTGTCACTGAATAGAAGTGTAATGTTTCAAAGAATATTAACATTATAAATATATTTTATTTACAAATAATATATTATCTTATATAATAACATAATAAGAGATACATCTAAGAACATAACATTGAAAATTTTGAGTTTTCAAGTGTTAAATTTTTAACAATCAAGTACTTTTCTATGTAAAACATTTTACTCGAATACTTAACAAACATATTTAAATTCAGCAACGACTCAGATTAAGAAATAAATTGTAAGAAAAATCGTTCAAATTATATCCTACACCTGAAATATACCGAAAAAATTTGTCCAAGTAACTATATATTAATTAAATCAACACTTTTAGAAGAATACTTGTCAAGTTCATTTAAAACTCGATGCATATTTTCGGATCTTTCTTGCCATTAATATGAGAAATTACTCGAAGCTTAAAGCTATAAACGTAAACCATTATTGACATATTGTATAAAATTTACATTCGTAATAATTGGTCATTTAGTTTAGGAACACTTTAACCTTTCCAGCACATATATTATATTGCCCAATAAATGTTTACAGTAAGTAAATGATACACTGTATTGTAATGAGTAAATAGTGTACTGTATATCAATAACTTATGAATTAAATATATATTATTTAATTCAATATATAATTAAACTGATATTTATTTATTTTGTATAAACTTTAAAACTGCATTTTGTCCCAAACAAAATACAATAATAAATAATAAAGCAATTAATAAT
Organism: Centruroides vittatus; assembly: GCF_030686945.1. Classification (NCBI taxonomy): domain Eukaryota; kingdom Metazoa; phylum Arthropoda; class Arachnida; order Scorpiones; family Buthidae; genus Centruroides; species Centruroides vittatus. Next base: position 1,898,462 of record NW_027122166.1, on the reverse strand, counting down.
TCTTACTTTTCATACAAATAAGATTTGCATTGTTCAAATTGATCAATAATTAAAACGTATTAAGGCCATTATGTTATCATCATAGCTCGACTCTTGCATTTAGTTTTATATAATAATTACAATAATTCTCAACATCAATCGAACAATATCACTTAAATAATTATCAGTAAAATTATCGACAAAGTATCTGTTATCATCAGTTGGCTGCATCATCATTTACTACTTTTAATTGAGCCAAGGATCGTCATTCTTCATTCGTTTTATCAAAATTTTCAAGTAATATTTTTATTTCCAGTAATTTACTACTAGTTTGTTCTACATATAATCAGTAATAGTACAAATGATGTTTAATAAACCTTACCTGTCAGAAAAAATTCTTAAAATTGGGGTTAGTAAGCATGTTTTTATACATGCTTAGGCTGTACTATAAACAGAGTATCTCTCGCATACAAAACCCAATTTCACAATGACCTGAATTATTTCAAACTCTCAACAATTCAAGGATATTTTACGACATAGTATAGAATAATACGATTAATTGGCTTTCATCAATAGAATTTTAGATGAAGAAACGATAATAAGAAATAAATACTAACAGAAAAAGGACAAATACATTTAATTTTAAATAATTACAAACATATTTTTGAAGTCGTAAACTGTTTCTAAGAGGTTTGCTGTTATGCACGTAAACTACGAAAATTCATATCATTTTATTATTTTTTAATATAATTACTGGATGACTTGCAGAGTAATCAATAGTGCCCAATGGAAGAAAACATTACAGAGACCTCAAGTGCTACACTAGTCATGAGCAACCTACGACCCGTAGAAGGCCCGTGTCTTTGGAAATTGTAATTTTTTCCCTATTTTCTGCCTCATGCCGTTATGCAACCCTAATTATGCTGATATTCGTGACAAAAAACATGCAACTAAACATAACCAGTAAAAAGATGATATAAAACTATATACGACTAGTTTTTATATCATTAGCTTTTATTATTTTAGTATCTAGTGTCAGGACCGTCAAGAGGAGAAAGTGGGGACTTTTACCCAGGCTCGGACAAAACTTAGCGGTCCATAGTAGTTCCTACTTCTGTAGAAAACAAAAGGGAGCGCAGTTCATCCCCGGATCGTATACAAACGCTCCACGTTTCTGCCTAGTGTACTGGCCTTTATAAATAGGGATGTTTTGGAGCGGGAATGGACCGAAACAACGTTCCGGCACTTCTTTCCAGGGACGGAAAGCGTTCCGGTATTTATACAGTACTTTGAGGGTGCCTGTAATTTCTTATTTCTTCCGATTTCCAACGTACTTCCTTCCTGTGATGTATTTCTATGTTGTTCTAGTTAATGCTGTCAGGTTGTAGGAAACAAAAATCTTTTTCAGCCTATGTGAAAGATCGTTCGTAGACTTAAAAAGTCTCTCTCATTACAAATTCAGTAGCCAATTAATGTGCAAAATACTATCAAGCTATTAAATAGAGAATTGTGTAATTTGAAATGTAATTAAAGCACTGAAGTATTGTATATTATAGCAAACATTAACAAAAGCTGATGCAAGTAATGTCTGTTAAAAATAACTCAACAAACTGCTTTTTCAACACTAACTAACAGCATCATTCTTATTTAGAAATAACAAAAATGCACGTCCACAGGAAGTTTTTAAATGTTAATAACATGTCTTATTCGTTGTAGTGTTATAGTAAAAGAAAAAAAAAAATTCGAATCTATCTAAAAATCACACTCCTTGCATTAAAAACAGCAAAACAATGAAAGGTCAATTGTTGAGTTATTGTTGCGCGTTAAATCAAAAGGAAATTTTAATAATTAATCTTTGACTTTTTTTTTTATTTTGCCAAAACTAAGTTCTGCAGAGTTGCATTTCCTTCTTTGGAATTAAAAAAAGACATTGTAAAAATCCGTATGTTTTTCGAATTTTATTCTAAGAAAATCTTTCAATCCGTTTTCAGTGAAAACGCTCTACGCCGAGGGATTAATCTCCCGACCCGACAACGTTTTTTGTTGTTTTTTAAAGAAAAAAAACTACTGGTTATGGAACATGTTAGCATTCAGCGAGCTTAATGCTTGCAATTCCACAAGAAAAAAAAAAAAAAAAATGCATCTACCGGAAGAGTACGAAGTTCACTCGAGGCCCGCATCCGTAAAATGGTGCTCATCACTATACTACACTAATCAAGGCCGTCGAGAGGTGAAGCTGGGGGATTTTTCCCTGGTTTCTCAGAAACCTTGGGGATCTGTAGTGGTTCGGTTAATTTATAAAATAAAGTTATTTTACTAAGAAAAACAAAATCTATAAGGCATTTTAAAGACACTAAGATATTTTTACTAATAAAGAAGCAAAAGTTCTACGTATTTCATTTGTTAAAAAAGAAATATGGCAAAAAAGCATTTTCTAAATAATAAACATTTTATAGCCCGATGAGAATATAATGAAATAACCAAAGATCGCCTAAAAGATCGGGCTAGAATTTGGCTAATTAAATAATTATTATAAAGCAATTTGACACTAGAGGGAGGCGTTAGGCGCCATCTCTTGATTAAATTAAAAATTATAATTTTAATGATTTATAATTTCATAATTATAATTAATTTAATCAAGAGATGGCGCCTAATGCCTCTCTCTAGTGTCAAATTGCTTTATAATAATTATTTAATTAGCCAAATTCTAGCTCGATATTTCAGGCAATTGTTGGTTATTTCGGTATAATTTTATTTTAAAATATTTTGAAAAACATTTCTTTAACGGTATTAATAAAATAATTCGAGGTTTAATACGCAGTCTTCGCGTGCCTTGATAGATCCTCCTCATGGGTGAGAATAAATTTAAAATTAGAAAGGTAAACGCATATTTAATATCAATAATAATAAAAACATTTATATTACTTTAAGGAAAAATTCGTATGAAAAATTATATTGTTGAAGTTTTCCCTTTTCTATTTAAAGGACTAATATATCCAGTTACAACATAATTTAAACTTATGCAATTTATACATACTAAGTGTCACTATATTTCTACTATTTATTTAATTCTCTTTAATTCTGAGAAATTAATTTATTTCCTCTTTTATATAATTGCTTCTTTCAATTCAAAATATTATATTATAATATACTCTCGACAGATGGCAGCACACATTTAAAAAATTGCAAAGAACGTTACAATATAAAAATTTCTTAAATTGTTATTAACTGATTCAAAATCAAATATTAAAATTAAAATATTATAGGTTCTCTCTTGAGGAAACCGTGTTTTGTATTTTCGTTTCTTTTCTTTTCTTTCGAAGACACAATGTAGTGACGTAAACTTAAACACTGGGCGAATTTTTCATCCTTTTTATTCGGTTGGCTGGCCCAGGGGAATTAGGTTATGAATTCCCCTAATTCCCCTGGGCCAGCCAACCGAATAAAAAGGATGAAAAATTCGCCCAGTGTTTAAGTTTACGTCACTACATTGTGTCTTCGAAAGAAAAGAAAAGAAACGAAATTATAGGTTCTCTTAAAATAGTACATATTTATGTATATTATAATTTTTATGAAATATATAAACGCGACATTACGCTGTCCAAAATGCCAATTGTCTTTGGAATCCGAAGACGTCATTGTGACATACAAAACAAGTTTTATAAGACACTATAATACGAAAAATGCTAGGAAAACAAACATCTAAACGGAGAGCTATCGACACGCGACGTAACGGACATTCCTCGTACTAACAGCCACAATACTGTACTGTATTTATACTCAGATACGTGTATCGGATTTAGTCTTTTGTTTCCGAAATCCGCTATATCGGGGTTGTACTATCGAAGATCTATATTATATTATAACGAATAAAATCTTTTTAAAAATGAAGTAAAAAATAAGGAGGGCTACATGTCAAGTGATAGCTGATTGACCAATATGTTAAAATTTAAAAAATAGGCTTTTATAAATACACGATATTTTTAAACAAACCGTCCAATAGGACCAGATAAGTGGTGGTCAACTCTCGAAAGAACTATTAAGCATACGCAAACTCCTAGATTGTTCGGTGGCTTGGTGTTTCTATTCTCTCTTGTAATTCTAAGCGACAAAATGTCCAAAACGATCCAACGAATGTTTTCAAAATTGAAGACATCCATTGTGCTCATCGTGGACACTAAATATTTTAAATTCCATCCAAATCGGTTCATTGGTCTTGGGAATATTAAGGATCAAAGTTGGCACTTGAACATTACACGTGTGACTGAGCTCTAATGCAATTAATTAGGTCAGACAGAGATATGGTCAGCTTTACACAATGAGCGCATAATCCTAAAGTTACACTTGCTTGTAACAACAATCCTGTTCTAATATATTAACTGAGAACACTACAATTCATTTGTTAGAACAGAGGTATACTTATATTGATATTTTCTCTAAACATACCAATGTAATTAATGTTAAAAATAGCGACAAATTTTGTATACAGAACAAAATGAATTTAACTATGCAATGAATAATCATCTTAATAATAATTTATGAAGAAAGTTTTATTAGTCTTGTGGTCTTGTAATAAAGAGCCTTCAAAACATATGATACAAATTATTCATTCCATTGTATTTCTTGTGTTTTAAAGGAAAAAACTACTTTTTATTTATCACATATTATTATTTAACGTAATGAAGTCCGAGGCGATACTTGAGCACTTCTGATGTAAAACATAATTCTCATTCTTATTCATTTACTTATTTTTATTGAGAGAATTGTGTAAGTTTCTGACTTTCTGTAAAGATATTTAGAATATATGTCCGAATTTCTTTCCAAATAGCTACGTTTATCGCATAGTTGAACTCAAATTCGGAATTGTCAACGCCATGTTCGTTTCCTTGCGATTTCGTATTTTCTAAATCCCCCAGTCGATTTACTAATTTCAAATTTTCTGTCCTTCACGCACTTCTAGAAGAATGTTCACTTATTTGCAGATCTGTGTCCGGTTTTGTTTCTTCTTTCGCTCTTTTTTCTTTTCTCGTCCCCTTTCAATGTGTCATTCGGTTTGCCCCTTTTTACTATTGACCTTGTTGTTGATTTCCGGGTCGTTTTCATTTGCCGGATGTGAACTGACCGATCTGAATGCACTGCACTTCCTCACTGTGGGACATCTGTTTGAGTAGGATGTTTACTGTTTCTGCGGATGTTATTTGGATCTTATATTTGTCCGATCGCTAATAGCTTTATAAGAAGGTAGCGAAACAACTTACGGGTTGTTTACGTTTCTCCTATGAAAGGTTCCGATTAGAATGGTTAACGGTTACATGACTATGAACGTAATGTTCGTTTCAGTCTCTCTCTGTTGCATATTAAATATATTATGAAGTTATTTTTATAATGTTAGGAGATTTTGCATTAAGTTTGTGATATTATGAATTTTTTAATTCGATTATTTATCAATAGATAAGTTAATTAGTAAAATATGTCCATGATATTTATTATAATATTTAAACTTTAATTTTACAGCATTATTTTGTAACGTTTGCTGGAGTAATGGTTTATCCTTATGTCATCGGGCCATATCTATGTATGAGAAAGAATGACCCCGCTCGAGGTTACATAATATCCACAACGTTCTTCGTATTAGGAATTGTCATATTTGTTCAGAGTACACAATAGGATTAGGTATTACACAATAACCTTTCTTTATAATTCGAATTCTAATACAGGATGTTTACAATATAATTAAAGAAAAGATATAACTCGAGAACTAATAATCAAAATGACATTATATTTAGCACAGAGATGTCTTTGGCGATGGAATTTCATTTATAAACAAAAAAAAAAAAAAAAATAGTAGTTAATTTCAAGAATGTTCGCTAGGGCGGTAAATGGCGCTGCAACACCGTTGTGAATTCGGTGGCTTTAAGAAGACAGTGCCGACAATGAATGTGCTTTTTTTTTATTGGTTAAAGTAGGGGTCGCAAACTGGCAGCCCGCAGGCCAGATACGGCCCGTTAAGGCTTCACATCAGGCCCGCGGTCCTGACGATTTCTTTTCTAAAAAAAAAAAAAAAAAAAAAAAATCAACGTTTCTAACATCTTGCGGGAATTAAAACAGAAAATATTCAAACTTCTGTTTCCGTAAGTTGTAAAGTAAAGGCTTGGCAACAAAAAGATCTTTGTTAGATCCTTTTTTTTTTAGTTAACAGTAAATGTTTTGGTTTACCGAATAATAATGAATACAGCCACGTCTGATACACATGTATTTAACTGGCTCTTTATTGCGTTTGAGTTTGAGATCCCTGGGTTAAAGTAATCACATATTTATTATTAAGTGGTCATTATTAAATAACTAATCGGCTTGTTTACATGTGATGGAATGCGATTTTTCAGGTATTTTTTAAAATTCAGTGTTCGTTTAAAGAGTTTGAGCAGTTCGTGTAATGGAAATAAGTGTATTATGATTTGTGACAGTTTGTCAACAATAGAACATTACAAACTTTATGTTTTATAGAGCACTTGTTTAGTTTATATTAAAGACACGTGTAAATTAGGATTTCTCAAACGGGATCCCGGTTGTTTTTTTAACCCGGGAATAATCCTGCAAATTTCTTAAAAATTCACTTTTTTCTTATTTTGTGTTAAGATTGAGGAAATTTTGCAAATAGAAATTAACTCATAAACTGTCAGAATACATTTGTATTTATTAATTTTAAACCTACTCAGTGGCGTAGCGTGAGTGTCAGCCGCCCGGGGCGGAGGAAAATTTTGCCGTCCCCTTAATATCTTGTAAAAATAACTAAATATTAATTATTGTAAAATTTTGCCGCCCCCTATAAGTGCCGCCCTGGGCGGGCCGCCCCTGCCAACCCCACTACTACGCTACGCCACTGAACCTACTTATTAGTTTTTAAAATTTTTCCTCGTTACGGCATGTCACAAATGGTCAATAATCAATACGTAGCTTATTTGTGGCAGGACTGAAAATTCTTTACTTGTCAGAACCTGTGACATTTGGGATAATTGTGCTTACGCTGTCTTAATTTTTAACCACGCCCAATAGCTTCAATAACTGCGTAACGCCAGGTTGGGCAAGGATACAAACGAGTACGAAGTCTGCAAGTATGAACTTTTTCTTCATAAACCTGATTATTAAAGACAAACGAACTGTCGAATTATTGGGCTATAAGCTTGACGTTTCTATTAAAGCAGTCGAGGTAGACAAATCAAAAATACTAGAGAACAAAGAAGTACTACAATCTCGAAAACGAACTAGAAATCTTTCAGGCTACAGGAGAAAAAAAAACACACACACACAAACATCCGTCTTCTCTTAAATACATTAAACACGACTCCACTCACATCAATTGAATCGGAAAGAACATTCTCTGTAGCGGAACTTCATTAGGCCTACTAAAATAAGAATCTGAGTGATCGGAATATTGACCATCTTTGCTTTTTAAAATCTTATTATAAAAATTTACAATAATATTTTGTAGTGTGTTTTATTTAAAAAACGAAAATTACCTTTTAAGTTAGAAGTTTGATCCAAGTTCATTTTTTTTAATTTTCAACTCAATTCAAAGCATTTTTTGTTGTTGTTGTTTGCAGTTTTCAGCAAACTTTAATAACTTTTTTCTATTTGTAAAAATTTCAACGTAATTTAAAGGTAATTTTTAATATATATCTTACACAGCATTATTAACGTGATTTTGGAGGTTGCAAACGTATTAAGTTACTTTAAAAAATGAAAAATAATTATATCATTTGATTTTAAGATATTTTGTATATCTTAAAAATAATTAATTATATCCCGGAATACCGGAAAACAGCTCACTTTTATCCCGGAATCCCGGGACAAGCAAATTCCCACTGTCGTCTGTCTGTCTATCCTTCAGAATCTCGAGATCGTAGTCAGATAGATGAAAGACGAAACAAGATATGGAAGCCTTAAAAGCAGGCGACTCCGATTAATTATGTGAACTTTCCCATGCAAACTGGAAGTCATGTTATTTCAATTCAAATCTTCCTCTGAAAGGAGTTAGATAGATGACCGGCACGACTCTATTGCTAACGGAAAGTATTATGTACAGTACACGAGCATGACACTACTAATTTGAGATGGAGAGCCTATATTTTAAATTAAATACTGCATACCCATCCCCACCCTCAAAATTAATTTTTTTTGCCATTTTATAATAGTTAAAAAAATTTTTAAATAAAATATCATAACAGATGGCCACACCCCTTAGGAAAATTATTAGATTTGTTGTTATTTCGTTTGACATTAAAAATTAACACTAAAAAGACCAATAGAGCCGTAAAATTCATCAATGAATCTATGTCTGATTCTGTAAACTAAAATATTTTTCCTTGGCCTTTGTTTCGCTAATTATTCTAATTTATTGTTATTGTATTTCTGTACGTATTCTAATTTAATAAAAATAAAGTAGCATATTTACCTTTTATGTTGTTTTCACCTAAATTGTTTTTAAATTAAAGTATTTTGGAATTCTTTAATATATGTTCCTCGGAGTGTTTCACATATTCTGTTACTATTGGTAATCCGATAATCTGTAATTTACATATATTTTACGAAAAACACTTATATTATCATACTGCTTGGTTTAAAGAAACAGTGCGCTGGAAATGTCTTCGAGAATTGCTAGAGATTATTGCATAAGAAACTCCTGTAACGTGGAGAAACAATTAAAATTATTCAACTTCTGCAGAACATGCTGCATTTAGAAAGCTAGTTTCTTTTTAAGGGCTGTAATTTTTTATATCGCACTAAAAATTGTTACACTATTTCTTTGGTGTGACAGAGTAACTTTATTTAATTTTGAAAAAGATGTGTAAGAAATCTGTAAGGTATGCAAATGTCATTTCGTTCCAAGTCTCGAGAATTGAAGAATATAATACGTGTGAAAAGTTTAAGGACGAAAACAATTGTTAACGGTGATAGCTAGAAAACGTCTTGGTGACGAGCCGGCCACGACGTCGTGAGTGCTGCATCGCAGTTCGAGATGGATATATTCTATACTGACGGGTCTCTCTGCCTGGGTATTGGTAAGCATTTTTCTTTCATTTCTTAATTATGTCCAACTGCTGTATGTATCTTTTTCATCAAAGACTTACTTTTACTGCTTTGATTTGTAAAATCCTACAAGTTGTGCACTATCCTTTGTTAAACTCGAGTAAAACAATTCTTGCCGTATTTGTCTGCATTCATGCACAGTTTTCTCTATTAACGTTCAAATCTGGTCCACCTTAAGTATTTGAACACGTGTGTAGTTCCCTACAAACTTCAGAGTTTAACAAGAACTTCGCCTCTGGATACTTCTGCTCCTTACTTCAGTGTGTAGAAGAAGCGCTTCGAGCCGATTACCCATTTAATTGCGCGAAATTTCAAATAATCTGAATTGAAGTGGCCGAGATTTCACAAAGTTGATACTCTTTACGGCTTTAACCATCACTTCCCGAAGTTTCCCTATGCAGACAACAATGAATATTAGTGTAATTTACGAATCGCTTCTCGACCATTGTCCAATCACCATCAGTACAAAATCAACGCATTTTCCCCAAAGAATTTCATGCACAGTGATAAAACTGATACAATTGAATATTTATTTTCCAGTGATATTACTTTGCACAAGATTTGGACTTAAATAGGACCTCCTATATAATGCAACCCCCGTAAAGCCGCAATGAATTTATATGAATGACTATCCCCATAAATATATAATATATAGAACTATACAGTATCCTGAGACACCGAATTTTGCATTGTAAGCGATACTGTTTCATCAAGTCACGTATCTTTCAAGCCTTCATACTGAAACTTGTGTGTAAACCTCATTACTGACGACCGGGTGACCTAGTTCAGGTCTACTGTTCTGAGACCCCGAATCGAATCCGAACTAGCAACCCCAGAAATTTTTTAGAGGTGGTCTATATCGGATGTATCAAACCATGTTCCTCACTATTCGGTCGCCGAACCCGTAATTTGTAAGAAATTTGTGACTTTTGTAATGAGAAAAAATGTCATTACTATATACCAGGGGCGGCCAACTTTTGTGTACATAAGATCTACTTTTTATTGTAAAAATGTGTCGCGATCGACTTGTTGTCCTAGGCATAGTCTAAGTGGCGAGGGGGGTGTGAAATACATACTATGTTTATACACTGTGCTTCAGTACGAGGTGCACTCCCGCGAGCTATGGGTAGATAAGGAAAATATATGTTCAAAACTATTTTTTATTTTTTAAATCACTTATTAAGTTTTCAAGATATAGGCTCATAAAGAAAATAAATTTCCAGACCCAACTTTTGATATTTGCAGTTACGAGTTCATTCCGTACAGGCGGCACCTTAAAAAATCGATTTTTCGACACTTTCAAGATAGATTTTTATTAACTTAAAATATAATTTAATTTTTTTTATCAATTACAATGTATAAATTGTGGTACTATTTGTTCGTAAACTTGAAAAAGTTGTTGTAAAACTGCACAGTACGGCTGATAATTTGATTATAAGATTTTACTTTCGCGATTTTTTTTTTGGGCGAGGAAAATTTATCATGGAAGAATGATATAAGACTTTTAGACTTATTTTTTGCTAATCTATCAATAGCTCGGGGGAGTGCTCTTTGTACTGAAACACCCTGTATATCTACCTACGTAAAAAACAACGTAATTATTTAACGGGCCAAAATACTCACGTCCGGGGGAATTAAAACAACATGAGTAATTATTAACAATATTTATTAATTCAAATTAGCTACTGATAAAGACAGATTTAGAATTTATTTTATTACGTTACATTAATGGGAGGACTGAGTTTGCACATCTCTTACCAAAGAAACATAATTAGGTATATATCCTGACAAAGATAATAATAATGATTTTTCAGTATGGAAATCAGTCCGGACAGAATGTTTAATCTTCGTTAACTTTAAGTATGAAAATGCCAATTCACACAGGTATGTAGTTCCGAAACAGGAATAAATATATTTGCTACATTTGGTGATACTGGGATATTTTTCTCAATTGACGTATTTCCAAAAATCCAAAAATATAGAGGTCTGTTGCCGAAAACGCTCACTTATCAAGTAAATAGATAGGTAAGAAAAGCCATAATTTAATTTAAAACATAAAGAACAGGTACTTACATTTTAAACAAATGAAAAATTGAAACTCAACGTTGTCACCGTGGATAAACAATATTGATTAATAATAATAATATTGTTAATACTAAAGAAAAGAAGCTACCGCATGACAGTATCAAATATTCAAGCTAAATGGCTGTGTTTTCTACGAGTCCAGTCATAACTGCATGCATATTGTTGCTTTTGCGCGTTACGTTCACGCGTTGCGTTCAGTTACAAGTGTAACACATTAAGTCAAGACATCGCGAGCGATCGACCAAAATTGGCATCGCGATCGACTTGTTGGCCACCCCTGCTATATACAGTTCCCATTGCTTGAGGCTCTTCGTTTAGCGTCACACCTCGATTTAGTGTCAACTTCAGACGTACAAACACGCTTATTCTATATTGTCTTTATTTTCATATTACTGAAATAGTTCCAATAATTTTCGAAAAAAACACTTTAATTAACACAAATAATTAACTAAAACTAAGAATAAATTTAAATTCAGATAAAAATTTTTTGGAATTCCAAATGCACGACATAAATTTAAGCAAAAATATCAAAGGTGGCAAATAATATTTCTACGTGTCTTATAATACCGCAAATTTACACTTGATTAATAATTTTCTTCAATGACGTTTTAAACTTCTATAGAAAAGTGAAAAATAAATAAATTTAGTGCTTATATTTTTATATTCTCTTCGATTTTTTAAATGTTTTATTAATGTAAATCTTTATATACAAAATAATGTATCGGGAATAACAATATTATATACAATTTAGGTTAAAGTTTACCTAGGGAACCCCAATGGCCGCGCTTCCGGTCGCCATTTTGTTTGCTGTACTACGCACGCGTACTACGTTCAAAAAATTATGCAAATTAGTTAGTATCTATAATTTTTTTGAAAAAATAATAATTACATTAGTAAAAAATAAATGTTTTAAGATTATTTTGCAAGTTCAGCTAGCTATGAAATATAAAACTGTTACTCACGTGTTTGACGCTCTGTCATACATTTCCTTTCCGTTTCTTCTCGCTTTTCCTTGATTTGCGATCCCTATCGTTGATGTTTCTCTTTTTACTCGATATTTTTACACGTTTTTTAGTTTCGCCACACGAATGCGCCTTACTTTTTTCCCTTCTTACACTCGTCGCTTTGTGGAGCAGCTGGAACGGACTCCGGTTCTTTCCATTTCGGCTCGATTCCGGACCCTTCTCTGCACACACCTCCTACAACCCACTTCGTCCCCTTCAATTTTCTACCTTTTTTCGTATTTTCTCTTTGCAGTTGCTGTTTCGTCTATTTCCACAACTTCATTTATCCCGCCAATCTTAAAAGTACATAGGTTATTAATGGAAACCATCATAACAAAACGTAAAAAGTTTGCCCAGTCGACTGCTGTTTTTTGGTCGTTGTCGACGAGTATCGTTAGAAGAGGGCTTGCTGACCGTTAAACGCGCGACAGGCTTAGCGGAGAGAGGCGCGAGTCCCGACGGCGCTCCCCGGAAGTGGCGGTGGAGAGGTGGCACCCTCGTGTTTAGGGGGTTTTTAGGAGTCTCTAGTTAGTTGTAACAAAAAGCGTTCGAAACAGAAAAAACTTACCTATTTACTATTAAAAATAGCAGAAAGTAGCATTTTTTCTTCAAAATTGTTTAACTGGTGAAGAAAAAACCACTCGCAGCAGTCGAGCCGTCACGAAAAACAAAAAATTTGCATACGACAGCGTTATTTAAAAATTGTGCCACCTACACCGAATTTCTAACATCACCTGCCGTCGAGATTACCGGAAGCGCGGCCATTGGGGTTCCCTAGGTAAACTTTAACCAAAATTTATTATATCGAATGAAAAAAATGGTGATAATCTACTTTCTGAATAATTTATAACTGAATTTCATCCATGACATATTCATTTTTCTTCCCATTTTCAGCATCAGCCTTCTTACATTTATGGAAAATGTTCCTTTCTTGGTAAGATGAACAAATGGGAATGAAAGAAAAGAAAGAACAATGTAACTTGTCACCGAATGGCATTCGATAACAATCGCCATTATTTTCCGATGTGTTCGTTCCGTCCTTTTGTTCATTCCATTTCGTAATTCCTCTTTCTTCATCCGAACCTGAAATAAAATTACATATTTATATAACAAGAAATTAAAATATTCGCGCGGATTTTAAACTGGAATTACATTATAAAGAACAGAGGGAAAAAGAATTTACTCTAATTTTCTTAACCATTAAGTTTTATTTTATAAAACAAAAGCTCTCTTTACTCAATATGTTTGGCCTGAGTTTATGCAGCAACATGCAAATTTTGTACACTTTTTCATAAATCTAAATAGAAGTATATACATATATTTTCGGATAAGGAGAGGCCGTCCATCCTTGAATATGCCCACTGATGGCCGGTGGATAAACACTGGTACTTGATACTTGATCTCGGATTCGTAACTCACCGACTTTCAATGTTCAGTTCTTCTACAAGCTCTCGACTGCCCTGTCCACGTGTGGACAGGGCAGTCGAGAGCTTGTATGGAGCCTGAGATTAAAAAGGGTTCCTTTTAGCCATCTTTTTTTTTGAACAAATGAAAAGTGAAAATATAATTCTTTATTAATAAAAAGCAGTATTAAAGATTTTCTTTTTTTTCTAGTGAAAATAATATTAATTTCATATTGATAAGAATTACTACTGGCACCTAAGTTTTCTCCCGTTCCGGGGAAAAGTCCCTAGCTCCTCTTTTTCGACGGCCCTGCACGTAAAGTATTACGAACTTTCTTTACGTAAAAAATCCTCCCAGGAGGGACTCCACATTGGCAGATCGCCCAAATGTTGCGCTACCACATTCCACCAATCCAATATGCTCCCTGAATATGCTGCTTCTGTATCTTTGAATAACTATCAATGATATTAGTCTGTTTGATCATTCACTATATAAAAACTTGTCCATGAAGATTCTAACATCGCCCAAAACAAAATATAAGTTGACTTCTAAGCCAAATAAGAATATAAATCCAAATAATTTCAAGGAAGAACATAAATCAGGGGTCCCCAACCATAGCGCCCGCCGATCGTTTTACGTGTGCCCGCCGCTGTGCGACCACGATAAAAATAAAAATATTTCAGTTTTCAATAAAATGCTATGTAAAAGTTTTTTCGTTTTTAATGATTAACCACTCAAAAGTAGAAATGACATCCAACACAGATAAAAGCACAAAGCGAAATGCGACCGATCTCTTTTTCCCCTCGCGCCAAATCTTCACCAACCAAATTTCCCATACTTGAAATGAAATAAACCGGTCCGTTCTGAATATCATAAAATCAAAGTACAGATCACGACTTACAAATGAACACCTTGACGATTGCTTACGAGCAGGAATATCATCATACTCTCGTAATTACGAAGCAATGGCCAATGAAATGCAATGTCAAAAATCACATTAACTTTGAGATTTATATTTTTTTATAAAGAATTTTTATACTTTGTAGATTTTGTATGCATTGTTTAGTAATTACTTGTTTTGTAAAAATTATTGTTAATAGTCTTGTGTATGTTTTATTAGATTTTTGGAATTAAATGTTTTCTGTACATTATGTGTATGTATTATTAACTATGTCCAAATATAAATTTACCTTGAAAAAATAAATGGTGCCCGCCGTCCGGCCGGTATTCTATAATGTGCTCTTCGGTACAAAAAGGTTGGGGACCTCTGACATAAATCATGTTCATAAAATCTGCTTATTGTTCAGTAAAATGCGTGTCCCATCACGCAGAACATACAATATTCAAGTAACCGCACTTAATAACAGGCCATTTTTATCCGGGCCTCATTTATGGAGCATCGTTTGTTACAATTTATTCTTTTCATTACGTTTGGGAAAATAAAGAATTGCTGTAATAATTAAGAAAAAATTATTTATTCTTTGTCAAATTTTATTATTTTAAAATACAGTTCAGTAGAACTTTAACAGTGCTTTGATTTTTTTGTAATGTAACAAGGTCTCAAGAATATTTGGGCCTCTCTTGACTTCTGAGAGATATTGATTAACTCTTCTTTGATTAAAAAGTAAACCTTGATACAAGTTCATAAAAAGATATGTTTGGTGCTAATAAATTATTAAATTTAAGAAACAAAAATATTTATAATTTTCTATAAAATCATCTTATATAATTTATTTTTCTCAAAAACCTTTTGTTTTAAAAAGAAATATTTTAAACTATTGATTAATGCATTTCAAGGATATAAACAAAAGAGAAAAAAATGTTAATTTTTATAAAATATAAATTATTATTAAAGCAAAATTATATAAAATTACATTTAATATATTTTATAGTCTATATTCTTGAAAAATTTGTCTGGTTTTCAGTGTATATATATATATGTACATATATATACAGTCAAACCTTGGGTTTCGAACAATTCGATTTACGAACAAAGTTTTGAACACCACATTTGCCCCGGTTTCCGTACAATAACTCAGTTGACAAAGAAGCTACTTTACAGGAACCGACCAGATTAGAGACACGGACGGTCAACTCCATATATTTCCCGTGTTAAAGAAAGTCGACGGCCCGACCAATCAACGACAGGATTACAGATTCAAAAGTTAGTGGCGCCGAGATCGCCTTGCATCATTAGACGTTACGACACGAATCGTTGTTGACGTTGTTATTCAAATTACATTTCAATGCGCATGCGGGTTAGATACCACTTTCGTTTACCGATACGCGTCGCAATTGTTGTCAAACCCGTTGTTAAAATTTTCAGTTTTCCGAACCTTGTTAAACACACGGAACATTTCTCAGTGGTTTTTTTTTTTTTTTAAATATATTAAAATATACGTATTATACTCTGTAACACTACTAAACTAGAGCCTTATACCCCGTTCGCACCGAGCATTTCAATGTAGATTGTGAGCAAGGTCGGGGACTATGCCTTGGTGCGATTTCTCTCGACCGAAACGAAGTTTAATCGTGACCGATTCAAGAGAGTTCTTGAAACTAGATCCAGTCATAAGAGAGATCCCACAATCTCACGCGCACAAGATAATACAAGATGGCTGTGGAACACGTGTCGGGCTATGGACAGCGAAATAAAAAGAATATTGTATTTCGAGAGATGATGACACCTGTCTATTATCAGCAGTGCCAGTTGGGGTGAAAAATTTCTCTGCCTAAAATAAAATAAAAAAGGTCGACAGCACTAATATACTATTGTTACCTGGTCTTCGCCCAGGGCCCCTTACGTTCCAAATACGCCACTGATTATTAGATATATCGCAAGAAAAGGGATTGTATTTATTTCTAGCCAAAACTTCCATTTCATTTGTCTGCGATTGTCAGGGAAAAATTTTCTGCTAGCGAACCCTTTGTTAACTATTTCGAATATCACCACTGGATATATATAATATTATATTGCATTTATAGGTACTTTTATGCATGTAGTTCGGCTGAAAAGGTAAAAAAAAAAGTTACGGATTAAAAAAGAAAGAAAGGGATTTTGGGGATCAGGAATTAATCCATTTTATATTGTTTCATATGGAAAATTTGCTTCGATTTGAGAACAACTTTTAGGAACAAATTAAGTTCGAAAACCCGAGATTTATCTCTATAATTTGTAGAATACAAGAGTCAAATGAAGACCTTAATTTGTAAATAGATTTCTAAGTATCGATCATAAATGTCATACTAACTATACGAATCTTCAACATAGTCTTTGTAACCAATGGAAGATATGCATTGCAAGAAATAAAGGTTACGGATTCTTATGAAACAGAATTCTTTTGATTGTTTGTAGAGCTACTCATGCACCGCCTTCTGCAACTCTTATGTGAAAATTCTGAACTCAGTGCTTCTTTAAGTAATCCAAACCAGTGATAATCATGTGAAGCACATTCCATGGGAAGTTTCCCATGGTTGCAGCTGCCGAATGAGCAATATGTAGCTTCGCATTGTCTTGTTATAGAAGAATTTTGTGAAGTTTAACAAGGACGATATGGTGTGCTAAATTTTGACTGATTTTAAATAATTCAGCTATCTTATCCATCGTAACACGACAATATTCCTGTACGATGCGTTCAACTTCAGCCATTGACTATGGTGTCCCAACTCAGCTAGTCATTATCCCTAGAAGTCGCTCCTTCAAACTTTTATACGCCACTTATGCACTTGCTAAAGAGATGTGTACGCACTCCCGTACTGAGCTTTCATTTGAGATAAATTTCTTCTGTTTTCACCCTTCACTACTAAGGAATCTGATAACAGAACGATAATCTTCCCTGATGCATGACTTCGGCGGCCATCTTAGGACTGCTGTTGTGACGTCAATTTTTACACACATTTTAAGGTTTTCATTTGACTGACCTATATATTTTTCAATTTATGATTTAAAAAACACATAATGTAATATGCAAATTTTCAATAAATTAATTCTAATCCTTTCTTTCCTGTTAAATTGTTCAAAACATCAGTTTATCAGCTTAAAATTCTACACTTACCTGGTACAGTATTATCCAGAACAAATCCTAAAATAGCTCCAACGAATGTACCAGTTCCGAGTAGAACAGTAAATATTTGATCGAGGATTGGCACTCCTAAATAAAATTTTTTTATTTTAAAATAGTGGATGATGCTTACATTGTGTCTTACAAGATATTAACTAACCAGTATTTATTGCTCCACGATTAGCTTCTATCCATTTAGGAATGCAGATTCCTAAGAACAGACTCAAACCCAGAATAAATAAATTTCTAGGTGAATTAAGATTAACGTATTGAAGGTTAGACAACCCGACGGCTGAAACCACCGAAAACATAACGACGAAGATTCCACCGATAATAGGTTCGGGAATAGTTATGAAGACTGTACCAAATTTGCCTAAACAACCAAGTAAAATCGTAAATAATGCCCCACACTGAACCACTCGTCTGCTGGCTACCTATACAGGAAATTTTCAAAATTGAAAACTATTTAATATTTAAAAAGTTATTTTAATAATATCAAACTTACTTTTGTAATACCAATAGCACCGACATTTTCGCTGTAAGATGTCATTCCACTACCTATTCCCCAAAGTCCCGCTAAGACACTTCCAATGCCTTCCACAAATATACCCCTATTGATAGCATGAATGGGAGGAGCAGGAGCACCGGATATTCTGGCACAAGCGTAGAAATTTCCGATTGATTCCACGAGTGCTGAGAGCACACCCGCTAAAAATCCCAGCACAGCTGAAGTCGATACTGTTGGTAATCCCCATTGACCTGCATTAGACAATAATTTTTTACGAATTTTCAGTTCGTCCACTAGTGGCGGGTAGATAAACCTAATGCCGTAAACAAGACCGTGGTTTTCGGTAAACCGCGGTTTTAGCAGAAACCGAATCCGGAATTTTGAACAGGCAATGAAAGCGGTGTCATTATAATTTTTTAAATATGGTTTACTTTATATATTTCTTTTCAAACAGTATAAAAATTTCAGACTATAAAAGATTAGATTCACAGAAAAATATTAGGTTTAGGTTTATTTGATTACAGTAATGCAACACTTAGACAATGTGCTAAGGGGGACTTTCTATGGGAAGTTGGCCCCTGTTTAAGTGTTACTAACGTAAAGAAAACCCAGAAAAGTCTACATGGTCAGTCCGTTGGCAAAGCGCGAACCACGACTATCAGTGATCAGTGATTTTATCCACTCGACCACTGGTGGACAATGAAACACTTGGCCGATATGCTCATAGGAAAATTTTCAATGGAAAACTATGCGTTACATATTGTGTTATATACGCAAATAAAACTTCAAGTGGCCAGCCCGTTAGTGAAGCACGAACTGGCGGGCCTAAACCAGTTAACCGATTTTGAGAATTTCTCGTTTTTTGCCAGCACTAGGTAAAACTACTAAACACTGGTAGTCTGATCTCGAGTTCGCGCCTCACCAATAGGCTAGCCACGTGGTGATTTCCGGGTTTCCTTCAAGTGTTTAACACCCAAACAAGAGCCAGTTGCTCAAAGAAAGTCCTTCCTTGATGCATAACCTAGACAAATCGCTTAAGTGTTACGTTGCCTTACTTTATTAACCTGCCAGTTTTCGGTCTAGATCGAATATACTTACCTGGATATGGAAATCTGAACCAAGGACTATTATACAACGCGGATATTCTCAAATCCGTTCTAGCAGAATTTCCGTTAGAGAGAACGTTGGTTGCGGTCAAAGTTGCACAGATTAGCCATGATATGATTATAGTCAAAAGGACCTGTTTTAAACCGTATAATTAAAATATATACTTTATTCCTATTTCTTAAATTTAAATTTTATTCAACGTAGAAAAATACCGGAAATAGTTCGAAGATTGGACTGCTAACTTTTATAATCCCATTATTTTTACTGTAGACACAACAAGATATCTTCGCATTTCGTAAATATTGAGAAAATAATGTCAACAAAATAATGGTCCTGTAAAAATTTTATTTTACTTGCCAAATTCTTCTTTCGGTTCAATACAGTAAATTCAAATATACTTACAAGAAACCGATTGCCCAATTTCCACTCATGTAAGTAGCAGCCTCTACAAACAAAGAAATGCCTACCAATGTGATAACAGGAGTTATGGCTAAAGGAGTAATCCATCTCAATACGAATCCTATTATACCAGTAAGTCCTAAAAGTACTTCAAAGATCGCAGCGCAAGCTATAGATCCTTGAACCTAAATAAATAAATAAATGTAAATGTTTGCCTGTAGATCGGAGAGATTTTATCACTTACCATTCTCATTCTGGATTGCCACATTTCTTCGTATTCGTGTTCTGTGAAATCGGTACTTAAATTACCACTATGATGTGGACATTTCCATTCTGGAAGATTTAATATTGTTATTGCCGGAGTCAGGAAGGCCACAGAACATCCTTGAATAATTGGCAATCTATAAATATATAAACAACTCCAAATTTAGAAAGTTTTAAAAAATGCGAATGTATTAATTCATTTAACTTAAATATTGGGTTGTTCGGAAAGCAATTTCGTTTTTCCATAGAAAAATAAACGCAGTATTCTTATAATAAATAAATATTTTAATGAATTACAGTATATATTGACCATTTTGGTCAAATATTTGTTGTCATTGTTTCTGGTAGTAGCATGATTTCACATTAGAGTTTTGATCGTTGTTTACAAAAAACTGATCCAAGTGATTTTTGACATTGTCATTTCAAGTAAATGTCTTACAGTTAAAAAAAATTTGTATAGACCGAAACAAGTAATAAGCTGAGTGTGCCCGATCTGGCAAATATGGTTAGTGTGATAACACATCCCATCTAAGCTATAACAGTTTCTGACGAGTTACCAAACTTGTGTGAAATTTGGCATTATCATGGTAAAACACTACACTTTCTTTGTTGATCAATTCTGGCCTTTTCTGTTTGATGATATTACTCAATTTGTTTACTCGATGACAGTACACTTTCGAATCAATTGTTAAATTGTCTGGTAAAAGCTCAAAAAAAATTTCTTTAAAATCCCACCATAGAGAGCGTCTCCCTTTAATAACATGTGGAACTCATATATATACATGTGGAACTCATATAGCTTTGAAACGAAACCAATTCGTTATAAGTAATAATAAACGGTTCAATTTAACAGATCTAATCTCTTAGTGATTTCACGTGTTGTTATACGGCAGATTGCTTCAATCAGTACCTTTATTTTGTTTTCATTGGCTTCAAATGGCCATCCAGAATGTGGTGTATCTTCGATATTAAAATTGCCAGAACGCAATTTTGTAAACCAGTTTTGGCACTGTCTTTCTCTCAACACATCTTCTCCAAACATGTACCACAAGTTTTTTCTTGTTTGAACAGCATTTTGATTTTTAGTTATAAAAAAGCAAAATATGCCGAAAATGATGCTTTCGATTTTCCAAATTTGATGGGTCACCGAAAAAAAAAAAAAAAAAACAATTGTACAGAATCAAACAAAATTTCTTACAAATAAGCCTTAAAATGTCAACTGTCAAATTATATAATGAAAATGTGGTTTAAAATTAAATTGGCTGATAAAAATACATCTAATTCCTCTAGTAATAAAAAAACGAAATTACTTTCCGAACAACCCAATATGTTAAAATAAACGTTTCAGAAGTCTCAAGCTAAATGGAAATTCGCATGTTCTTGAAAGAAATATTTTCTGTCGTTTTCCGCAATTCGAGATGTAGCGAGTGACTGAACTGATCAGAAACAAAGTAAACAACGTTCCAAATTCACTTTTAAAACACAAGATTCCGCATTTTAACGAATTTCCCCAATTAATAGAGAGGTTGAGGCCGAAGTTTTAAACGCGAAAACGTGTACGTCGGACGTTAAGCGTCGCTTTCCTGTAAGCCTAGAAGTTTGACAATGGCGTTTAGAATGTCGAGCATGATTCCACCGACTTTCCAAACATCATTGTCAAACTTCTAGGCTTACAGGAAAGCGGCTGTCAACGTCCGACGTACACGTTTTCGCGTTTAAAACTTCGGCCTCAACCTCGCTAATGTCTGTAGACACTACTACATTTTTTTTTTTTTTTTTTTTTGCGGCTATTGCCATAATATTAGGTTTTTTGCTGCAAAATTTCCCTGCCTCTGCATTAACTTCACCCGAACCTTGTTTGTGCGATCGGGCATAATTATGCCCGATCGCACAAACAAGGTTCGGGAGATTTCTGTATCCCTCCTTATCTGATTATCCAGAAGTCCCGTTTTATTCACAGTTTCAGTGTCATCTCTTTCCATGACAATTATGCCATGGAAAGAGTGATGATGTTGACAGGATAAACTTTTTCTATGGTATTTGTTGATTATTAACAGTTCTATTTTCAAATATATTTACCTTTGTATGTTGAAAATAATCTTTTCATTTCGTTATTTTACTTTATATAGTAAGACCCACTTAACGCGGGGGATGCGTTCCTAGACGACAAAGCGCTAAACGAGGTCATTTTAACAGAGTAAATAGGGATAGGAGAACACGTGACCAAAAATAAACAAATTTTACTTTAATTTTATTTTTATATTAATTTGTATAATAATATATGTTAAATAACACACAAACATATGCGCACAGAAATGTAAAGTTAATTTTTTGTGACGAAGGTCCTGGCTCTTCTGAAATTCTTGTTTTTTGCGATGAACGTCGTGTAGTTTCATTGGACGCTTTTTTTTTTCCTTACGCAAATGTCGGTAGCAGGAGATGGCATCCAAAATGCCTCGCTTTGCTTTGGCATCCTATCAAAATCTGGATCATTCGCTACAGTTTAATCAACGATTTCGGTTATCGTTACCAAACTTTTACTAAGGAAATCTGTAGAGAAATTCTTCGGGTTCTTTGTTTTCAGAATCACTATTTTCCAGTTCTTTTTTTTTTTTTTTTTTTTTTTTTAACTCTTTCCGCCCTGTGGGCACTAAGAGGGCCTCTTTTAGTAGGCCCATTATGGGTTCGGCCAGGCCCACAATGGTGCGACCCGGGTGGTGAGGGACGGGGCCCGACATATCCGAACGGACCACCCCCCGAAAAATTCCTGGGGATTATTCGACCCGTTCGGATTCGATCCCGGGTCCCCCAGAGCGGTAGGCTGCCACCTTTACCGCTCGGCCATCCGGCCGTCTATTTTCCAGTTCTACACAAATTCCTTGTTCTGCCAGTTCTTGAAGGTCGTCGTTGGTAAGACTCTCACCAGAAACCTGCAGTAACTCCTCAATATCCTGCTCGTGTACATCTCCTAGTCCCGCTGTATCAATTAGGTTGAGTTTGATCAACCTAACGATACAGCGATAAGCTCTTCTCGTTGGGCTTGGATATACCTTCAGCCATAATTTCTTCCACACTTCGTTCGTGCATTTATCAGTTAATTCTCGCCAAGCGAAGTCGATATTTCCTATCGCATCCACGATGTTATATTTTTTTTTTTTTTCCAAAATTGCACCAAACAAACATAGATAGATTTAAAGAAAGTACACCTTTCTTTAAATCTATGTTCTTTAAAGAAAGAAAGTAAGAAGAACAAATGTTAAAATGAAAACATATTAAAAGTTTGGATATTTTAGTTAATCTTTGTTATTTTTATCATGGAGTGTCAAAGGGGTGAAAATTCAAAGGGGTTTGCCATGTTGAGGTTTCCTATTCGTAAATAATCGTCTTATGTACGAATCAATGAAATTCCGCGATAATTTAAATCGGCATAAATTTTGAGCCTTTTTAAGGCTTCAAGCAGACCGCGTTATATCGAATCATCGTTAAGCGAGGGTCTTACTGTATATTAAAATTCGAATCATAAAACAACTTTATTTTTAGAACTTTACCTGACCCCAAATGTACTCTGGACAAAAGTAACAATTCCTGACACGAAGAACGTTGTGGATGTTATGTAACCTCGAGCGGGATCGTCCTTCCTTATACATAGATATGGCGTAATGATATAAGCATAAGCTACCATTCCACCAAACATAGTTAAATAATTCTGTTTAAATTAAAACTTGAATGTTATATATCATCATAAAAACATATATTTAAATAATTTAAATATTTTATATGCTAAATCATCTACTTTATGGGAAAATATATAATAAAAGATTAAAGATGCTTCGATCATTTTAGAAAATCTCGAGACCTTAAAAATACAGTTAAACCACGATTTAACTACTAATCGACGGTATGTGTATGCGTCTACTTTGTATTATACTGTATCTCGAGACTGGATCGATCAAAAGTGTTAAAACTTGGCAAGATTATTTCTATACATGGAGTATTGACGCTGATAAATTTTGGTGGTTAAAGGTCAATTGCGTGTGGAGATAGAAGAGATCATAGGTCATATCTCGAGTGAGGTCAGACTTCACAAAAAGTTTCCTCGTTACTGGCATTAATTTTTAGAAACTCACTTCATGTCCAAAAATAAGGCCTTTGAATAATATTAATAATATTATAATGATTATTTTTTACCAAAATCTCATAACAGATCGCGACAAACATAATTTTTTTTTCATTTAAACTTAGCCTCCTGTTTGAGAACCGGAAAAGTCATTTTTGAATATAAATGCAATATTAATCAATCATTAAATTAAGCGTATTAAATGAAACGTTATATTCTTCATTTTTAGGAAAAGAAACTCGTGTTGAATATTGAATTAATTTAAATAGCAATATATGAATAAGGTCGCATGCTTACTATTAAATTCAAGAAACGAGTTACGCCTTCCTTGCAAAGCGTAATTTAGGATTTTCTTTTAATTAAATAATTAATTTGTCAGTGTGAGGTACTGGAAAACTAAACCAGACTGTTTGGTCGACCACGAATCCATCCATTACAGAGTGGTCTGATCCGCAATGGGATAGAGAGGAGAGGAACGAAACCTAACTGTTCCACCTCGAATCCGATGGTATGGAGATAGCTAAATCGGAAAATATTTCATTTTTTTTTATAGTGCAATTATTCTTATATCACTCAAAATTGTTTTTATAATATTTAATTGTATCCTGCTCGCACTCTGTTACTAGATATTAAACATATTCTTTGAAAGTGCTAAAATTAATCGTAATCAATGTTTGTCGTGTAGCAATGTGTAACAAAAAGAACACTCGCTTTGACACTCATCTGTGTAATAAACAAATCTGAGATCTGTAAAAAAAGATTAGTTTTGCCAGATAGTTTCTCAGAGGATGTTATATTTAATGATGAAACAAGTTTTTTGCTTCATGACAAATAGTCAACAATCATATTTTTATGAAAAGACGCGAATGTGGCATGAAGACAAATTCACGGCTAAATCGATAATGCCTCAAGGTATAATAAATAAAGAGTAGGTACGTTCTTGCTACTACCATGGCCACCACTCTTTTTAGAAAACTTTCCACTAGATTTTAATATATTAATATTTCAGTTCAAATTGTTTTCCATCTCTTTATACTAGTGAAGTCATCCACTAAAATTAATCTGGCTCTCAAACTGATGGTCATTCCAATTTAACCCAAGGATGTTCTATCAGATCATGATTCTATGAAGGTCAGTGAAATTCTTCCCAATTAATCTCGTCATACTAATATTTTACAGGACAAGAGCATTATCGCTTGCTTTAATCAGAAACGTGCCTTCTCCAAATTGTTGTCACAAAATGGGAAAGCACAGGATTATGCAGCGTGTAAATGTTAATCCTAGCACCATAAGTCTACTTCACTGGAATAATAGGGAATGCATCCACTTATAAGATGGAGTGTTCGAATTTTCTCGATAAGTATATTTTAATATCACTTTATTTCTATAAAATTTCATTTAAATTCGAAAAAGGAAATAAAATTCATAATAAATTTACATCAAGGAAATAAAAAAAAATCAAAGAACAAACCTGAATTCCTAAAATGATGCTAATGTACCAAGGAGGTACATCATCGATACCATAATGAAGATTGGATTTAGAAGATGATTTCTCATTTTCTTTCTTACTTATCTGAAACATTAATTATAAAATTAACTAAAAACAAATGTACAAAATAGTAATAAAGCTAAAATGTTTGTTTTTTACAATGAAACATGTATAATGAGAAAATGACAAGTTTCTTATATGCAAAGAGAATCGTAATTATATGTTCTTCTGCATATAAATTGACACAGCTTATCAATAAAAGCTGTCTTAGTTTTTAGATTAGTTTAAGTTTAGCACTTTCTGTATGATGGCCCAGGGCTCCAGGTGATAGTCATCATCCTTCCTCTCTAGCAATCCTGATTCGACAGGCCAGCAACCTCAGAAATTTTCAGTTATGTCGGGCTTCTCCCTCATTAACCTGATGAGGGATCAGCCCATGGTACGCCTAGCCAAAACCACCATAAGCATGGAAAAAAGCCCTCTTAGTGCCGACTGGGAGAAAAAGATTAAAAAATAATAATTTTTGTATACAGGGTGGATGAAAAGTAACTAAGCATTGATAATTTTTGTAGTAATAACGTAATCACGATAAAATTTATGTCTGCAGCTACAGCAATTAAATTTTATAATTATTGAATTATAAAATTTACGTGGGCATCGGTTATGTGGGCAGTGACCGAAAGACGCGCAGTGGCAAAAAAATGGCCGACCACGTCTGTCCAGATTGCTGTAGGTTATAACGTGTAGAAATCAGCGGTTGCAGTACAGATATAATGGCGTATGTGAAAAGACGTCGTGCCACAATCTGTTCGGAAACAATCAAGAATTGCCATTCGAAACTAACGACCACCAGTTCGGTTGCGTAGTAGTCGTCCATCCAAATCACGCTCCCCGATCGTTTCGGGAAGTCGGTGGATGGCGCTGATGCCTATATTGAATTATACGGTAGGCACACGTATTTTCATTTAATACGATAGATGTCAAATAATTATCATCATCTTTGCCATAAAAATATAGAAATTATAGAGATATCTCAATGCCTAGTTACTTTCCTCCCACACTATGTTCTATTAAGCCGTTAAAACGTAATTTACATACTTCGATGCATTTCGATGCTGATAGAACGTTCCGCTGCATTTCGTTGTCCTAAAAAAAGAAAAATAGATATAAATGAAGACTTTTTGCATTATAATAAATGAAAATTTAATTTTCTATTAGACAAAAAATTGTGTTTACTGTTTAAAGAATATTATGAAATTATCCAAGTTCATTAAAATAAGTGTAAAATTTTACGAATTAAGATCTGTAATAAGGCGTTTTCACAATCAAAGTACTGTATACATACAGTAACGTGTGAGGATATTTGATTGGTAGACAAAGGATTGAATTACGTTGCCGATAGGCGCTACAAACTTTCTTACATGCTGTTAAAATTCAAAACAACATACAACACAGATTTCGTGGGAAGCATTTGGTTTAATCCAGTGTTACTCAATTCTTTTTTTTTTCTCGGGCCACATATACATGATAGCTGTTACACGCGGGCCGCAACATAACGATTATAATAAAAAACGGTTAATGTGAGCCTAGGTATACAAAATGGCGACCGTCGACAATAACCTAAACGCGCCTATATTTAAACTTTTTTAAAACTAAAACATTTTTAAAACGTAAATTTGCTACTTACTTTTTCCCCTGCTTTTGGTTACTTTTCCTACTCTTGGACCAGAAACGAAAAATAAAAAAGTCATCATACTACCTATAAATTCAATTGATGCATGGACGAAGTGAATTATGAGATTCTATACATCAGTGGTTCGAACAAAATTTGCCTGTATTGTACATAAATTTTACTCCTCTTAAAAACTACAGTCTTACGATTCACATCTCTCGCCTTTTCATTCACGATAGGCAGCATCTCCATAGACGGTGGCACCTGCAATCCACGGCCACCTAGCCTTCCATGTGTCGTTCATGTTGTCTTTCGGGCCGGAAATCACTATTACATATCCTTGGTTATGGCAAATTTAATATATTTAACACATATTTACACACTTTAAACGCAAATTTGAACCACATATAAACCTTTTTCAAAATTTTTACCTCACTTACACAAAGTTAACACACCTTTAATACACTTTTATGACATTTAATACGCATTAAACACATTAAGGACACGTTTAACATGTTAATTACCATTGACAAACTTTCCTCTTTGATAACTTTAACTTTGAGTAAATTGTACAAACTTTAAAAAAACACAGACACTTTTAAAAAAATTAACGTGCTTAATTCGTCTACATCATAACCAAAATTCGAAATTCACATTATTCCTCGTGTTTCCGGAACGGAATTTTTTGATGGATATTTGCATACGAAGGCATCATTACTATCAGTGCTATCTACATTTCTTTTCTAAAAACACTTGCCATCGAGGTTACCGGAAGCGCCGCCATTTTGTATACCTAGGCTCACATTAACCAAAAGAATTAGGTTAAGTGGCAAGTTATGGCGTAGACTGTTTACAAACACAACTTTAAGTGTGACTGATTTATATTGCGAACATTTTATCACAATTTCATTTAAATTAGGCTTGTAACTGCTGCATGTTACTCGTAAAACGGCATCCAGGTGTGAATCAGTAAGCCGATTTCTATATATATGTTCTTTGCATATTTCATTTTTGAGTATGACGTTTCACGCAGATACGTTGATGCGAACAACGTAAAATTTGAGCACATTTTTTTACAGAAAGGATAAAAGGGACTTAGCAGTGTGGGCGAAGTGACCGAATCTATTTTTTGCCGCAAAAATTTCAAAATTTATATTTTGACTGCATTATTTACGGGTCACGTCCGGGCCACTCACATAAGCTCAGCGGGCCGCAGGTTGAGAATCGTGGGTTTAATCTATACTGATTTTTAAAAAAATTATCATTATAGACTCCGTGCATGACGTATTTTACGTTATAAAAACGCCCGTTATAACTTTATGCATAACCTACGCATAAAGTTATAACGGACGTTTATATATAAACTTCACGTTAAAAGTTTATTTTATAAAATTGCAGAGCCATCATATTTGATCCTTTATTGAAGTTACGCGTCGTCATCGTACGCATGGCCACATAAGAACGTACTTAGTGTTTGTCGGCCATACTATTTTTTGCAATCTCGCTTTTAGTTGTGGTCTGTTAATTATTTCATTGTTAATACGACGACGTAATCTTCGATATCTTCAGAAGAAAACAAAGCGAGAGTTTCAATGGCGTCCATGTTTGTTATATTTTTACAACATAAAGTGCTTGGATGCGCATACGCCGTCTAACGTTACGCATTTATAATTCTAACGTCGGGTAAATATAAGTAAAATACGTCGCGTATTTTCACCGTTCGTTCGTAATAAGATTAGACTATTTGTTTATTGTATTGAATACTTATTTTAAAATAAAAAACTAGTAGCAGAATAACAAAATGCCAAATATAAAAATGAATCTAAAAATCCAAGAATTAATTGCGTAACTTTCCCGGCAAAAACATTTAAACTGTCATATCCGAGTTATTTGTCACAAATCGATAAAATAATTTCCCTTTCATCCTAACGACCATCTTTCGCTTTAACGAGGAATGGCGAAAAGATGCCTCTTCAATGGCCACACCATTTTCTCCTCATCCCTCTATCAGCTATCGTTCTTTTTATATCATCTTAGTATGATCTTGGTCTTCCTCTTCCACTTTCTCCTAAGATTTGTCTCATTTTCTTTAAAGTGTTCGCACGTAAAGAGCATGTGAGGAATCACTTTACGTGCCGACGCGATACCGGGACCGTGCACACGGGGATTTTTAGAGGTTTAATCCACAATTAGAAAGTATTAAAACATTAAACACATTTTTAACTTAATTTTACGAGCAAATGATATTTACTTACCAGTAGATTTTCGTGAAGAACGCACTAAATTTTCTAAATACACTTTCGATATTCGTTCGATTAAACAATTTCATCACAAATGAGTGGCGTTATTTAGCTGAAAATTTGATTTATCACTCAATAGCTGTAAAAATACACGCATGAATGTATCCCTTAATTGCTAAAAAGAATTTTCTATTGTAACTTAGGAATATTTTTGCATGAAATTATCGTCTTTATCTAAAATTTTGATTATATTCAAAGTAATTTTTAAGTAGGCCTACATTCTTTTAATTTTGTCTTGTATTTTTAAATTTATAATTTCTATTTTCTTTGGGTAAATCAAAAATAATTATAATCACAAATAATAATAATAATTTATTTTGAATTGTTATGTATAATTAAAATACAATTTACTAGAAGTAAGTTCTTATTAATTTTAAAAGTACGAACACAAAATTACAATAAGTAGATGATTCTTAAGTGCCGCATGTGTCTCACGTGGCACTTAATAATTGAGAATATTGGAAAACAGGAGGATTCAAATAAAAACATCGTAACAGATGGAGTCACACTCAGTTTCAAATGTTGTCGGGAAAGTTAAGCAACTCGTAGCTGAATTTTTTTTCCTTTGTTATCTACGCGTTTTCATTAATGACATTAAGTGTAAATTAAGAATTTACACTTAATGTCATTAAGTTAGTAAGCTAGTTGCTATAAGCAAAGTCTCCCCAACATTCATAATCATACAGTAATTATATACTTACTCTATGATTGTTGATTTCTAGTACTGTATATGTAAACTAATTAAGAATGGTTCGCATATCAGCGTACAGTAAGGGCTTCTTCAGGCTGAAGGAAATGGCAGCTATACGTGTCGTGCATAATAAAACGACAATAGTATACTTGCAACTGATTGCAGTCATATGACGACGCAAATTTCTAAACAGCCAACCGTTTATATTGTCTCGTGTCCTTTAGCAATAGCATCTTGTGAGACTTACTTTGCAAATTAGTAGATTTGTCAATGTCTTCTGGCATTTCAATGGTCAGTTAATGTGTCTGAGTTGATAAACTATATATTGCATAATCTTTCACATGCTCAACTTCAAATGCTTCAAATGCTATTGAAAATTATGAAATACAGTACTAGCTACATATTCCGAGCGTTGCTCGGACTTTTGAGTGGGGAGAGGGTGATAGAAACAGTGGTCTTAATAACTAAAATATACATTTATCAATCTCAGTATTTACATTAATGAAACACAAACACAACAAAATTGCTCGGGCTAAAGTTAGCAGGCGATAGGACCTCGACATAACTTAGTACCCTACATTTGCCACATCTTCACGCCCAAACCATTACATCTTTCTCTTCGGCGGCATTATCTACAGATTAACAGCTTTAATTTGATACCTGAACCGTATTTTTAGCCCCAGTTGTTTACTCAAACTAATACGAACAAACTGCTACTGCTACTGCTACTGCTATCAGCCTTTGGCAGAGGGAATGGAAGAATGGTAACACTGGAAGGATAACATTTTCCTTCATCCCCAACATAGAGACAAGACTTAAACTGAAGCATCTTTCCATCACATATATAAATACACAAATTTTTACCGGGCATGGCAACTTTGAGGCCTATCTTCACCGGTTTGGTCACAGACACTTCCTTGTGCGGCTGTAACAACAACTCAGTACAAGACTTTTATCATTATATATTTGAATGTGATAACTTCACACATGAACGAGAAACACTTCTAAGGACTGCACTCTTCCAAGAACTCATGCCATGCGAAATGGACAACTTCGTCACGGATCAAAAACTTTTAAAAAGTCTCATGGACTTCCTTGAAGCACGGAAGTCCATGAGACTTTTTAAAAGTTTTTGACTGACACATCAACTGGAGTGTTGGAATCTGACTATCGATCATCACTATCAGGGCCGGATTTAACAATCAAAGACCTATTCAATTGGATCCCCGGACACAGAGGATATGAGGGAAACGAATTAGCGGACAAGCTAGCTAAAAAAGCAATTAAAAACTCCAACATTACTTACTCTAAACTCCCCATCAGTTTCATTAAAAACTACGTCATACAAGAAACCAACATCTTATGGCAGAGGGAGTGGAACGAATCCGCAACTGGTAGACAATGCTACAGATTCATCCCATCAATAGAAAAAAGACAACAGAAAAAATCATTCAAAACAACTTTCGAACTTACGCAATGCTTGACAGGCCACGGAGCCTTTAACACATACTTACATCGTTTTAAGAAGAAAAGTTACAGCCATTGCAACATAGATATAAACTGCGAAGACTCAGTAGACCACTTCTTATTCGAATGCACAAAATATCATGAACACAGAATGAACTTTGAGAGAGTTTGTCTTCAGGAGGGTCACAATTGGCCACCCAAAACACAAGACTTGTTCGCCTGTGACAAATTACTAAAAGCCATGACAAAATTCATACGAGATAGTAAAACACTAATACCACCAATTATAGAAAATCGAGATAATGATCAGAACGACGACGAGAATCAAGATGACCACAACAACTAGGAACAAGAAGATCAAGACGACAATGATGAACAATAAAACACTCGACGAAAACGACAAAGACAACAATGCCAACCATGACTTTGACAAAATGAAAACATCACAACTATAACGACGCCCACAACAACAAACACAAATGAACAAAACCACGAAAACCATGACAACTAAGAAAACGAAGATCAAGATATCAGATACAACAACCAAATGATCAGAGTAACGACGACGATGACGACGACGACGACGTTACTAACTGGACCTACTTGTGTAAATAATGTACATAGTGTAAATTGTAATGCGATTGTTGGCAAACAAGCCACTAACATAGTCAATTAACTATGTTATTTATGGAATTTCTATTTGTAATTGACTCCAATATACTTTAATTGTTTTCTTTTAATAAAAGCGAGGCAGACACCCATGGGGTCCCTTGGGCTTAAGGTTGCTTATTTCACACTTTCCTTTCCTCCTTTATTTCCTCTTCTTCTAATTCTACTTTCTATTACTTCTTCCTTCCTTATCATACAGGGCAAAGTCTGTTGCTTACACAGACAGCCCTTCTTATCTTTAAATATAAATAAATAAATAAACAATCAGAGACCCGTGGGCACAAATACGGTGGTGGCCCCCCTTTGAGAATAGGCAAATTTGATGATTTAGAAAATTTACACAAAATACTGTACGTTCGACTAGATTTCAACTAGGAAGTTGTAAATTTCATTTAAAAATAAGGTTATTGTAAACATACATATTTATTGTGTAAAACTAATTATTTTAATTTAACTGAAAAATACCTTTGTAAAATTTTTTCCCGAAATTTTCCGATGTTTCATAAGTTTTTTCCCGGGTTTGGTTTTCTCTGCCTGTGGCCCTCATGATTAGGCTACACTAGGCTGTCGCGGTAATATATAAAAAAAAGTATGTTTAAACATAGTTTTGTGGGGGCCCTGGGCACCGGCCCCAAAAGCCCTTATGTAAATCCGGCCCTGATCACGATAGTGAGTGCATTTGTGTAGTGTAAACTTCAACAATTGATCACAATTGTATATAATGTAAATACTACCTATGTCGTTCCAACAAAGTGTAGTTGGCGTGTGTTTGGTACATTTTCAATGTTACTATTGTATTGTTTGTTATTTTTATTTTTTTTTACTTTGGTCTAATAAATTCGAAGACGACGCCCTGTGCCTCCCTTTTTCCGCCCCTATCCTATTTTCTGTATTTTCACCTTCGCCTTCACATTTTGCCTTTATTTTTTATTATTATTATTTTTTCCTTTTTCTTTTTCAAGCCAGGTAATACCACTGAGTGCACCTTGGTCTTCCGCTCCTGTCAGCTATAAGTGTATAAGTGCCTCATTTTACATGTTAATGTCAAAAATGTCCATTTTGAGTGTATCGCATACTTTTCAGGACTGCACTCTTCCAAGAACTCATGCCATGCGAAATGGACAACTTCGTCACGGATCAAAAACTTTTTAAAACTGTACTTGTAAGCATGGTGTACAATTCAATGTACCATAGGACTACAAGTGAGCAATGTTTTCACGCAACTACGAGAACAAAATCTTTATTGCAACGATATGTTTCTCGCAATAAATCTGGCGATTTTGAAGTTATTCATTTATTGATTTTATAATAAAAGACATCACACGATAAAAATAAAAATTCAAAGTGACATGAAATATATTTATTGATAAACTCTTTCAACTGTTTAGAGGAAGAATAACAATCTACTCAAATAAGTACTTTGGCACTACAATGCTTTGAACTTTACATCTCATTCCTATAATATATTCTGAAAGGTACAAGTGAAAATAAAGCATTTAAATTCTTACAATAATCTTCGACACAAAAGAAAAAAAAAAAAAACGTGTTTTTGAAAGACAAAATATGGCCGTTATTACGTAACTGTCTTTTATTATTATTATAATTTATCGTCGTTATTTTGCATCAGGATAAAACATTACACACGAACTTATATCCCTGAGATACAGGTCATTTTCACAAGGCAGCAGCATTACAAATCGGAGAAGTGAAGAACAAAATATACAAATTTACCTTCTGAGATATAAAGTTTAAATTAATTTACAATTGGATCGTGTTTTACATTCAACACACATTTTTTTTTTTGTTTTTTTTTTTTAGTTTAGTCTTCTATGATTTTCACAAACGGAAAATCTAAACTAATCGTTATACTTGTTACAACAGAGTGCAAATTATTTACAAATCACATAAACAGTATTTGTGTGTATTTTGGCATAAACAAATATATCCAATAATACAATACAAAAAACTATTTGTGCTTATTCTTAAATATAAATAAATGCTATATATATTATATATTATTATCACAGTTCTAATAAAGCTAAATTAAAAAATATATGCATCATGTGAGATTTTTCTTTATGTATAAATTCAAAAAATGTAAACAAAAGTTTCCATTTTTTTTTCTTTTCTATAATTTATATCCTATTATTTTTCGTTTTAAAATTAAAAAAAAGATAATTCGGATAATGGAAAAGTGCGATTTTATTCGCTGAATAAAGAATTTTTTTTTATGTATAATTAAAATTACTTTCAAATGTTTATACAGTAAACTTTCGTTAATTTGAATTTAGTAGATTGCACTCCTTTTCACACACTGGGTGGTCCAGAAATGTATTTTTGTTAAGAAGCTAGTGGGTCACAAAAAATATATATATACTTTGCTCAACTGATTTTTGGTCCCCTCTGCATTAATTTGAA
Source organism: Centruroides vittatus (assembly GCF_030686945.1). NCBI lineage: Eukaryota > Metazoa > Arthropoda > Arachnida > Scorpiones > Buthidae > Centruroides > Centruroides vittatus. The sequence continues at coordinate 1,863,741 of NW_027122166.1, read as the reverse complement.
ATTTTAGGATCCTTTAGGTTAATTTGAATAAAAAATTAAGTGCATTAATGATGTTAGTTAAATAAATATGAAAGAATTTGGTTTAACCAAATGACAAGTTGACCTTCCCAGCCACATTTTATTGTACATCTTCCTCTCTTTGATCTGCAATGAAATCTTTTTTGGAATGTCAATGATGTTTTTTTCTTTCTACTTAAAAAAAAAATTACAGTAATAAATGTCATATTATACTTTATTACACTTAATAATTCGGAATTTTTTCCTGAACCCTCCGAAATCAAATTAACAAAAATTTACTGTACTGTACATATGTACAATACATATACATGCAATGAAAGTCTTTAAAAATTAATTACCTCTTACTCTAAATTTTGTTAAATTGGCTAAAATAATTGAATAAACAAAAAAATTGATTCTTGCTAGGATATTTTAAAACATTTTTAATTAAAAATATACCATTGTAAAAGTAAAAAATTAAATTCAATTTATTTTTCTTATATATATACATACATACATATTTTGTAGAGAAATATCACCACCACCACTTTGTGCTTCGTTAACTGCTCATTAATTTTTTGTAATATTTATTTTTAATAGTCGAAAGAGGTACAAGTTAAGGTAATGGAATATATTTTAACTTGTAAAAGTTGATTATCATGAAAAGAATTAAGGAATTTTTAAGATTTTTACATTTTATATGGTAAGAATGTTGAGATTAGAGTTTAATATTTTAAAAATTTTAAGTTAAATTTTACTAATTTTAGTGAAAGATAAATGTGAAAAGGTTATTTTTTACATTTACTTATTAAAATGAAGTGTTTATATAGTCTTGTACTCTGTAGGAAGTCTTATATTTAAATTTGAAGTAGGATAAACCAGACAAATTCATATATCTGATACATACCAAGAACTCCAATCTGGAATTATAGCAATGCAAATTCTATACTGGACTTCTATAAAATTTGCCCACTAACATCACAATCCGAGTCAATGGGTGCATTAAACTGAATGTAAAATTAAATGTAAGATCATCCTATATTGCTGCAAGAGTATATTGTGGAGTGCATGCCAGGAGGTTGTATGCCAACTTTGAAGAATTTTACAGGAAAGCCAGAAGTTTGACACTATATAGAAAAACCAAGGAGATTTTCAATGAAAATCTCCTTGTTTTTTCAATTTAACTTCACTCACTCATCACTTAGACAAAAAGTGATATACAACCTTATGGCACAGACCAGATGACATTTGCCTTTATAATTTTTTAATATAGAAATTTGTAAATATTTTCAATAATTTGTTTTAAATTTAGTTATTCATTAATTTAAATTCATTATATATTATTCTTACAGTGGATAAGAGAAATAAAGATCAAGAAATTTAATATTTCTGTATAATGATTCTGTTTATACTTCAATAAAAGATAAAATTAGCAATAATTTAATTAAATACAGACCTTTAAAGAGCTAGACATTTAGATGATGACACATGGCTTTCATCAAGAGATCAATCCTTTTATTTGTTATATAATTCCTCTTAATATGTTTGAGAGAAAAGAAGGTTACCAGGTAAGAAGAAAAAAATGTATGTAAATATACAAGTTATAAGGAGAACAGTTATAATTCAGTTAGTGAAGAATAAAATAAAAGTCACACAATTTTTTTGATTTAAAACTTTAATTATGAATGCTGACAATTTAGTATAAGTCCACAAAATGAATCTATTAAATACCTAATTGAAGCCAGTAAATATTAATTTCTATAAGTTGCTGATTGGAGTATTTAAAAAGATTTAAACTTTGTTCTTTTGATCTGATTAGTAATTTGCAGTACTGTACAACATAAGAATGTATTAAACTATGTTTGTACCGAATTACTGGAATGAATCAAACAATCAAGAACCTTTAAAGTCCATAAGAATGTATGGAAAATATAAATAAGCAAACAGTGTATATTGAGTGAAATTAAAAGTAATTCCACTACAACTACGCTGAGTACTTTTTTGATCACTATTACCCCCAAAGTAAAATGGCCGGATGGTCGAGCGGTTAAGGTAGAAGCCTACTGCTCCAGGAATCTGGACAAATGATAGACCTCAGAAGGGGTGGTCTGTCTGGCTATGTTGAGCCACCATCCTCACCACCTGGCTGCCCCACTGTGGACCCAACCGAATCCATACTGGGCTTGGTAAAAAAAGGAACTCTTAGCGTACACAGAATAGAAAGTGTTAAAAATAATAAAAATACCTCCAAAGGAAATTTATGTGAATGGAATAATTTCATTCAAAATGAACCTTTACAGTAAATTGAACTAATCAATTAAGTAGTAACAAATATTGGTAGCTATACATCTTAAACACATACAAATTTGGCACATTAGATAGAGTGCAAAAGAATATCTATACCAGAGGTGTACAGTACCTTATATCGTTTGCTATCTATGGACAAAGACAGATTCGGTTTTGCTGCTGACCATTTTGGCAGGAATTGATTTTATTGATAATGTTCTTCAAATGGAGCAAAGATAACAGAATATGCCAGACGGCCATGACTAGAATTATTTTGTGGACCGGATGAAAATGCAAAAGTTTAAGATATAAAAAAATATTAGTTTTATTACTGTGCAACAATCATTACAATAATGAGAACACTTTTGTTTGCAAAAACAAAAAAGAAGTCTCAAATATATATTTAATTGCAGAGGTATTTACATTACCATCTGTTAAAACAATTGTAAATAATGTATGACATTTTAACATTTGTTAACTACCAACATTGAGTTCATTAGTTATTTATGATTAAAGTTTTAAATCAAAAAATTATAAGACTTTTTGTTTTCCCTGAATATTCCTTCCATGATATTCATTGTCTTGAAAATATATTTTCATATATTCTATAAAAATAATTACCTACCTTCCTCTCAATTTATTTATTTTTTTTGGATGTTTAAACTTTCTCCAAAGAAGATATGCATGTTGATATGAAGTTATTTTCAAACAGATATGGTTATTTTCAATTACAGTTACATTACTAGTTTTCCAGGTATTAAATTAGGAAAGAAACAGTCAAACAAGTTTAAATTTAAGCATTTTCACAATTTTAATCTTGCTATCTTTAAGAATATAACTGTTAAAAAAGAAACACAAGCTTGCATTTTGTGGCTTTTTAACGTATCCTCTTTCACATAGAACTTTTGTAAAACTCTAGCTAATTGTTCCAATTTAAAACATTGTTCTTTAATAGTTATGTTCTCAAAGTCAGCTGGCTGCTTCTGGCAGCTTATCTTTGGCATGCCACTCTGGGGGGCCCGAGATCAAGACTAAATCCAATATAAAACTGCCTGGATTTTCTATGAATGCTGCTGGTCTTTGAGACTTCAACCAAAGAAGAGGTGGCTGCCCCCTCAAGATTATGCATTTTGTATTCCCAGTTAAAGTGGCTGCAACTGACCCATGGATATCTGGGTAAATCCCTGCATGACAGGCCTTTTAGGCCTTAGTGCTGGGTGACTTCCTGCCACACATGCTACATTCCCAAAGATATTGATATTAACATCAATGAAACTACTTAAACTTGAATATGTTTCACTGCTGCTTTTCTAACTTAACAAATGAAAAAAAAATAGACTACATAGTATGTTATTATCAGATTACATTAAAATAATCTTTTACTCAGTTCTAATTTACCTCTACAATTATTTCTAATACATTTCTATAATTAAAATAAAATTTGTTCTATTATTAATGTTGGTTTATAAAACTTTATGAAGGGAGAAAGAAAGGCTTCATATGCATTTCAAGATGTAGCTAATTCTTCTATACTGTATATACTTTTACAATGGTTGATAATATAAAAATTTCTGATTATCTATCCATAAAATTGCTTAATTTTTTTATAATGTAAAAAATTCAATAAAATAATATTTAATTTTTCACAATTATTTTAATAATATAAAACATCTGTTTAATTTTTAAGTATTTAGAATAATCATAAATTAAAACTTATTTTATATACAAACTAAATGATATTTACTAATTACAAATGATCTTTGCAAATACAAACTGAAAGAATACAAGAACCAAATAGCAGATTTTTACATACTATAATCTGATTGTCTTATATAATTTTATATTATGATTGGCCTTCAATATCAACTGCAATATTTACTTTCTCCATCCAGAAATTTATCATAAAAATCGGCATTAACAATTAAAATCTAGCAATGAATGTATTAAAACAAGACAGACATTAACTAAAAATACCAAATTTTCATTTATATGAAGGTATCAATGATTTTGAAATAATCTTTGGTATAATATATCATTAATATGCACATTCATATGTATTATTTTATATAAGAAAAAGTAACATTTACACACGATATTTTTATATGATTAAATTTTAAAATTACTTATTTAATTTTCTAGTATTTTATAAGAAATATGGATTTTAATTGCTGAAGAGGAAAATCATTATTAACTGGATTAAATTTTAAATACTGCAAATAAACCGTTTATTGTTTGCTATTTAAAAAATTATATTAGCAGTTCAATCTATGATTTTTATGTATACAGTGTCCAAAAAGTCTGGAATTATAGAAGAAATTTATTTATTTTCAAACTATATACAGTATATATGTTACTGTGAAAGACTGAAAGTAGAGAATGTTGATATTCTCTGGTGAATGTTGACACATACAAAATATGTTGGTGAAAGACCGAATATTTGGTTATATTATTATACATTCGAACAATCGCCGGTGTATGTCGACAGGCACAGATAAGCTTTGATGGAGGTCGAAACGACACCCGAGAAGCCGATGTCAACAGAGAGGCAACAGTCTGTTGCCAAATCCTTTGTGGTAACTGCCCACTTTGTCACTGAATGGCGTTTTTTTCTTTTGATCCCATGAGGTGGGGATTGGTTTGTCAGCTTTATACCCGTAATCAGTTCATAATTTGTAGAGAAAAGTTAATTTGCTGAGAGAAGCAGCTGCAGCTAATTCGAAAAGTGGAGGGCAAGGCTATACAGGCTGTCATTGCAAAAAGAAGTGTTCCACGAATAAACACAGTTGTAAAAGCAAGGGACTCTTGTGCAATTCAAAGTGCCATAACAGTTTAAGTTGTTGCAATAAATAAGATTGTACTGTATAACATTAATCACATAATTTATGTGTAAGTTTATTATTGTATTATTTTCTTTAATGATTTAGAATGTACTGTTTGTTTTAGGTTCAACAGTTTATTTACATGTGCTGTTACTTAAGCTTTCTCCTATTTTGACATATTAAAAAGTTGCATTTTTCTCTTAGCATAATAAAAATAGTTTTATTCAACTGAATGTTGACATTTGCCAGTGTAAGTGAGAAATACTAATATTTAGCAAATATTTCATACATACGTGAAATGACTGAGTGAATGCTGACATTTACCAGAGAATGTCAACATTCACCAGATATCGGTTGTTCACAGTAACATATACTTTCAAAGAATATGCTTAGAAGTTTTCCTTCAATCTCCAGGCACCTTTGCTGATGAAGTATTGTATTTTCTTGCATTCAATGGAGTATACAGGATCATCTGTCAAGATGTTAATCCCTACCTATTCAAAAAAGTACTTCATCTCTAAAAAACCTGGAGAGTGAAGGTAAATATGTTGAGCATATTCATTAAACATAAATGCTCCATAGTATTTAGAAATTAATTTCTACAATTCTGTGTCTTTTATAATGTGTATTTTAAAAACTAAGATAAAAATTCAAATTTTCAAGCTCAGTTTACAATCTAAACTTATACTTTCACACTATATTTAATCAAGATTGGAGCAAGATGATCATCAGATAGCAAGCAAACTTTTAATGTTTAAATTTTTCTCAAGTTTCTTTATCATTTTAAAATATTTTTGATGTTAGTTATACAAAGATTATGGAGTTAATTTTAAATATTTAATTTTCTTACAATATTCTTTAAGTTTGTATATACAAGTAATTACTAAACTAACATATAATTTCTTAAAAACTTTAAAAATTTATTAATATATGATTATTTTTTTTATTAATAGTTAAATATTTCTGATTCTGGATAATAATGTTAGTTAAAGTTCTTTATATAGTGTGTCTGAAAAGTTACTGTGCAATGAGAAATTCATATCTCTCATAGAATCTGGTCTGCTATGTCTTGAAATCTCATTTCTCCAGATTTTTACCTTTGGGAGGCACTGAAGGGATGGGCATACAAAAAAAATTCACACACACTGGAAAAACTGAAGACAGCAATTACCCAACACATCAAATAGATCACTCCCGCCAACCTCAGAATGTGTTCAATAATATGCAGCATTTTGTGCAGACACATCTTCAGGCTTCTGGAGGATATTTCCAGCATTTTTTATAGGAGAAACTGCATCACTTTTATCAAAACTTTCCTTAAATGTTGTCCACTACACAGTAACTTTTTGGACACCCTGTATTTAATAAGTGTATTTTTGAAACTGTTAAAGCCAAAACAAATGTAATCTTAATTTGCAAATCTTTTCAAATCTAGTTCAACTCTCTGTATTAATTTAGTAAATTATATTACTTGTAATATTCTATTCAGTAAATATTTTTAATTTTAAATATAAATATAATTTACTTCTGACAAGAATGTTATTTTGTTAGTGAAAAATGTGAATAAATTATAAAATTGTTATTTATTAAAAGAAGTAATTATTACTAAAACAATGAATTGTACTATTAATTATGGAAATCTATAAAAATTCAAAGTTCCGTAGATTAAATTCACACCAGTGTTATTTATATACATATTTCAATAGGAATCATATACATAACTTGGACATGTAAGATACATCAAATTATGATTCTGAAGTTGTTTGGAAAGCTAAATTAAGGGGAATACCTCTCCATTATATTAATTTCTCTTAACTTCATTTGAAAATTTAAGAATATATCATCATAACTACCATCAAAAGGTACTTTAATATTTACCAACTGTAGTTTTTTCAACTTAATTTGTTCATTGCTAATTCGTTGAAACAATTTAGAAGTTTATTCTAATGAAAACTATTCTAAATTTGTAAATCTATATAGAATCAAAAGCCAAAATATGAATATATAAAAAAATGAATTGAATAAGAAAGTAGAAATATATAATAATCATTATAAAACTTTGCAGAAAATTAATTGTTTCTGCATTATTAGAGCAATGGCCAATACATTAAGAAAGATTTTAAAATCCTACGGCACGCTAATGATTTTCATTTATAAAAATTTTAAAATAACTAAAATCTTTTTATATATATATATATATATATTTATAAATTAAAGAAAAATCTGCTGATGCATTTTTCCTTTTAAACAATCTTTAAAAAATCAAATAATTACATTGCATATTTAGCACAATACAAACACATTTAAGTGAGTAGCACATAAAATAAATGCCTAGTTCATTGTGTCCTCATATAAGTTAAAAATATTAATATTTTATCTTCTCTACTATATTATATATATATATATATATATATATATAATATATATTTATATAAATACGTATTATCACAATAGTCAGCCATACAGTCACATTTACGATCGATCTGATGTCATCATGACAAAAGGCATTTTTTTTCTATATTTTTTTAAACATTTTTGTATAAATATATACAACACATTAATAGGGGGATACATTTTCTCAAAATGCATTTCAAATTATGACTTGACTATCACATGTACACTCTTCTTGTGCTTATCATTACCAAGAAATCAATTGCTTATGATATATTTTGTTGTAACTACAGACACCAGTGAAAATAAGTTACGTCTGTAATTATCTGGAACTCTACATTTTATTTACATACAAAATATATTTCAATATGAACAAAATTGGCAACAATTTATCTAGATATTTTTTACTTTTTTAAAAATAATTATTTTATCAGAAAATATGGCTTTAACATCAACAATCTATACTCTTTTTTTAATATAGTATTTATTACTATTATTAATTATTATTTTTTTAAAAAATTAACAATGTAAAAAAATTAATAATTATTTTCAACAACTAACAGTTCCCAAATAAAAAAAAACAATAAAAATTATTATATAAATTGTATTTAGTTCTGGAAAAAATAGAAGAAAGAATGAGTTTTGTATAATGTTAAGAACATAATTTATCAAATTATTTCAAAAATTGTTCATAATTTTGATTGTTAAACTTGTTCAGGTACCAACAAAAAACAAAATTAACTGATTATACACCAACAGACATAAAATTTTAATGTCAATAAGCAACAGCAGCCCTATTTATAAACTATAATCTGAGTATTTTATATTTTAAGTGATTTATTGAACAAAAACTAATTAATAAATTTAATAATAAATTGTATTATAAGTCAATATTTCAACTCTTTTGTATCTAAGAAATTTATTTTAATAATTCTCAGTAAGTGAAAAATAAATTAATTTTTTCATTTTAGTTATTACTTGAAATCTATAAATCAGTTTTAAACTGCTTTCTTATTGATGCCACTGAAAAATAGCAAATTAAATAAATATCATTCAGGTAAAATTAATTTAGTTTATAATAAACTAAAAAGTAGACATCAAATGTTTCAAAAAAAACAAAAGAAAAAAAAACACAACATTAAATAAACAGAAAGATATCAAAATGTATATTTCTTATAGTTACTATTATAAATAAAATGACTTAACAAAAATAGTAATTAAATGGAATATATTGAATTCTTTGTACTACGGTTAAATGCTATATGTATTTTACTTAAGAGTATTTTTAACATTGATAATGCTTATCTATCAATATATAACTCAAAAAGTTCTTTTCTTTGAGAATGCATTCATAGAATCATTATTAGACTTGACCATAAACAAACAACAATTACTTAAATTACAATTTGGTATAAAATAAAATGGCATTTCTGAGTATTTTAAACAGAATCAAAAGTTCATTTTCAAAATGTCATTTTATAAAAAAAAAAAAAAAATAAAATAAAAACTTCTCTTGTATATATACACATAATTAATCTATCATATGAATAGTTCCAGAATATATTATTAACAGTTTTAACTACAGTCCCATCAGCGATCATAACTTTAATGGAAAATGCAACGAGCATTGAAATAAAATCTATAATATGTCATGCATGATTGTCACCTTATTCAATGCAACAAGGAATACATATACATTCTAAAACAGGCAAAAATTTCATCGTTATAAAAATAACTGAAATAAAAACTGTGTTAAATATTTACGATATGTAATGACAAAAGTACCCTGTTTAAAATACCGAGTACTGAGACCATCACATTCTTGTATTATCATCGTTGCGACCAAGTAAGAAATAGGTGAGCATTTCTCCTTTCCCTTTTACTTTAATATATCCTCTACGTTCTAAAGGATATCCACGAGCTTGGAGTATTGTATAAATATCATGTGTTACCTATAAATATACAAGTATTTTTTAAAATTAGATTTCAAACATTTATTAAATAATAAACTAACAAGTAATTAAATCTGCAAACTGTTCTGAACATTTAATAATTAAAAAACTGAATTAATATATAATTAATAGTTTTTATGATTGTTTTTGGAAAATTACTTGTATTTTGCCCGATTCTCCAGTACTGTCCATTCGACTTGCAACATTTACTGCATTTCCCCAGATATCATATTGAGGTTTCTTGGCTCCAATGACACCTGCAACAACTGGTCCCACATTTAAACCTATAAATAAACTTGTTTTGTGAATTTCTAACATACACTTCACAACTAAAATTATTAACTATTATGCAATAAAAACTATATGCATTGATTAGTTTTAATAAATCTAATAATAAATATCGTCAACATAAATAATTACATAAAATTAAATTTTTCCAGTTAACAAATACAATTATTATAGTAAAAAATGTTTCCTTTTGATAAATTAATAAACATGATTAAAATTTAAATAATCCAAACATTTTAATGATGATATATATAATTTAATATATACAATCCTCTGGTTAGAAAGGAAAATATCATTGTAGAATTTAATGACTTTTTTCTTATTTGTGTAATGTTAACTTTTATGAATTATTAATTAAATAATATAATTATATAATTATAATATAATTATTATATTATATTATTATAATTATAATATAATTATAATAATATAATATTAAATATATTATTATTTAATTATAATTATTTGTATATTCCATAAAGAATTAAGTTTTTTCAACTGAAAAAATTACCATAAGGTAGCACAAAAATTTTACATATGGGATGATCAATAAATGACCAGCCAATGAACACAACACTTTAAAGATAATTTAAATAGCAAAGCAGCATGGCAGAATTAGAGGAATAAAGAAAGTAAACAGCAGCATGGTCAATTAGTAATGTCTGTAATTCTACAATAAAATGCAAGTGTATAAAGTAAAGCAATGTGCTGTAGATTAGAAACCATATTGGTTCCTAATCTCAGAAGGGAATGGACCTATGGAAATTCATTGGTGTATGACAAACATGTATGAACAACACATGCTAAGCCTAGCCAAAGTTGCATAGCCTTCACTTTAAAGGCTAAAAGGTAGACAATTTCAATCCAACAATGAGGTATAGGTACTATCCATACTTCACACTGCAGTTGTCCCACAACATTTTTTAAACTTAATCACAAGCCTCTTGGGATAATGGGATAAATGTCAAAACAGCTACACTGATTATGTATAAAATAAAAAACACTCATTACATTTTATTGCTGTTTGTTGATTATTTATTGATAACCCCCTTATATGGAATTGCAAACAAGATATTTTATTATAGTCTCTTTCAGAATTATTTATCCTGATACTGGAACATATTTCTACTGTCTTAAACTTAAAAATTATGCTTGCATTGTAAAATAACTCATTCTTTACTTACACCAACTTACAAAATTCATTTAGATTATTGCCATTTCCAATATCAAACAAATTATGCTTAAGGATTCTATTTAAAGCTCATTTTTTTCTTTTTTATTTCTTTTCATTTTATTAATATAAAATGCAGTGAATTCTCAATTATGTGGTTAATTCCTTTTTATACAAGTTGAAAATCCATCAATTCATATAGTACTCAAATGTGATATGTTCTTATGCAGGGTGTTCATTTAAACATCTATCCAGCAATGCATGAATGCATACTAGATAGATGTGATGTATGCTTGTTCCAACACTAAAATAACTGAAGAGAATCAATTTAAGGCAATTTAGTATAGCATAAATATAATCTCCAACTGAAAAAGATAGAGACAACATTGAAGAAACTGATACAAAAAGTGAGTTTTATTTTGTTAGAGAACATGTCAAAATGACCATCTTCAATGGCAGTACAAAGATGTAGATTGTCAAGTATGGTATTATAGATTGCACATAGCCCTGATGCCACTATTTCACAGGCCTCTCATATGCATCTCTCCAGTTCACCAACATCACTTGGTGTTGCAGGATATGTAATTGCATCATACACTAATGATTTTAGGTAACTCCATAAAATATATCCAAAGGGGTCAAGTCTGGAAAATGTTTAGCCATGGAACAAGACTGTGTTGTCCAATCCAGCAGTTTCCAAACCACTCTACAAGACACTGATGTGCATCTATCTGGAAATGAAGTGGTATGCCACACTGATACAACTATAGCTGGTATTAGCAATGACAAGTCATCAAGCCATTCATCCACTGACATGTTTAGGAACTAGTGACCGGTATCGGTCACTAGTTAGACCAGGCCTGGCCAACCCAAATTGTTTTGCGGGCCACTTTGATCACGTGTAACATTACAGTGGGCCACAATTTAGGCAAACATACTTTTAAAAAAAGTAAAACAAATACAAAATGAATAAGATTTTATTGTTATACCAAGAGTTCGTACTTGCACTTGCGCATTATAACAATGACACATGCAAATTTTCATTTATTTAATTGTTTTGGTATACACATAATGGGAAACAAAAGTTTTGATAGGTATATAATATCGCTTAGTGGGCCACACAATTTAACGTGATGGGCCGCAGGTTGGCCAGGCCTAATTTAGACTGTTCTCAATATAGGACCAAGAAACTGCTCACCCCAAATTCCACAACAGACTTTTAGGGTAAAAACACAGTGCTTTATATGTCACATGTATCATAAAGTATGCTCTACCCAGTAGTGAGCATTATGACACTTACACACCACATTCCAAAAAACAGTGTTTTGTCAATCCATAAAATGTACTGACAGTCATAGTTCATCATATTAAAAATTTAACATGTTGCAGCATTCTTTGCATATCACACCAGTTACAGATAACAATGGAATGGGTGCATGTCATTGCAATGTAATATCCAATATATTTGGGTCCGCTGTATTTCTAACCTAACCAATGTTGGAAAAAATAGACATCCTGTATATTCATTTCAAAGGATAATTAAAGAATAGCTTCTGCTTATAAAAAGAAAACTGTGATACTTTTTATTTTCTTAAGTTTTGTCATTTATTATATATTTCAAAGTAGCATTCAACAGATGGTATTGTTATTCGTAAGTCAAAGTATCACAATCACATATCTAAGAATCTGGGTAGTTCAATTTACAGTAAATCTGTTTGAAATTTGATAGAAAGTCTTCATCACCAATTTATATCATGTGTGTTGTGTGCATTAAACCTTGTGCTGTCTGTTCATTTTATAAATAGAAATAAAAAATTGGAAACATAAAACAGACTATTAGTGGAACTTACATTAATATCTATTTGTAATCTTTGTAGCTGTCTACTTGTTTTGAGATTTCATTATATTTTTTGATCAACTTACATGCAACATAAATATTTTAATTCCATCTTAAGAATTCTAATTAAATTTTAGATTGTAAAAATTGTTTTACATGGAAAATTCATCCATGCAACTTTTGTTTAATTGGAATTTATTGCTTTAAATGTAACTAAAGAGAGAAAATTTACATACCAACTCGAATTTTAAAATTGTTGAAGGAATGTTTATTCACATATTCTAGTTGTTCTTTCATTCTAAGTGCAAATTCAGCCATATTTACAACATGAATGTGACTTGCTATATCAGCAGGTGTTGCTGTGAGACCAGATGCAGCCATATATGTATATCCTGTAGTTTTGATCTTTTCTATGCACTTGAATTGTTCTTCTTGTAAAATCTACAATAATAATAATTTAAAAGTATATAATAGCTCATTAATAAATTAAAGATTAACAATAATATCACTAATAATTTATTATAATTTTTACTTTTGTGTTAAAGTATAAGAATGTTTTTTAAGAGTAAACACCCTCACTTAGTATTCCACCCTACGAATAATAAGTGAGCCCATATTTTTCAATGTCTTTGTGGATTTCTCCAGGCCCACAATGAGATGGCTAGATAGTGAGGGTCAAAGCCCAAAACAGCCATGACATACCACCCTGAAAAATTTCTAGGGCTTTTCAATATCTGCCCAGATTTGCTTGAGTCTCTCAAAACAGTAGACTGACACTTCATTGCCTTGACCATCTTGCTGGCAGTGTAAGAGATTAAAACATCTCACGACTACTATAACCAATTTAAGATATGATTACATAATGTATTTTAACTAAATGCAACATAATCTTTCCTCAGAAACAGTAATAAACAGACATTTAAACTTAGAAAATTTATTAAAAAAAATCTCAAAAGGGACAATATAAAAAGTGTCCTGAAACTTTGTCCTTTTATGCACATCAAGAATTAACAGTCTCATAGCAGATTTTTTATAACTTTTCTAAGTTTAAACTTATTTGTTCCAGCAACTTTTTTTTAATCAAATATAAACATGTTTATAATGTATATGATATAATTGTAAACCACAGTTTAATCAAAACATAATTATATTATATTAAGTCACATATAATCCTAATATCCATAATAAAATTTATTTATAATCAAAAAAATTTTTAAACAAAAATTTCAGACAAAAAACTTTAAAGAAATGTTATTGAAGAAAGAAACTTGGATTATTATATTTCAATTCAATTAATATTAAAGAATTACAGTACAATAATTAGTCATATTTACAAATGATGGCTTCAAATACTGTATATATATATTTTTTTCTCTGGTTAGAATGAGTTCAAAGCAGATCATAATAGAGAGTGGAAAAAGAAAAAAAATTCTTTTTGTTTTCATTTGTAAATAATTTGAAATATTTTTTATTATTCTGCAATTAAATACATTCAGATTTATCTTAAGCCTTTGTTCTCTGATTTTTCTATTATGGTTATTTGATCAATAAATAAAATTAATGTATTTCTAATCATAATATTTCAACTAAACAGATTATTCATAGAAATATTTCTTTGGAAATAAATGCCATAACATTAATATTATTTACCAGTTTTAAAAATGTTTCCTATAGATAATTAATAAAAGTTCGTGAAATTTACCTCATCAAAATCAGCAATTATTTCATTCAGGAGACGTAAGCATTCTACTCCTTCATTATTTCCTTCTAATTCCATATAAAAGTCACTGAAGTTAGGAATTGAGGCAAACATGATACAAACACTTTCACATTGTTCATGATATAAATCCTAAAATCATCATCAGTTTTAATATTAGATAACAAAATATAAATGTTTGAATCTTAAATAAAAATCTTATATAAATAAAATATTTATACACACAAAAAAAATAAAACAGATAAAGCTTACTTCATTTTTACGAACAGTTGCTAAAAAATATTCAGCCACATGAGCTGGAAGAATATTAGCTAATAATTTTCTATTATATGCTTGTAAATGTTCCATATCTTCTTTTTCTTCTAAAGCTTGTAGCTTCCATAAAAAGTCTAATCTAGAAGTGGCTTCAGCTTGGTGTCCATGAATCACCATAGCAATCAAAAAGAGTACTAAAGTTATCACTGAAGTATGTTTAGATGGAACATGACTTTGTTTGGATAAACTTAAAAATAAAAAATAATTATTACTATTTTATTTAATTTCACAATTTGGACACAAATTATTTAAATGATTTATGTAATATCTAAAATAAATTATTACTACTATATAAAATAATAAGATAAAAAATCATATATATTCATAAAAATGATCACTATTCTATTATTGTTTAAATAATTATATATATTTTTTTATATAATTTAAAGATAAAAAAATTAAATATAAAAAATAATCAAAACAAATCAAAATGATTTTATTTTATAATTTTAAATATAAAATTTAGTTTAAAATAAATTTATAGAATTAATTACAATTTTTAAAATAAAATAATAATGTTTATACAGTTTTTCCCACAAAATATTATAAGCTAATAACTCGAGAACAACTTGACTAATACAAAATGACTTTCATCATTTTTATGGTTTCAAAAGAGCTTCATAATGATAAAATTATGTTGTTCCTTGTCCTCTTTCATAAGGGAACAGGACAATTTTGAAATTTCAAACAGAACTATACAGAAAAGTGTATATTTTTAGATTCTAAAAAAAGACAACAAACTTTACCTAAAGCATTTCTTTATAACATATATGGACAGTTGAAGCTTTGAGTTGAGTCTCCCGCCAATCATGGGATCAAACTGCAAGACTACTCAGAATCATGCAGTTGGGTAAGTGAACAGTCAGCTTCTAAAGCCTTTTTGATGAAGGAATGAATATGTCATTGATACAATGTAAATGTAGAAAATATTATTGATGTATTTTATTGTATAGCAGAAATATTTTTTGATTGCTACAATATTAAAGATCTTTCATAAGTTTCTGTAATTAAAAAATCAAATCTGTGACAATGCACCAGAATGCAAAGTCAATAACAAATGATAATACTGTCAACATTTTCATTAACAACTACAGTAGATCCACATGTTAATGTATGTGATCTAGCAAAATCCTTTGGTATTAGCCAATCTTCAGTATGTCAAATTCTCACAAATCACAAATATGCTTATCATTTAATTTTAAATCATCATGTTTTTGAAGCAGATTATGAGTGCCATGTATCATTTTGTACATGTAATGCTATGGCAGATAACACAGTTTTACTAACACTGGGCAAGCTAATAAGAATAATTTACATTACTGGTCATATGAGAACTCCACTTGATATGAACTGTTCTTTTTCAATATTGGTAAATAAATGTGTGTGACGTGGAATTAGTAATTTTGTCATGGGCCATATATTTTTATGGTTCTGCTAATACTTAATCTTATTGTAATTTATTAATTAAGGAATCAACTACCTTTACTTTTAGAAGATTTACTACTAAAACCGAGAAGAGAAACATGGTTTCAGCAAGATGATGCTCCACTATGTATGCCAGAGATATGCATACACTATTAAACCAAGAATTTGGTGACAGATGAATTTGGAGGACCTGTTCAATAGGCCCCTCCTCCACTTGAACTCTCCTATCAATTACTTATTGAGATATATCAATGAAATGACAATATTCCTACCACCTACTACAAGAGAAGTCATGAAACAAAATACATAAATATTGTGCAGAAGTAGACAGAATCTTGTAATAAGAATAAATAAATGTTTAGAAATGAATGTTTATTTTATTAAATGTTCAAACTTTTGACCAAACTGACAAAATACAAGGTGTATCAAAAGTCACTATCTATTACAAGAGATAATTGGAATTTTGAAAAATAGGTTTTAATTTGAGAAAAAGCTTTATTCAAAGTATATGTTACAAATAATTAATGCTCCACATGATGACCATCAATATCTCTACATAGTTCAAAGCAACAGAATGCTTCCCAGCATTTGTGGTGTTATCTTTTAAACTGCATCAGTAATAAAATTTCTAAGTTTAGCAACGTCGCTAATTATCCTACAAGTGTACACCTTAGACTTAATGAAACCCCAAGCATAAAAAGCTAAGGGTGTTAAATTGGAGGAGCATGCTGCCCATAATCGTGGTCTGCCAAAACCAATCCAGCAATTCCTATCTACAAGTGTGTTGAAATACTTACAAATGTGTCAACAGCAATATTCCAGACCTTATTACTAAAAAATTAAAATTTCTCATAATTCCAATTAGTTCTTGTAATAGACAGTGACTTTTGATACACCCTATATTTTTAGTGTAATACTGCATTCTTATCAATTAACAGTGATCAACAATTCAAATGAACTCAAAGATTCAACTGTTCATAACTTTTAATAGATGTACAGTATATTATAAAAAAAAGTACTTTAGATGAAAGTTTGTCTTTTTCTAGATAATTCAAAAATATATACTTTTCTGTAGGATTCTATTAGAAATTTTACAGTTTCTCTGTGTCCTTATAAAAGATGGCAAGGAGCAACTTAATTTCGAAGTGCCTTTAAAACCATAAAAAATAAAAAATAAAGACTATTTGCATTAGTCAAGTTGTTCTAGAGTTATTAGCTCATTGCACTTTAATAGGAAATTGTACAAGGTCTCTTACGTGGAGAGAATTTAATTGCATTTTCTAATTTTTTTAGATATTTCTTTCAGTTTTAAATAATTTATTTACTTTTAGTTTGTCATGCATTCTTAGTTATAAAAAAAAATAGATGTTAAAATTATTTATTAATTAAGTATAATTTTTGTAAAAGTTAATAACAACAACAAAAATTAACTATAATTAATAAAAAGAAGCTAATCTAAAATAATGTAGTAAAGTTCCAATATATGTATTTTATGAAGTAAACATTAATATTATAGGAAGAGGTCTAATCATCTAACCAAAATATTTTTAAAGAATTATTTAAGAAACAATTTAAAACAGCTAAATTTTATTATCCATGATTTGGCTGTTTCCTAGGAAACAATAAATCAAAATTAATAGCATGCAACTAATTCATAGTAGTTTTAATCATTCTTAAAGTAATTTTAAAATAAATCATGGTTAACTGATTTTGGATCACATTAATAATCATTTTAACAAAGTAATTTTCCACAATTATTTTAATGTTTACATATTTTATTAAGTAGTTCTTTTTAACTTATTTCACATTTACTAAAATATAGCCAATGCTTGAGAGTAGTTTACGTTTAAAAATAAAATTTCCTGTAATTAATAACAAACATAATAACGATAATACATCTAAATTATTTCATTACATTTAATAGTTTTATTAAGTAATTCAAAAAGTATCAAAAGTTAATGTAATTTATCAAATAAATTTTTCGAATAATGTAATAAAATATATATAAAAAAAGACTTTTACATAAAAATGTATTTGTTGAAAATTAGAAACTAAGTAGAGAATTGCTATTTATTAAAAGCTTCTTACCCAAATTTGTGAATCAATAGATGATCGTACATGTCAAACAGATAAACATGTGTCAAAAGTATTAAGGTACAGTATATTAAGGAGAAGGTCAGTAGCAATACTAGCTTCTGGACGGTAGTCAGAATCAGAAATGTGGCAGATGCCAACATTACTAACATCACACAGAAAGTCATGTACTGTAGTAATAAATCAAATTGAATTATGTTAATTATTTTTAATTAAAATCATTTATAACTTGAAAAGAAAAAGAATATTTTAAACAGAATCTTCTAAATTCATATCATCATTGGGAATTTCTTTTACTAATACTTTTGCAGCACAGTCTCAACAATATTAATTCATAATATAATCTATACATATAATAGAGATAGGTTAATAATGATAATGATAATAATAAGCACAGAGCCCAAACAATTGAGAGTTAAAAGTTGAAATTTGGTACACTGTTAGAATATGTCACGAGAACATACACTAAGAAGGAATTTTTCAAAATTCCCCCCTGCAGGAGAGAGGGAAAGGATAAAGGCTTATTCTGAAGAACTCTGATTTTACTGTACTATTTTAGATGTAGTTTTTTGCATTTCTGACTGTTTTAGTAGGGTATGCCATGAGAATGTACATTAAGAAAGGATTTTTGGAAATTCCACCTCCCTGAGAAAAGAGAAGGAGAGAGTTAGTTTTAGTTAGTATAAAGTGTAAATAATAAAGAAGGAAAGTAAACAGTGGCACATATAGTACACATTTTGGCAATTAATAAATATTTTAATCATTTCCACTTTTTGGGTAACCCAAAAACAATAAATCCAAAATAAACGAATCTGAATGAATATTTGAAATTAGATATCCAATATCATTCAAACAAATATTTGAATTTGTTCCAAATTCGAAAATTTGAAAAAATTCAAACTATTGAATTCGAAATATAATGTTCCAAACAAGATTTTTAAATTTTAGAATTTAAAATTAATCATTTTATTCAAGTAAGGTTATCATCAAGTAAGTAAATTCTCCATTATAATAATAAATTTTCAGATTATTTTTATTTTTTAGATTACTTAAATAAAAACTTTTATAAATACTAAAGATTTATTCAGTTAAAATCAATAATGATTTTAATCATTTTTCTATTAGATATCCAATAAATAGAATAGTGAAAACAAAATTTCTCATAAATTTGACCCTGATCTTATAATCAAGATGGATTGATGATGATGATGATGATAATTTAGGTGCAGAGCTAGTGTTGCCACCCATCCAGTTTTCACCCGGACAGTCCGGTTTTTAATTCATTGTTCAGGTTACCTATTAATTTTGTCCAGGATTTTGTAGAAATTGTAAAATTATGATGAAACAAAGTACTAGCAAATATTGTTATAAATTTACTTCATTTTAACAGTGAAAGACTTCACACTCTCACTGAAACTTAATTCACCATCTTATGCTGATGTATGTCGCAACCTGTTGACTTTTTTTTTTTTTTGACTTCTCAGCTCTTTAAAGCTAAGTTATTTAATTTCTTAACTTACGTTGGCTCCTAGACAAGTGCCTAACTGGTTCAGAACTGGCAAGAACATTTTTCTTCTCGTGGTAAAATAACATTGTGCATGCATCAGGGACTTCTGTTTGAACAAACTGGACCTATTGTCCGGGTCAGCAATTTTGTAAATGTGGCAACACTATGCAGAGCCCAAATGGTTAGGAGTTAAAAATTGAATTTTGGTACACAGTTAGGGTATGACATGAGAATGTACACAAAGAAGAGAATTTTCAAAACCAAATTCAGGGATAAGCATTACCCTGAATTTGGATTTTACTGTTCTATTTTAGATGTGGTTTTTTTTGCGGAAATTCAAACATATTTTTAGACCCATCTAAAAATTCTCTAATTAGTCTCGGAAGAGGGTGAACCTAATTCTTGCACCCGGTAAAAAAAATGGGTAAGATATCGGCCATAATCTAAAAATATTAATTTTCACGAACATTACTTTTGGCCTGAGCAATGTCAGGCTCATCTCCTAGTTATATTATATTATTAATGAAATGACTGTAAGCCAATTCTTTCAGTTTGAAGACAAATCAAAAATATTCTAGTTTCAATTTAAAAATAACAAAATTCAATATTTCATAAATTTCAGTACAGAAAATTTATGAAACGTAAGAAGTATTGTTTAAATCCAAATTAATTTGAATCAATAATTTACATTTTACTTTCCCAGCTGTTAATATATAACAGAGGGAAAATATGTCAATTGTCAAATCATAAAAATCTCAGGGATCATTTTTTGATAAAATGATCCCTGAGATTTTTATGATTTTGGATTCAGGATCTTGGAAGATCAAGAAATGTAAAAAGTTGAGGATATTTTTCTGTATGTATGAATATATGTATGTATGTATCCAGTGATGATATTCAGCGGGTTTGCACAGGTTCGGCCGAACCCGTTGGTAAAATTTTCAGTTTCCCGAACCTTGTTAAACACATGGAACATTTCTCAGTGGTTTTGTTTTTTTTAAAAAATATGTTAAAATATACGTATTATACTCTGTAATACTACTAAACTAGAGCCTTATACCCCGTTTGCACCAAGCATTTCAATGTAGATTGTGAGCAAGGTGGGGGACTATGCCTTGGTGCGATCTCTCTCGACCGTTTCAATCTCGACCGAAACGAAGTTTAATCGCAACCAATTCAAGAAAGTTCTTGAAACTAGATCCAGTCATAAGAGAGATCCCACAATCTCACGCGCACAAGATAATACAAGATGGCTGTGGAACACGTGTCGGGCTATGGACAGCGAAATAAAAAGAATATTGTATTTCGAGAGATGATGACACCTGTCTATTATCAGCAGTGCCAGTTGGGGTGAAAAATTTCTCTGCCTAAAATAAAATAAAAAAGGTCGACAGCACTAATATACTATTGTTACCTGGTCTTCGCCCAGGGCCCCTTACGTTCCAAATACGCCACTGATTATTAGATATATGGCAAGAAAAGGGATTGTATTTATTTCTAGCCAAAACTTCCATTTCGTTTGTCTGCGATTGTCAGGGAAAAATTTTCTGCTAGCGAACCCTTTGTTAAATATTTCGAATATCACCACTGCATGTATCTATGTTAGTGTATGTGTGTGTGTAGGGAATGATTTTGTTCACTTATTTTGAAGCTTAATAACTCCTGTGCTTTTTGTTAAAGAATTTGTAAAATTTTGAAGAGACATTTGTATATTGGGAGATTGATACTATTAAATTTTGGTGGTTAAAGGTTTAAAGGTTAATGGGATGGGGAAAGAGGGAAGTCATGTGTTGTATCTCAAGTAGAGTTGGACTTAATTAAGATTTTGTCTTAATTAAGTCCAACTCTAGTGAATTTGTCAATACTTTTATTTTGTAGCATACATTCTAAATTCTTTGATTGTTTAATCTCTTGCTCAATTTAACTTCTATGCCTCCTCCTTACACACCAAGCAGGAGGCATTGGCATCAAATGAAACTTTATTAGTGCAATGTAATGACAACAGTAATAAGTGATTATAATATCATAGAAACATTTTCAAAATGCATTTAACTACTCTATCTGAATTTTATTTGAATTAGATTATCTTAAATTCAGAAGCTACTTGTAATACAACTAAAATATATTTTTAAAATAAAAACACACGTTAATAGTCTTAATACAAAATAAATGAAACAGAATACAGTGGAGTCCCATATAATATGAAGGGGTATGTTCCACATTTTAGAAAATTGTATCATCAAGACATGCATACTGTTGGAAGACAAAATTAAATTATTTAAGCATACTTGTCATAATTTTTTTTGTCATATCCTACAAATTTGTGTTTTAGGGAGCTCATTAAATGGAATTTCACTTTATTTATTTAATAATTCATAAAATATTCTTAAAAATAAATGTTAATAATTTCTTTAATAATTGAAAGTTCTTACATCTGTAAATCCATTCAGGAGAAAATCTTCACATTTTTCAATTAATGTACTATTTTCTATAGATGTAACTAATTTGGAAAAATTGAAGTGTAGCTGCCAGCAGCCTGTAGAATGGGTTATATCTAACAAAAACTAAAAGAATCATAAAATTATTTTTTATTCAATTAATAATTAAGAGTAATTCATTAAATAAAATCTACATATTGAATTGTAATATAGAATAATTTATAAATCCATAAAAGAGAATTTCTTATTTTTTGATAAAAGAAATATTTATTTACTTATAAACAGAATGAAATGTAAGAGAGCACATTTTAAAATAGAGAATCATTATATAAGCATTTGATTTTTAGAATTTAGCTACTAAATAAAATATTTTAAATTATGTAATATCCTACATACAACAATTATAATTTTTTAATCATATAACAACCTTTTTAAATGAATTTTTATTTCAATCATGATTGATTTAAATGACTGCTAAAAGTTACACTTATTCATATAATTTTTTTAAAAACATTTGTTAATTATTCAAACCAAGTTTTCTAAATTCTTCATGTTACAATTAAAACCTAATCACTTCTCATTTGAATAAATAAATTGTTTCAGTATTTTAAATTTAGAATATTGATGGCTGATATGAAATAATTATTGAAAATGGACGGCCAAATAGCTGAGATGGCTAAAGATTTACCTACCACTCCAAGAGACTTGGAATTAAATCCAGCTAAATGGCCCCAGGAATTTTTCATGAAACATCTGGCCTGGATATGTCAATGTTCCATGAAAAATATTGTGCTGAGGCCTGAGTTGGATATATCAGGCCCCATACCTCACCACTTGGCCATGCACATTTTGGGCCTAGCCAAACTCATGATGGATAGAATAAAAATAACAAGCTTTTTAAATGAATTTTTATTTCAATCAAGATTGGTTTAAATGACTGCTTCATGCCCACGCGGTAAAGAATAAACTTCAAAAAATTTGATTCAATAATAAAATAATCATTATATTTCTTAAATAAGATTTATGGACTTGAAAAAAATATAATTTAATAAATTTATTTTATAACTTTTATTACATTTAAAAAAATTTTAAATCATACTATCATAAATATTTAATATATGTTTTTCTTTTTAATGAATATGTTATTCATTTAAAAAGGGGTAAAAATATTAGCAGTTCTATACTTTGTAACTTTAATAATGAAGTCTAAACTTAAAATGAGCAACTATTTATTCTGATGTACAATACTGAGCTGCACTTTTTAATCATATTCTTAATTTATTAAATTTAAAATATATGTTCTTCACGTCAAATTAGTAGTGTCTTTCCCCTGTACATCATACTTTTTCTGCTAGCAATATAGTTGTGAAAGTCATCTATCTAACTCCTTCAGGGAAAAATTTTTGCATTGAATTCACATAACTTATGGTCTAGACATGATATTCGTATATAGTTAATCGAGGCCTCCTACCCTAAGCTTTCCACATCTGGTCTTGATTTTCATCTATCTAACACCATTTTTGAGATTAAGGAACGACAAACAATGAACGAATGACAGTAGAAATTTATAGGTCTACAATTTTTTCAAATTGCAGCTCAATCAAATAAATATTTATTCTATATTATCTAAAAACTGGAACATCTCTTTTATTTGTCAAAGTATAACCAGACTCAAATCTTGGGTTTACAACATTAATATTTTTAGTAAAGATTAATAAATGTGAAATGCATATGACTAATACCAATTTAAAAGGTACAAAATTAGTAGAAATATTAATGTTACAAGCTTGGTTGTATTTTGAAAAGTAAAAGAAAAATTAATATATAATAAATATAATTTATTATTAAAAAAAAACCATTTTCTTACCATAGGTGTAATACAGCAAATATAGATGACTAGTAAAACAAAGATTGATAATAACTGGTTGTATCTTCTGTTATCAACAATAGTTTTTGATAAATTTATACATTTCGATGGAATGAAAGAATTTGGTGTCTTCAAAGAAAAAATATAAAAAACTTAAACACATTAATAAAATATATGAACACAAAAAGTTTTAATAATTTTCTGCAACAGATTTTTTCTTTATTTTGTCATTTCTATTTTTAATTAATTATATTATACATTCAAATCTAATAATAATAAAAAAATACAACAAATTTTAAGTTAAAAATTCAAATAAAGCCAAAAACATTTACTTCTGTCTGTGGACTTTCCACAAATAGTATAATTCCTAAAATAGCAAGTCCTCCTCCTAACTGCAGTACCAGCTGTAGCCAATATCTGTAGTCAATATGAAAATTAAAGTCATGAGTACAAAAATATGATATGCATAAAATCATAAATAATTATCAAAAAAATTTTAAACAACTTAAATATTAATAAAACAAGTCATAACAAATGGCAACATTTAAAATCAATAACCTAATTGTATTAGCAGCTAGCCAGTATGTTTGCTTACGAGGGGATGGCATGACATTCAAGTCACTGATTTTGATCAAATTCGATGAGGTTATAATGCATCCCCAATGACTGACATATACCAAGCAGTAAGTGCAATACTCAAAATTAAACAAGAAAACTAAGGTTGAAAACTGCAAATCACTTAAAACTATTAGAATTTCCATCATTTGCAGAGTGACCAGTGGCTTGATGACGGAAATGCTGGTTTTGTAATTGTGAGGTTGCTGTTTTGATTTTATTGGTATCAGTGTTATCTTTTTTTCCTAAAACTATAACTTTCACTTTATTCCTGGTATTTTTAAATTTATTATATTTATTTAAAAATTATTTTCAAATATTCATGTATAGTACATATGGGATTCATACTAACATTTATTTAAAATTTATTTGGGAACAGGATTAGATATAAACAAAATTATCAATAT